>NC_089143.1:66262154-66599486 GCF_009819655.1 Sylvia atricapilla
CTGAAGATATTCAAAGTTCATTCACATGCATCAAAAGTTACTAGCAAAGCTTTATTTTGTTTTATTTGCAGGCTAGCCTAAAGTATCCACTAACAATTTTTTTAACTAGAATATTGATTAGGGTATTGTAGGCTCCATTCTTTTGTGGCTAAGAAACAAAGCAAGACAAAAAAGCAGCTGATCTTTAAATAAGCTTCTTCTGCTGTTTCTCCAGCCTATTCCAAGCTCCTGACCAAATGAGATACAGGTCTGCTTCCCATTTTTAGTGTAACAGATTGGCTCAAAAGGAAGCAAACAACCTGGTTTAGTTTTCAAATTTCACTACAATGTGCAAGCTAATAGTAAAGCATGAAAATGGAAGTGCTGGTGCATATGCAGTAATACACACACATATATGCACTAAGTTAAATTAACACAGTGCTACTTATCAAGGGAAACAAAGATATCAGAGACAATAATGGCTTGTACAGCCACGACAAAATCTTCCAGAAATCATCAGAGCTCCAAGGACCAGCAACAGAGCACGAGCTGCTTTTCCCCCAGAACTCCTACTTGACTGAACAGAATGCTCCAAACCCTGAGGGAGGCAGCCTGGCTGAGGCTAGAATATATTCTGTACTCACCCAGCAAATGCAAGTCAGGAGAAGTTTTATCGAGTCACTCAACTGGAATCGATGCAGCTGTATCAACAGTGCATTAGTGCATTGCACACAATGCCTAAACTTACCTTTTTTCCTTTGGTTATTAGTTTGAGCTTCATCTTCACTAGTGTTATCTGCTGGACCATCTGGCTTTGCCTCCAGGTTGTCCTTGATTCCATTATTGCTTTTTTGATCAGATTTCTCCTCCTTTTCTCTTCTATTTGTTGGCTTCTTGCTATGACTTACAGTCTTACACTGTAAAAGACACAGGTAATTATTACTGGCAGTATAGCTGCTGATAGCAGGAGGTGCACATTTCCTTTAGCTATTAAAATTCCTTTTTTTATTACCGGTTCTCAGCTTCTTCAACAGGGTGAACTTTAAGGATTGTCTTGTTTTGTGAAGTCTCTTTTCAAACAGTTTTATTTTACGCTACCATGGCAAGAGCATGAAATGAATTTTTAGATTAAGAAAGTTTTTTGTTTTTAACAGAAGATGTAAAATGGCAGTGTGCACAACAATCACGACTTCAGACATGAAAATTTATTATTTAAGAAAGAAAGGAATATTCTCATTAGTATCTACTGTTCAGACTTATCACCTTTAAAAAGCTGGGCTCACAGAATACAGGAAAGGAGGGGATTCTGCCTCTGCCCCACTCTGGTGAGAGCCCACCTGCAGTGCTGTCTGCAGCTCTGGGGTCCCAACATGAAAATATGGGAACTGCTGGAGAGAGCCCAGGGGCAGCCAAGGAGGATGAGAGAGATGAAGCACCTCTCCAGTGAAGACAAGCTCAGAGCTGAGATTGTTCAGCCTGGAGAAAAGAAGGCTTCAGGGAGACCTTTCCATGGCCTTTCAATGCTTAAAGGGCGATTTTTAGCAGGGCCTGTAGCAATAGGACAAAGGGGTTTTAAATTAAAAGAGTTTCAGACAAGGTACAGGAAGAAATTTGTCACAATGAGAGTGGTGAGACAGTGGCACAGTTGCCCAGAGAGGTGGTTGGATGTCCCTGGGACATGCTGGGAAACATTCAAGGCCATGCTGGATGAAGCTCACTTCATCAAAGATGTTCCTTCCACTCGGGCTGGCAGAGGCTGGACTAGAAAACCTTTAAAGGTCCCTTCCAACCCAAATCATTCTGTGATCAGATAGAATTTCTACCTGCAAAATGGGAAGTGTTGCAGACATTTCTGCTAAAGAGAAAGAATATTCCTGTGTTCTGGAGACAGCTTTGAACCTGCTGGAATACACACAGCAGATACGGCAGTACTGTGCCATAATTAGTTTGAACACAAAGCCTTCCCCTAGACAAATAAACTTAAAATAAGTTTAAGCACAAACCAAATGTTATTTTGTTTTACAGACATCACATAAATTTGGACACTTTCAGCTATAAAATGCATGTTGTTGGGCCCAAATGTTGTGGTTTCCCTGACCAAGACCACAGTAAAAGCACCACAGGGATGCTGCTGCAGAGCTACAGCACAGTGAAATGGCACCTCATCATTAGCAATAATCTGTGCTCTCTTCTTGTTTTAAATAGCATCAGAGAGGTCTAAAATACATTATGCACTTATCACTGGAGATAAAGGAAGATAATTTGACAGAATAGACGTTAACTTAAAACCCAGAAGGGGAAAAATATATCAGAGGAATAAGAAAACTAAGAATAACTAAATTGTGTTCAGACAATGGGCACAAAGTGCTCTGAGCCACGAGAGAAGGCAGCACGTTCACAACTCCAAAGGCCCTCTCATCTGTGCACAAACAGATGAAAACAGCAGAAAAGGTAAATGAAACTTCTGAAACAGTGGAGTTAAAAAATAAGGCACTATTTAATGTAGAAATTCCAGTACCAGTGCAGACAGTGAAGCACACGCCAGTATCCTGAATTACTGACCAAACTTCTACTGAAACCCTACAACACCCAAAGCACATTCTGGGGGGAACAGTATTGAACAGATAAGCCAACATGGTTTTAAAAAAAAATAACAATCCTGAGGATTCCAAAGGACACTTACTTCATTGTTTGCTATTTCACTCGGGGTCGGCCAGCTTGTGATATCGCCCAAATCATCAGCCTGCAAAGGTGACAAACAGTTTATATTCCTTCCTTGATTTAGCCCCTTTTAACACAGGAAAGATGTCAATCATAGCTCAGAGAGCCAGAATACTCCCTGGAGCAGAGCTGTTAAAAGTAGCAATTTAAAAAAAAAAAAAAAAAAGGCAAGAAATACAATGGAAAACACACAATTTTTGAAAAAAAATTGAGCTGACATCCAACAATTGCCAGATTAAATGTTATCTTACACATATGAGATTTAAAGGCATCTACTGCTCAAGGCTTTTAGTTTTTGGAAAACCTTAACAGCTATAAACCAACCTAAAACGGGGGTGGCTGTACAAAATTTTAGGAACCTCATGTTTCAATAAAAGAACTTGGTGTCTCCTGTGGTTGTAATGGTGATTTTATGCACATAAAGGACATTCATCACATAAGATGCAAAGAGGATTTCCAAAACCAATCCAGCATCACTTGTGCTCAAGTGATGCCGTTTCTTTGCAGTCCCTTCACAGTTTTACGCAATCCCACTGATTTTTTAAACAGAAGTGCCTTTGTTTATCCCTCATGCCTACACCAATTTAGCAGCTCTCCCAATTTTTAATTTCCCTTTTTTTTTTTTTTAATTAATTTCTGTGTTTGAAATTGCCTATTACCAGGGCATAACATTACATTTCTGTTGGAACTTCAAAATACCTTCTATCTTTTTATTAAAGCAGTATCAACTATTTATCATACAGAATATTTACAGGCAAAAATACAAACCTTGCTGCTTTTTCTTGTCCTGGGTTTCCCCGCTTTTATCACTTTAGTGGAATTTTGTAGTTCTGAAAAGGAAGAGAAACATTTTTCAGGTGAAGAATTAGGTTCCACTTCAAGTGAATAAGGCAGGTGTGCAAACAACTCTGCCATGCTCTATCATACTACACCAAAGTGTTTCTGAGGGCTTGATATCAAAGTCAATCAACTTTTATTTTTTTTTGTGAATAAAGTCACTAATAGCACATGACTCTGAAAACTTACATTCATAGTAAGTGTAAATCCTCTTGCAAACCAGGTGTACAAGATGCTGCCTTACTCTGTATTTAAGCTTTTTTTTCAACTAAGAAGGTCAAGGCTATGTCAAAATGCTGGTATTTTAATCTAACAAGTGGCAAAGAAAACCCCTGATATACATTTAATAAGTTCTCCCATTGAAAGTAGAATTGAAGGTACCTTAGAAGATAGAATTTATGAAATCTTTAATTAAGCAAGCAAGGGAAAAGAAACATAGAAACAATTATGTATTCCCGAATTCATAGTAATTTTCTTTTATAAGTAATTACTCAGACACCAAATAGTGTTTAGCCATGTAGCTCAAAACCATGCCAAAGTAAAAAACAAAACAAAAACAAACATACAAAAAAAAAAAAGAAAACTATGAAAAGAGAAAAATACTACTTAGTTAAAGGCTCAACATTATAATAACGATCCCATCTGATCTCCTGAGCAAGAGGAAACCATCTCTTAATTTTTTTCTGTTAAGCCCTGCTTCTCCCAGTGCCTGCCCACACAGACGGGACTCACAACCATTCCTTGAAACTTCTTATTCAGTGTTTTATTGCAAGACAAGTCTGAAACACTGAACGTGTCTGAAATCACAAGTGGATTATTTTATAAGGGGATAACATCACCTCCTCAGCCCTTATCTCTCTCACATCCAGTGACTAATCTCCCTTATCAGGGCTCCACACTGGGAACCCCACCCTTGTGCCCCAGTGACTCTGGAAAGGCTCTGTCTGCTTCCTGGAATACACAGCGAACGTTAGAAGCACAAACTAATGCTTACTCCACATTCCCATCTAGATTTTTATAGCGTTTATAGCCATATAAATTATGGAGTTCGTGTCTATGCTTTATACAACTTGGACATCTCACCAGACACGAATCCAGTGAATCCTGACCACCATTTGCCAGCAGGTTTCTGCCTCCCCTACAGATCTGCTTTTTAAAACAAGGACAAAACACACATCTCAATTAACTTCAGACCGAGTGGTTTAAGGAACACACAGTGACCGTGTAACCCTAATTTCCACTCGCCACTCAGTAGTAAACTAATTGCCCTTTTACAAAACAAGACAAACGACTGCAGGGGTGGAGCAGCAAACAAATTTGTAATGCTCTCCAAGAGAACTGCCAATTACCCGTGCAGGTAAACGGAGTGGCCACGGCGTGGCTGTAAACACACGTCTCTGTCCAATTACCTGACTGAAGCCCTTTTTCCATCTCACAGCACTTTTACTTCAATTGCTGCTGAAGGAGCGCTCTGCCAGAACTTCTGCTCTGTGTGTCAGCAGGGCGTAGCGAGGCACTCAGAAGTGCAAGACCCATTGTTGCTGCACTGTCTTAGTCATGGGATATAATTTATTCCAGGCGGCAGGAGAGGCTGTCTGAATGGAGCAGAATGAGACCCAACTCGTTCTAAGGAATCTCTCTTATCTGAATGGAGTAATCCAAGACTTGGAAGATGCATTTGGAAGCTAAACAAAAAGAAAATATTAGGCAACGCAGCGCCTGGTGGATGATGCTCTTTTGGAACTCAAAGGGCTCGAGATCTCATCTCACCCTGTACTTCCCTACCTGGCAACACCTCCACAGAGTTCCTTGTCCTCCCAAAACAGCCACGCTCAAACCCAAATTTAACAGGTCCTTCCTGGCCAGCTTTCTGGGGCTTATCACGCGGGAGCTGGACTTCAGTGTGAAGCACGAAAGGGAAGATAAAGGGCAAGGGAAAACAAGGAGGAGGGTGGGAGAGTAAAAGAACATAACACGAGATCACTGAAAGGTTCTGCCCAGGTCACACCTGTTCTGCTGTCATGAGCAGACCTGGAGCCGCTCTTCAGGCAACACTCGTGTTCAGATAAAAGCCCTCTGCTCAACATCACTCTGGGGGTTTGGTTTTAACAGCCCATAACAGTGTCGGGCACCCTGAAATGGCATCTTTAGTTTCAGCAGAACTCAACAAGCCTTCCAAATAAACTATTTCACTTGTTAATCCCAACACAAGTGCATTAAAATGGTTTATCCCGTGGTACAATACAAGGGACCTGCCCATTAGTGGCATGCTGTGTTGATAAAGTAATTCACTGATCTTCAACGATTTCACTCACTGGGCTTCAGAGTTTGGAGGGTTTGGGAGAAATGAATAAAGTATGAATTTAAATTGCCTCAAGGATGAGGCCGTTTAATTGCCAATGAAAGTTCAGTGATCTTTCAATCACTGAACTCCATGCAGTCGAGATGGCATTCATATGAAAACAGAAATGAGTCTCCAAAGCCATTTTTATTATGGTTCTTCCACGTTTCCTAGCAGACCACATCCTAACAGGAGATGCAGAAAGACAAGGCTGTACAAACACGCTGTGTGCACCACATCAAGATAAATGGAGCAACAGGTCTGAAAAATGAATTTTAGAACCACCAAAACTGCAGCAGTCCTCTGGGACAACAGCAACAGAAAAAAAGCAGACTGGATGGCTGAGGAGCAGAGTTTGTAGGTAAGATCTCTCACCAAAATACCCCAGATCACCATCACAATAGGGCCACAAGACAATGGGATTACAAGTAATAGGACTTCAGAAAGGATTGTTTGAAGCTCTGCAAATAAATAGTCAGCAAGTAATTTTTTTCTGATGGAAAGGGAAGGATGATATTGCCAATTTCTTCTGAAAGCAAAGTCTATTAATATAGGTGGAATACATTCTGATTTTTGATACAAACATTGGTTATGCTGTGAGGCTTTCTAGACAATATTCAGGTTTTATTTTTCACTTGGACTGCACATGTGTTCCTTTTGTGAAGGAACAGCATCACATAAATAACAGAAGTGCTTCAGGAAGCAGATAAAATCACCCAGCTCTTCACAACTTAATTGGAGCCTGTGTGTTGAACTTGTACCATATTTTCCTTTCAATGCTCAGTTTGAAGCTTGACAGTATATTTCATTTTTAAACAAGGTAAGCTACGCTTAAATCTATTGTTTTAACAGATGAAGTACTGCAAATGTAACAAAAATTATTCCTTGGAAAATATCATTCATTGAAATCCAGAGCATGGGCTTAGAGCAGAGATTCTGCAAAACAATCAAAAATAATCCTCATTACTATCCTAACATTCTGCTCTACAAGAGTCCTAACATTTTATTGCAAAATCTACATTATTAGATTGTCAATCTCCACACTATTTGAACAATTAACCAAGGCAGTGATGTATGACACCTGCACCCTTCCACCTATTTATGTTCAAAACCCATCAATTTTTCAACATGGGAGGAGGGGGGGGCTTGATTCACCACAAAGCTATTTGTTTTCCCCATATTTAATTTCTCAGTTCATTGTTTCCTTAGCTTCTTCATAGAAAACTGCAACCTGTGACTCAATTTCTACTGAAGTTTTCACAGTTAAATGAAGCACTTGCCATAGCACGGAGAGGTGTTTCGGTTTCACAACAGATCTCCAGTTTAGAAACAAAAACCCCAGACAAAAAATAACCACACTGTTATGCACAGTATGAAAACCAACACGTGCTGTTATGCACTACTAAAATACAGGCAGCAGCTTTGTAAGGATAATTTTTTTTTAATCCCTTTAGGGTTGGGGAAATTGTCAACGCTAAAACTTCTGATAATGCTTTGAATCATTTTTAGACTCTGCTATTAAAACGCTCCATGAATTCATAAGAACTAATGAGAACACCTGCCTTAAGTACACACAAAAAATCTGATAATCAGATCATTTATGAAGTTACTCATCTAAGGTTTGCTATTCCTAGCAGCACAGTGTACCTTCACTGAACTGTACCTTTACAGCCTGTTTTGCTACCAGACTAAAGCAAATTGATTTATACAATAGCACTACAGTGAAATGGTTCTGCCACCAAAACACCAAACTGGTAAAATACATTCTTTGATGCCCAGAAATAAATATGCATAAAATAAAAGAATGAAGTGTACAGTTTTTTTTTAATTAGCTACATCATTTAAGCACAAGCTAGTAGGCAAACTTGCTTCAACCACTTCAGCAGCACAAGTATTTTGCTTCACTGGCTATTTTCATGAACTTCATGAACAATTTTTGAATAATCATCTAATAAATCATTAGAGACCCACACTGGCTATACAAATCACAGGAAGACTTGAGAACTTGTCATTCAGATTCCCTTTCTGCAACCTCACAAAAAGGGCAGTGCCAAAGGTTTCACCAAACCAAGAGGTGGGAGAACTTTTGAAATAAAATTATTTCAACCACTCAATTCTCGGCGAATCATTTATGTGGAGGACGGGAAAGTTTCAACCCAAAGAACTGAGGACTTACTGCCATACATTGGCTTGGCACAGCAAGGGGATGGAGGCACATCACAGAAGCCACTTTCATCACTTGGCAGCCTCTGCTAAAGCTCACCCCCTCCGACCACAATCACCAGGATTAGAACTGTGGAATCACTAAGGTTGGAAAAGACCTCCAAAATTATCGAGTCCAACCTATGACCAAACACCACCCTGTCAACTAAACCCTGGCACTGAGTGATTTCTTGAACCCCTCCAGGGACTGACACTCCACACCTCCCTCAAAGCTTAACCACTCTCTTAAAAAATTAAGAAGGAAACAATTCTTCCGGAACTAGGGAGAAGCCTAAATTTCACTAGCAATTTCATACCTGATTTGAGCCCTTCCACACAAGTTAAAAGCAGATGAGGATGTAAAAGCAGCTTCTGAAGTTATTCTGATTAAAAGCAAAGTTTAACGAAACGCTTGGTCAGAAACACTGAACTGTGGTAACAAACACACCGTGAAAAGTTCAGATATGTTTGCACTGGGTGTTTGGTTTACTGCAACGACTAAAACCTACTAAGGTATCTGAGACAAAAATATAATCAGTTGTACTAACAACGCTTGGACCAAATTCTTCTGCCAAAATTTTGCATTTTCCCAGTAGCATCAGGTGACATTAACAGTTTATTTCAGTACCAAGAGCTACGTTTGCCTCTATCACAAACCAATCCCATGATAAATTGGAAGTCCAAAGATGACAGGCTGGAGCCAATTTTCTCAAGTCTGTAACTATCACTGAACTTACTGTAGGTGCATGTCTCAGGAAACTTTTAACAAATTATGCCAGGATCAACAAGTCTAACAGGATCCAGCCACTGCTTTGATGTGAGATGCTTTTACATTTTATTATCCTCTTTACGGATAGTTCTGCATTCCATCCCAGTAGTATTTCTGCTCATCCACTTATTATTTCACATGACTAATTTCCATACTACAACATTCATAAGGGCCTAGTGTGACAGATTTTGCTTGGCCAACGTGCAATTAGTTCCTTCCAAATACATCCCTTGTTGCGGGTGGAGGCACATGGCAATTTCTTCCTTCAAACAGGCAGGAAGGATCAGCTGCTTTGCCTTTCACAAGGGTAAGAAAGGTGGCTTCCTCACAGTGCTTCTGGTGGTGGCCAAACCAAAACACACACCCTGCTGTGTGTTCTTCACCAGTGCCACTGCCAGCAACGCTGACTCCCTTATTTGCTCAGTTATACACCTGGCCACTGAAAATTAGGTTCTAGTACAACTCCTCAGCTTAATCATTAATTCCACGAATGGTAAGCACAACTTCTTGCAGGAGAAAAACAATATAAGGCTCTCCAAAATCATGAAACGAAGCAGGCAATGCGCACAGTGTACGGCTGCACTGCTTCCTGCCTCCTCCTTCCTTCAACAGCTATTTGTGTGTTTTATCTTTGCTGGAAAAGCAAACTTCACAGAGGTGAAGCACACAAGGTGCTAACAAAAGCAGCTTTCCCAGCGCTTCTGATGCAGCACTGCTGTTATTCCTGCCGCAGCAAGGCAAAGGAGTGACAAGTCCCCTTTCATGCATGAAGCAGACCACAAGCTGCTTGCCCAGCCAGCCGGATTTTTGGAAGCTCGGCACAAACAGGTACTTAGGAGCGCGTCAGTACACATAAACAAAACAGGCCAGATAATAAAGACGGGCACAGATGCTGCCGAAAGTTCTGCTCTTCAGCCAAGTAGAGATTTTGTGGTCTGGAATGCGGCCTCCGTTTGTATGACCTGTATACTTGAAACTGAAAATTACATCTTTCTCTTTGTCCAGGAAGAACACGTTTAATTCAAGGATAAAAGTGACTGTGAGATCACAAAAAAGGTTTGTCAGGTGCCCTCGGGAGCAAGTGCTGAGATTGAAATTCTCGGGAAGCGCTGGTTGAAGTACTTATTTTGAGGTCAGCAGTTTACTTGCAGCCAAGAACAATACTCCAAGAAGCTACAAACTTCTAGGAACTCTTTGCTAGCCTAAGCATAAAGCCTGGCAATTTGAAGTTAGGTCCCTGCCGACCAGCTTTGTGAAGCCATACGCCCGTTCAGTCAGCGTGGTGCCTATAAAGCGGCTTTATCTTACATGTAGTGATTTAAGGCCAGGAAATTATCCCGTGGCTACTCTCCCTCCCATCTCTTCCTCTGTAAACACACCAAATCCCAACAGCCAGCGAACTGCCCGCTTTTATCAGCGCTTAGAGCCTCCGCAAGCCCATTCTGGAAACCAAACCCAAGTAACGGATCGTTCCGAGGGCCTCGCTACATAATTAACCAAAAAAGAGCTGCGGCAAAGCGGCGCTTCTGAAGGAGGCGAAAGGAGACGAGTGGGCGAGCAGCGCTCTCTGCGAGCGCCAGGGGCCGGCCGGAGGTCACCGCCGGCCCGGGCTGGCCACTCGCAAGCCCCGGGACGCGCAGGGAGCCCGGCGCTGCTGTCCCCGGCCGTGTCCCCCGCCCCGAGCGCTGCCTCCCGTGCCCATGTATGTCAAACCCAGCGCCCGCCGCGCTGCGCACGGGCCCGGCTCCGCGGCCGCCGACAAACGCGCGCTTCGCCTTCCTAAAAAAAACACCCCAAAACCCCATAAACCCCACCAAACCCACTCGGATGCCACCCAGGCGCCGCGCACACGCTCCCGGCCCCGCACCTGGCTCCTGCGGTCCCAGGCGCCCGTCCGGCCCCGCGGGCGGGGAAGCGCTGTCCCGCCGGGCTCTGCGCCGCGTCCACGCGTTCTCCTTGGGCGCCGGGGCTTCCCCGCTCCGGCCGCCCTCCTCCGCCGCCTCCTCCCCGCGGGGCGAGCCGGGCTCGGGCCGCCGGGGCTCCCGGGCCGGCGCCCAGCCCCGCCGCTCCGACACCTGCGCCGCGGACATGCCCGGCCGTGCGCCCGCCGGAGGGGCCGCAGCCGGGGCGGCCGAGGCCGGGAGCCCGCGGCGGGGGAAGGGGAACCCGCCTCCTCCGCCGGCCGCCCCGCCCCGCCGCCGGCTCCCCCCGGCCGGGCCGAGCGCCGCCGGCTGCCCGCTGCCCTGCGGCCGCTCGCTGCCGCGGGGGGCGACGCGCCCAGACAGCGACGGGCACCGCGACCCGCCGGGGCCACCGCCGCCGCCTGCCGAGGGACGGGCGGCGCTCCGGGCGCGCTGCCTCGGCCCCGCCCGCGCGGGGGAGGGACCGCGGCTCTCCCGTGCGCCGTGACCTCACGCGGCCGGGAGGTTTTCCGGGCCCCTTCGGACATTTCGGCTCTGCGGGCCGCGCCCGCACCTGCGCGGCGCTCCGCCGGCGGGGAGCGGGAGGATGAGCGCGTCTCGCTGCTGCCGAGGGGCTCCGCGGGGCCCGGAGAACGGACTGGAGGTCCCGGCAGCGAGGGAATCCCGTATCATTTAATCATTCCAGCAGACTGGTACCTCTGCATCCCACCATCTCTCCTCCGCCAAAATTCCCGCAGAAAAATCACCTCCCGGTAGCGCCCATTCCACGGTCACTGGTAATACCCACACCTCTCTCTGCATTATCCCACAAGCACGACGGTCACAGGACCAGGAAAGCCACCACAGCACGACGTTAATCACCCCTTTCCCTCTTTGCCAGCTCCTAGTGCTCCCACGGTTCTCTTTGATTACACCTTAACACACCTGCTCCTTTCCCATTTCTTTCATTCATCTCTCAGTTGTGTTTTACTCCCTTTCTTATGGGAGAAACTCTTCCAAAAAATAACAGCAACATTTCTCTAATGAAATTCCCGAATAGGCTTCTATAAAACAAGTCAAATGTTTTTGAAGCAGTGTCACAAATAAACAAATCTCCTGGGTTTTGCAGCAGTAAAATATGTTGTGTTCAGGGTAATGTTCTCTGCTCTAATGAGGTCGCGTGGAGTTTTACCCCTTCATAAGAAAAAAAAAAAAAATTCCACTGCAAATCAACCGAAAACTCAACAAATTCCCACCACAGCTGACACTTCAGGCACTGAAACATTTTTAGGATTATTCTGGAACTGTGTATCCAGTAGTAGCAGATGAGATGACCTGGTGGAAGTCCAGGCCGACCTCAAAGCAAACTCCAGGTGCCTGCTGCTTTGTTCGAGATATTTGGAAATTAACGTCCTGCTGTGCTAAAGGCTTGAAATGAAAGCATCTGCTACAATTGCTATGTGACAAGGAGCAAACCACATATACTTGTTAATGCACATTCCTGTAATTGCAGATTCCAGCTCCAAACATTAGAGGAATTTTCATAAACAGAGACAAAACATCACTCCTGCTTCTAAGCATTTTTTGTACCAAAAGTGACATGTATTTTCTTTTTAAAATTATCTCAAGAAAGACTACAAAAGGTAGAATGACTAAAATTACAGCAAATCTTCAAACCCTTATAGGCATTTTTTTTTTTTTAATATCAAGAAATCATTGTTTTGGTTTTTTTTTTTTTTTTTTTTTTTTTTTTTTTTCCAGATGCCATATGTTTACATTCCTGAAAAAAGGCGAATCAGTCACACTACAACAATTTCCATTTCTTTTATTTGGTGTCCCAAACTCAGAAGTTAAGCAGAGGTTAGAGTGATATGAAAGTAAAGAGGCCCTACCTGTATCACGGGTAAGAAGGGGATTAACCTCTTGTTTCTCTTTTTCCCATACAAGTGTTAGAAGATAAGGAAGCAGAGGAGTAGGCCAGCTGGAACTTTAGTGATACTGCAGTGCGGGAACCTAAACAGAGCAGGAAAAAACAGGAAACTAATTAAGGGCTAATAATGGGGGGGAAGCACTAAAGTTGATCGGTTAAGTGGCACTTGAGAAGTTTTTGTCCATACTTGCTTTGCTAACTCTATAGGATGGAGCTTCCTGCATACTTTGTTGGATGGACTGGGACTGAAGAGGATATAAAACACTTTTACAGTTGCTAGGACTCATCCTTCACATTTTGTCCACTTGTATCATCCTCCTTGTTACTTTCTAGCAGCACCAGTCAGCCCTCTTTGACAAAACTCTCCTTTGGGGACACAGTACTTAAAATGCCCGTGTTTGGAAAAGGGGCTGAAATACACCAAATGACACCAAAATAATAACAATTCTTATTTATGCTTTAATGCTCGTGTTTTATCTTGTGTGGAAGCATCCAAGCCTACATGGAACACTGTAAATTCCAGGATTGCCTGGAACAGCAGCATTTTACTCATAGAGGTAAAAATTCAGGAGGAATGACATGGTTACAGACCACCCCAAAGCTCCTTTCCATACCGTGTAACTTATCATTGCTGCCAAGCTGGCAGAGAACCTGACAGCCTGAGATAAAGAGACTTCCCTGCCCAACCAACAGCAATTCAGATCAACATTTTAAAAAAACCTAACACAATTAAGAGAAATTAAAAAACAAAACAAAACAAAACAAAAAAAACAACAAAAAAACCACAACCTGCCTCAAAATGTTAGCAGCTATCAAACAAAAATAGTATTCCAAGGATCTAAGGATTTTCCCTTTTCTATTGTTTACAGTATCTCCATTACAGGCATTTGACATTCCAGTAAGAAGAAAGAAAAAGCAGCAAGACTCCATTCCTTCATATAGTGTTTCCTTTTTGCTCTTTCTGGAGTAATAAAACACAAGTGATCTATCATTGCTATTTTTTTTAAATAATAATAATAAAAAAAAAATCCTGAGTGGTTCCTTTTTAGCTGTTGGGGGGGTTTTATTTGCCTTGGGGAAAAAATTAGAAAACGCTCCATCTGACAATTATTAGATGTGTTCTGCACTGGCAAGTGTAAAACTGGAATCACAATGGTACCTTAATTAGCTGATACAAGCTTGTTTTCTTTACTGGGTTTCTAGGCATGTAGAAAAACATCAAAGCAGCACCAGTGTTTGTTGTGTGAAGCTTTTATCATGTCCTGTAGATTACCTGCTCTCCTCGTGCTACAGCTCTGGCAGGAACAGAAGGGATTACAGGATGACAGTGGGATGCATTTTGAACACCTGTTAACAAGAGAGAATTAAAAAAACCCAAAACCTCACACCTAAATGTTTTTAGGACTTTTATTGAAAAAATTTAAAACCAAAAAATTACCAAGGCCAGTTTCACAATAAATTTAAGACATACAGAATCATTTACCCGCTACATGGAAGAAATGTTTTTACAGTATTTCTCTCATGCAACTCCTGAATTAAAACCACATTCTCATTTAACATCAAAATGGATTATTTATACTTCCTTAGGATTTAACCTTAAAATATGATTTAAAAAGTCAGTTTTCAAAGGGTTAAAAACGTGTACACAGCAAGATTCCCCCTTCACATACCAGCTCCCTATGTCTGATAACTGGCAGAAACAGACCACTGAGCTCATTTTTCCTTTTTTTTTGTTATTCTAACCTGAGAAATTCCTTAAATAATGCTTACTGGGCTTTCACATTTGGCAACACAACTCCAGTTACAGAGCGAAGTGTGGCTCCTTATTCTTGTCAGAAACCAGTCTTCCACTGCTTGTCCCACAAGACTCTCAGAACCAGGAGTAGAATTTGCCCCAAAAGCCACTCTCACAGCAGGAGTGGTGTTAGGCTAAACCTCCTTCTGTGCCCTTTTGGGAAGTTAAACCTTGTTAGTAATAATAACATGGGGACACTAACCTCAGGATGCAGAGTTCCCATCAGTTGTGTAATTCCCAGTATTGTGCGCTTTGAAAATATTGACTTTGGCATGTTATACTTTGTAGCATAGTTGATTTTTTTTGTGCTTACTCCTGGCCTTTACAAAATCTGTCTTTTCTCTCTTGAATTTATTCAAGCCCTTTCCCTTGCCACCAGTCATCTCCCTTTCTCATAGCTGCAACAGAAGCAGGACACAAAGCACACAATTCCATTTAAAATGTGACAGCTACAAAAGCTGCTGAACAGCAGACTGGTGGTAAAGCACTCTTAGTTGATGAATATGCTTGTAAACCCTGTGAATCTTTTAGCACACCAGGCAAGACTTCAATTCTAAATTTGTAAACTTACTAATATTCAATTTCAAACCTTCCAAATATTTGATGTTTAAATGTGCTAGTCACTTCATACTTGCTCCCCACATATAAAACCAACACTGTCCAAAGAAATGATGTAAAACTATATGAAAGAAGCAATTTAACTCCCAACAGATTAGAACCTCTTCTGCATATTCAGTAATTTTGTATGTTACATTACGTGGGTTATTCAAAATCGTTGCTCTTCATTTTTATGTGAACACACCTGATTTTCAAATGAACCATGATTTCTTCACAGTTACTAATCCTGTCTACTTGACTAAAATTCAACAGAATATATAAACTGAGCTTTGTTTGCTCCATACTCTGCCTACTAAAAACTTTTACAGTAACCACGGAGATCAAAAGTGCTTGACTGTGAAGATGCAGAAGTCACACATCCTGAGAAATGGCTGGATTTTTCTGTTTTTTTCAGAGTAATCCTGGCTGTGACTGTATTAAATGCTGAAGTGTTTCAGTTTCCAACTTCTCGGCAAATTGGTTTAAAAAGAACGTTATTGGAGATTACCACAAAAAAAAAAAAAAAAAAAAAAAAAAAGAAAAGATGTGGAGAGATACCCACACAGTTGGTATTTGACAACCTTTTATTCTACTGTAATTTGTTGGCATTTTTGATCCCAAAAGACAAAACAACAGACTTTGGATTTTCTTAAGTGTGTTCAAAATCCAAGTTTCTTTATTTTCCATCCAATTAAAAACGACAAGTGTTGAAAAATAAGGAGCAAACCTAACTGTTTCAATAACCTTTAGTCTCACGTATCTTTTCAATTATACAGTGCAAGTGTATTTTGCATATCAGTGCTGAGTGCACTTTAGAAAGGACATCTGTTGAAGTATTTCCAACAGGTCTTTATAGCACCATATAATCTGCTGTCAGTTTAACTGCTTAGAATCAGCCAGTGCTTAGAAAGTAAAGTGATGATATTTCATCTATCATTCAAAAAAACCAGAAAAAAAAGAAAAGAAATCTAAAAGCTTATGTTATCCAACTGAATGAATGTAAACAATCAATTACCAGACACTTGATTTTCACTTATTCCAGTTTTGTGAACCTGGTTGATGAATTGCTACATGATCCTTCTGTAATGGCACAGTTTAATTCAGTGGCAGGAAAACTTCAGCGACGTATTGAATGAAAATGTCTCTCTCTCACTTTTCCTTGAATTGTCAAAGTCTCTCTTCGCAAGATGTGGTGCTGAGCCTTCTGCTAAGGCTCATTTCCAATTCACAATGGAAGAGAAAAGCAGTGACAAACACAAGAGGCTGAGTGCTGGCAAAGCCACAGTACAACACATTAGGAACAGCAAGGCCATGAGGAAGCAAGAGGTAACCGAGGTATCTGGAACAAACCAAAACTACACTAAACACAAGAGAGCAGCTTAGCCCCACAGCACATTTTACATTCTTCCAATACTTGATTGGTCTGTTTTCTACTGACACACAATTCAGAATTTATTCAGAACCGAAGGAACACACAATCTGATTAGGCATGAAGTACATGAACCATTCATGCACTGACAGATGCTGCTGTTGTTTTTTCACAGGTAATGCTGAAGCAGCTGTGTCAGAATGGCACTGAGTTGAAATGAAAGCAATGCTGGTACTTTACCACTTCTGGTAATCGTTACCTACAACAGTCAGTGACCATCTGCTCAACACTACAAGAGGCTTGTTTTCCAAACACGAGTTCCAGTAAGCTGAATTACAAATGAGATCAGTCTGAATGCATTAGAAAGATCACATGGTGTATTTCTGGAGGAAGCGGTCAAACGCGTCGTAAATCGCTTGTCTGAAACCAGAAAAGACAAGAGAATTTGTATAATTTGGGAAAGAGCAGATGCAAGTGGCAACTTTCCATACATCTACAAATATATCTACAAAGCTATCATCACAATTTCAAAACAGCGTTCAATAAAAATTTGGTGGTATTTTCCCCTTCCTTTATTTCTGGGATCTCTCACTTCAATCTAGTAATGTATTTGTGTTTCAGGAATGAGTGGGGCTATTTTCCAACTTTAATGCAAGTGGAAATGTAAATGGCTTAGGAATTTTCTACTCAAGAAACATGCAGAGCTTGAAACTTTTGAGAAACTATCATAAAAAGTAAGGCTGAAGTTATAATAAACTACTCGTCAGCATACATTGACCTGATATAATGCTATTCTTATTGTTGTTGCTTAGACTAAATGGTGTGCATAATCTTCCTAATTCCCTGGATTTTAAAATCAAGAGCACAAGTATTTAACTTTTTGAAAACTACAGAACTGCATTCATAAAACTGATTTACATAACTGTCTTTAGAAAAAACAACACCTAATATTACTAGGGCACGAATTCATGCAAGCACTACTTAGTCAAGCTTTCATTTTGATTCAATCTAAGATTTAATTTTAAACTTTTCTGTTCACCTTACCTGAAGAGTCCTTGTTTGAAGAGGTAGGCACTGACATGACCTCCATCCAGATACCTGATTTCACACCCTGGCCAGATCTCCTGGAGGCTGCGCACGCCGGTGCGGGGAATGTACGCATCCTCCTTGGCTTGTACCACTATGATTAAACTTGGGTCAACTGGAACTAAAGGAAAACAAAACAAAACTGAATTCATCTGTGGTAAGAAAAATGGAAAGATAACAGCTGAGGCTTCTGTTGCCAAAATGCTGTTTTCCCAAAAAATTAAATTATTTGAAGCTTTAATAAAATTACATGTTCTAAAGTCTCCAGCAGAATTCATCTGGTTTTTGATGTTACAGTAGTGAGGCCATCAGTGGAAAAACAAACTAACCCTTCCCCTTCCCACCCCTAGAGCAGAAATTCCTCAAAGACTTGTGAAGTTGACAGGAGAATTCTTCCCTCTTATCAACGAAACTCTATAGCATTCATGTCAGTTCTTTGAGAGTCCTTTTTACTAGCAAAAAAGATCTATGAAATTCAACAGAATAGAAGTTTCATACATTTTTTTCCCCTCAGGGAGGAAAAAAGACAACTTTTCATACAAGAGGTCAGAAAGTACGGCCTATGTTCACTTTTTTCCCTGTTTCCTACATGGTTTACTTGCAACATAAAAATCCCAACATATTGTTATACATATTTATTACTCATAACCACAACTGCACCAATCAGATTACTAGCAGGAATAACACCAATATGATGTTGAGAAAAACAGCACCAAAATCATGTTGAACACAGAACATTTCTCCCTTCAAAAAGAAAATATGTGATAAGTTAAAGAGTGACCAGCCAAGATGTCTGTGGGGTGTCACAAATAATTTAAACCCTTCCTTCTCTCATCCTAAATTAAATACAGAGAATATGCAACGCTAAGAAAAATTCCAGTCTTCCATTCAACTTTCCATGAAATCTGAGCATTAGGCAGATTTTCTGAAGCTCTGCTCTGGCCTCACTCCAAGGATACCCTGGCAGGGGATGCAAAGTCTCCCAGAGAATGACAAGACCTGAGAGACTATTGACACAATGGACTCCATCACTTTGACAAGTGCATCAGTATCACAGATCCTTTTAAGTTCCAAGAGAGATCAGTGCTTAGCTAAGTGATACCCAGATAAGTCTAGATAAACAAGAAAGTCTGTACATAGACTAAAACTAACAGGGCTTTTTCTGTCTATTGAAATAATTTTAAAAACTTTAAGGAAAGCACTTCACTGGTACTCATCACAAAACATCTCTGGCTAGCAGTGAAAGAATCTACACTAGTGTAGATTCCTTTTATTGTGTGTTTCCTTTTATTTTTAACGTTTATTTGAACTTAAACACTTGTACCAATGGAGTACTGAATGCCAGAATTAAGAAATGAGGGGGTTCAGTATCAAGAAAGCTTTGACACTAAAAGACAACTCTGTCTGAAATCAGAGCAAGTTGTAGGAGGTGCCTTCAGGAGGTTCATGCACAGCCAAACCATGAACTGCCACGAAAGGAATTCCGAGCCCCCACTCCAAGGGAACCTTTTAAGGCTGCTCTAGGGAGGAATCACTTGTTTGCCTTGCTGGAAAGGGCTTGTTCTGAACGCCAAGGAATGTTGGACTACAGCTCCCCCTATATGCTATGCCTGTTCTGGGAAATAGTCCTCACCAGCCTGCACCAGCCCAGAAAGACCCTCAAAATGTTTTTACTGGCAGAACCATTCAAGCTTGGTGCTCAGCTATGCCGGAGACTTTCTATCTGAAGTCAGCATGAGATTTCTGCTTGAAAAATCTTTATTAGCAGATTAATTAAGATTAAATTGACCTAGGTATTACTCACATCGCACAGGTGTTTTCTTCCTTTAGATAATGCAAATTTGCACTAACTCGTATCTGAAAAAACCCACAGCAAGGCAGAGGAGAAAAATGTGCAAAGATACCGAGAGGCAAACTTTTAATTAACTTTGTCATTAGTTTGCCGTCAAAAAGGAACAGAGAAACAATTAGGAAATGGAGTAGTAAATAGATGCTACAGAATAATGCTCACAATATTTCCATATTTCAGCAAAGATGCCAGCAGGTTTACACCTGGAGAATGAAGAAAATACCTTTCCCTTCACTGTATTTTATTCAGCATTCCAAAGTGCACATGGAAATAAAGAGATACATACCTGGGAAGTTAGCTACGTGGGTACATTCATCCATTACTCCCTTCATGAACATTAAGGATTCTCTCTGTAAAGTGTCACTCCTTCTCCTGGTGTTTATCCTGTGTCCTTGTGGGCTGGTTAAGTTTTTATTGCTGCTGCTACTGGTGGAAAAGGTTTGATTTATGCACTGCATTTTAGGAGCATCCTGCATTAAGAGTCTTTCTGAAGAGGCACTTAGAGCACTTCTATTTGTGGCAAAGCTGTGAACAGACTCCTTAGATACAGTGTCATTCAAGGACTCAAAGCTGAATATTCTGGAAGTCACATCCATGTCTGCCAGACTGTCCACACTGTCAGGGAAGTTCTTCACAAATTCTTGTCCCATCTTGAAAGAATCCGTCTAAACAAAGACAACAATTCAGGGTTTCTCCCTTAAACCACTTGGTTAATTTTATTTTTAAGTTGAACTCATAATAATAATAATAAAAAAAAATAAAGAAGACACTACCAGCACTGTTCACTTCTATTTTCTGCTAGAAGATCATTCAATTAAATCCTGATCATCATCACCTCTTGATAATTTCATTCTACCTTTCTGTCAGTTTAAAAAAATGCAGGAGGTACTTACATATACAGAAGCTTGTGATATAAACAATTGTTTTTCTTTCCATATTAAACTCTGAATTTGTAATTACAGTCATTTAAGCTTAAATGGCCTAATTATAATAACAATAACAACAGAAAAATGAACATATGTGACCAGGTCTAATGTTATGTTTAGGACCAAAAACTGACAGTCTCTAAATACTAGGGAGACACAAGCTGAACATCTTGAAAAATGTTTTTTCCTTTTCATTTTGTCTCTTCATCAGTGTTGCTGGAGTGAATATGACTTAAAAATAACAAGTGCCCAAGTAACAACTATCTGAGCCCAGCTCCTCTTCTCCTGCCGTGAGGAATTAGAAAAAGAACTATCACAAAGGAAAGAATCTTAGAGGAAAAAAGGTATTTATCAGAATTTTGATTGAATAATTTTATGTTGTAGATCACATTAAGTGTGATCAAAGGAAAAACTTGTTCCAAGGGCTACACTTTAAACTCATTATACAAACAGAACATTCATTTTGTTTCTCAGGTTTTTCCTTCAAAGACTGAATTTATCAAAGCATAAAGAAACAACATGCCAGTATGCTCTAGCTAACAACTGTCTACTTTTAGTGGAAGTAAAAAGAAGTTGCATCATTTGCTAGATTTGCACATGTAAATATTTGCAGATAGGTAAAACAAACCATACTTACTCCACAATATTCAAGCATTTGAATGATTTCTTCTTCATACACAGTTTGTGTAAAATACTGTTTCTCCAGCTCTCTCCAGTTCACTGCCTTACTCAGCACTCCCTGAGATGATGAACAAAAGCATTCAGTACACAGGTAAAACCCAGAGGTCATTCTAAAATAAAGATACATGCAGGAAATTGACCTGCTCCTCCTGATTTTTTCAGTGGAATTCTATTCCCAGACAGCCCTCAGAAATATTGCCATCAAAGCACAAGCACACAGGACATGGAATGCCACCTCCCTTGTTGTCAGCCCAACATTTCTGATCATAATCTAATATATTAACAGAAGTCTGGTTTGTAATTTGTTAATTACCGTAGTGAAGACTGCAGAGGCTGTTGACCAGGAAAGACAAGGAATCAATGGCAATGGTTTAGGCCAGTTTGTCACTGCCAGAGAAGCCATCTGGAATCAAAGGCACTTATTACACACTTTTATATTGAATTACTCACAATATGGCAAAAAAACCTCTCTCATCTTCAATTTCTTTGTTTACATGGTATTTAGGAAACACATGGTGCCAAAGAGTTAAGGACTGTGGCAGCTGGATAGACTTTCACTTATTTAGAAGTTACTATCTAATCTCCAGTGATTTTTTAAAAAATAAACATTGTTCTGGAAAGGACTCATCCGAAGGCTGAATGGGATTTGGTTATAAGAACTACCAATGGAATATTTACTAAATATTCCATTAATTACAATTACAATTCAATAACTTTATTTTTAATCCATTAATTATAATTATAATGATAAAAACTCATACAAGTTATTAGTTTTTTAAAACCATTATTAAAAAAGCTTCTATAAAGCTTTCTACCAAGCTCCTGCAGGTTTATTTCAAGGCAAAACAAAGGAAATATATGAGATGGACTATTTAAAATCTTATACTTCCAAAATCTGTATACAAGAAACAAAATTTGAAGAAGAATAATTCTACATGTTAAACACACACTTTTTCTGTACTTTAAGTTTGAATTATTAGTTTTGCATCAGTTTTCAGAACAGATTTTTGTGACTATTCTGTTTATCCCAGAAAAAGCCAGAGCAAGTAAGTTTGATGTACAGAATTCCATACGTATGTTCTTGACAAGTTTTATTTTATTAATACGAAACACCTCGTGTGTGTTTCTAGATGTTCAATTAAGTGGATTTTTGCAACTGAACTATAATTCTATTCTAATTATTTTTATTAATAAAAAGTTACAAGAACACCACACATGCATGTTCTGATTCTCTCCAGTAGCAGAAGTCTCTCCCCTTTAGTAGAACTGAAATCATTCTTACAACCTTCCATTGTAAAACACACTCTTGTGGAGGATCAATATCAAATATCACTTATTTCACAGAAGTTTCTGATTCAGCAGGGTGATGTTGACGTAAACCAGAGGTGCTCTGTACCTTTATGACATTTACAGTTATAAAGCTGTGCTTTAGGGGAATACTTTCCTTTTGGGAAACACTACCATTACCACCATTATTTACACAGCTCCTATCAAACAGAGAAAGGCATGTTGTTTTAATAAGCTTTGCACCTGTGTCTCACAGAGCTGTGATAATCTGCAGAGACACATGCAGTAACATTTTAAATGTGTATTAGTCTTTGAAGCACCTTAGTTGTACACTGCTGGTTTAGTTTGAGTATGCACAGTGTCACACAGAAAATGTTATCCACCTCACCAAGAAATCTCTGATCAGTACCAATGATCCCTGACAGCAAAAGTCACCTCAATTACAACATGCCTACAAAGAGGGGGTATTTCACACAGTGCATTGAAACACAAAGGTTTAAGCAAGAAGAAAGGAGGAAAAGAGAGAGAATCAGCAATCAATCAGTGCAGACTTTCTTTCAGCAAACATTTCTGCCCCCCACCCTTGTGGAAAAAAAAACCAATTATGTGAGAAGTTTATATTCTTATTAAGCCTGCTGGGAGATGGCTGACAAAGGGCTCTATGATTTGTCAGTACATATTAAGGATTACACTAATTCAGCACCACAGAACATGAGAATTGCCAACAATTTGTTTCTCATGACTCTAAGTGTTTATTTAAAAGCACTTCTGAGATCAACACTGTAAAACAAATTATTTCCGTATGCTACACGATCAAATAAGAAGTTAAACCAGAAATTACTGAACAGGAGATATAAAAGCTTACATGTCCTCCCATGGATATTCCAGTCATCCCTAGTGGTCCATAGCCTTCTCTCTCTAGCCAGTGCAAAAGAGCTGCCGACTCTAGAATTAGAGCTCCTCCCATCACAAACAGGTCCGAGACATTTTTTAAACATGACCGTCTTTTCTCCCCAGAAAAGGAAAAGAGAGGGTTTATTTTCTAACATTAGACTCTGACAGTTCTTATCATTCTATACATACTTTTATACACAGCTTCATCACAATCCCAGAGAATTCTGGAGCTGAACTCCTGTTGATTCAACAGGAGCAAAAAGCAAGCCCAGATTTTCTGGCACTTGCAATTTTTCATCCAAATGAGGACTAGAAATAGGCACCTGCCTATGCTTTTAATGTAATATCACTGACAGCTTGGTCTTTTGGAAACAATTACCAACATTAGCATCTCATTAGTAGCAATATTCTGTCCTGTGAAGTTGTAACAGATATTTTAGAAATAGCATCAAAGTGATACAGTCCTAGGCATACACTAGCTCGTTTGCAGAAACAAGGGTTTTTTTTTCTTATTTACCTGTTTTACATCATTGAAAAATTGCACACAACATTTGAAGAGCAATCAGTATGTCAGCTTTGGAAGCACTCATCAGTGTCACTGTAAGACTGAAACTGTAAAGTGGGAAGTTTGTCACGGTATTGAGAAATTCAGGCAGTGTACTGCAAAGCATTAAAACACAGAAGACACACAAAAAAAGTAGAAATCTATTTGGCTGAGCCATCAGAGGGACTCTAAAACTAATAGACCTCTAACTAGGGGAGGGGGACTGAGTATTTTCAGTACCACAGGCAGGTTACAAAGGGCTCCTGGCCCCTCCTGCCAGCATGCCACCATCACATTTGTGACACTCTGAAGCACAAGGACAAAGCTCACTGTGAAGTCACACAGAAATGAACATAGCTGCTGCAGAGCAGCATTTACAGTAATTCTTTAATACAGCTCCATGAGATTCCTCAGCCCTCTGCTGTATTTATTGAACACTGTCACCTGTTTCACTGGTGCTGTGTAAGCCTCTGTTGGAGAATGACAATCACCTCTTGGGGTATTAGACTGAGCACCCCCCACCTTGAAACAATCCTGACACACTGGACAACGGAGAACAGAGTTATTCAATTCTTTCTTCTGCATCAGATTACCCATAACTGGAAATTAACCTACCAATGGATGCATTCCAGCACACACTTTATCCTGTCAGTTTCCTACAGTTCTACAAAAAACACCTTCTCTGTGTCTTCTAGCCACGTTAAATGTCTGAGTTAGGAATAAAAAGGATTAAAACTCAACTCATATCTGGACTTCCAGAAATATGGTGAGACTAAAAGCTTTGCCTCAGACACATCCTGTTGAATTCTGATAATACATCTGTGGTTTGGAAAATGTAAGAAGTAAAAAACCAAGACTGCCTAATTAGGCTTCCAAATTCCAATTTAAGGAACTGACTGAAGAAACAAATCCTGTAAAATACTGAATATTGCATCCTAAAAACTAATCAAGACTAGATTTACTCGTATGCCTGAAAATCCTTAAAAGATCTTGAAAAAGCAAAATCCTAGCAATCACTATAGAAATACACTATCTGAGCAAAGATTATTCAGAGCTGACTGAAATACAACAGCGACACTTGTGCATGCAGTTGTGAGTCAGGAAAATAAAATAGCCCTGGCTTGTACTCACACAAAATGTTTGCATCCCACTCTATACTGCAAGTTCCTCCTGTGCAAACTTTCCTGATCCCTGAGATCTCCTGACACAACACCCAAAGCACTTCAGCCAAGGGCAGACAATTTCACATTGGCAGGTCACAAGTGATTTTTTAAAATGTTCTTTTCTTAATAAGCTCTCAAAGTTTAAGCAACTTTTGGCTCGAAAGAGTAAAAAAGAAAAATGGTATTTTAAAAGCATAGTATCCATAAATGTAACAGGAATACTTACAATTGATCCTTAGGTTTTCTACAGCCATGTAAAACACTCCAGTTAAAGAAAGTAAAAAAGGCTTGATCAAAATTGGTCATTTAAAAAAAACACAGATAAAAAAATAATATGCATAAATAGCAAGAATTATTTGAAATTTGGAATTTAAACTCCGAGTATTTAACTGTCACTAAATTAAATTCAATCTATTTCAATGGTGCAGTTTGCAACATTTTACTGTTGTCAGATAGATGGGTAGGAAAAAAGGGTATCCCGAGATCCTATTTAATGAAACAAAATAATACTGTTATATAAGGTGACAAAAAAACCCTTATTTGTTTTTTAAAAAAACCACTCAAATCTGAAGTGGTAACAGCAAGTTACCTGTCTCCCAGAAGTTACCTGAGATACCACAGAACTGTGTTTCACATAATGGTCATAATTTCTTCTACCCACTGGGTGCCAAAAAGCTGCTATTTTACGAGTGTGAGCATTAGGAGTAGCTCCTGTGTTTTCCACAAAAGGATATAGTAAGGATTTTCTAGCAGCAGGGAAGCCATACAGGCTTCTTTAATCATTGGCCGTGCCATTAACGTGCGTCTCCTCCAGAAGTGCTAAAGACAAGATGCACAAATAATATAGGTAAAGACAGAATTTGATGATTGAATTTCTCAATATCAATTTTACATTTTGCACACTCACATGGTCTCCAGTGCCTGCTAAATGGATGCACACAGGTCTGTGCTTGCCATTCCATCTTCTGGGTACAATGAACTGAAACCTGTGAGAAATGAACACCTATTTTAGCAGAGTAAGAATATCTATTAACAAGCTGCATCAAGAGAAATTAATTAAAAAAAAAAACAACAAAAAACCGTAACAACAGAAGTATTTGTAACCCATGCAGGCAAACTGCCAGCAATTCAGCAACATCATTTTTCATGAACACACTCAGCAAACAAAGGAATCCGAAAGTAGGACAGAAGAAAGGCCAAACAAGAAAAGGAGCCAAGATGAAAGATCATGTTCCTAAAAAAGACTACTACCTCATCATCACAATTTAAACTTTGCAGAGTGGAGAAATGCAACTTCAGATAGAGAGCAGCCTAAACAAGCATGTCCAGCTCTCCTAGGCATCACTGCTATTTTTCTCCTGAAGGCACAACAGCTGAAATTGAAGATTAAGATGAGCAATAAATTAAAAAAAAAAAAAAATCAATACCCCAACATACAAACCATGAAATTATGCTCAACATCAATCAATTAATGTCTTCTGCTGCTACTTATTTACAGTATAAAATACTGAAAAAAACCAATCCCTTCTGAGCCACCACTATTTTCCCCACAAGATGGAGCACTGTTACCTATAAGAGTGTTACACTTCAGGAAATACATGCAGACCATCTTGAGGGAAATGTGTACAGTTTTTTGAAACTGTCACAGCACTGGCCAAAGTAACAATTATCATAACTTGGCTACAAAGCACAAGAGAACAGAGATAAGGAAACTATGAGCATATTGCATTTTCCAAATGGCACTAATTAGTCTGGTAACGTTAACAGACAGTTTCTTTCTCTAACCAGTAGAGGTGGAACAGAACTGATTTCTTCACTATCAACCTTCTTCTCACAGTCTTCAATGTTACATGCTTAAGCACACATTTAAAACACCAACCAGCATCACTGACAAAATTTACAACATCAGAATCAATTTGAGCTGACATACTTTGATGTTTATGTGATTAAATAAACCGAGTCTGGGAAAAAAAATTCATCATGACAGTACAGCTCAGAACTAAAAGCAAACAGAAATTATGTCCCCTTTGCAAACCCACTCCTCATCTGCAAAGAAGTGTTAGTGTGAAACTGCACTGTTAGGGAACCTCCACCTTTCTGTGAGAACATTTCTTTTGTTTTGTTTTCTTTTGTTTCTGTGTGCTTTTATTTTTAATTTTTGTTTTGGTTTTGGGCTTTTTTTGTTACTGTTTTTTTTTTTGTTATGTTTTGGATTTGTTTGTTTGTTGTTTTGTTTGCCAAATAAGAAAGAAACCAGATTCTCTGGCTACAATAAAATAAGCTTGTTACTTTATCTCACACACACACACACACACACAGTTTTCATATTCAATGGAAATGGAAAGCTGGAACGGATCCTTCAAATACAATATGATACAGTTTGATATAAACAGCTTCTCCTGCTACATATAAAACAATAACTGCTGTTCTTCATTTCCAGCATCCCTCTCATTTGGAAAAAAACCCCAAGTAATTAAAAAAACC
The DNA here is from genome assembly GCF_009819655.1 of Sylvia atricapilla. Classification (NCBI taxonomy): domain Eukaryota; kingdom Metazoa; phylum Chordata; class Aves; order Passeriformes; family Sylviidae; genus Sylvia; species Sylvia atricapilla. The sequence goes on from NC_089143.1 coordinate 66,289,510, forward strand.
TCAGGGTATTCCACAGCTTTGTGCAATATGATTTCTAAATTTAAAAAAAACAATAAAGTAATACTCTGCTAGTGAATTTTTTAATACACAAATTGAACTATCACATGAATAAGATCTTACAGATTGTTTGCATTACAACCAATTAGTTGCACAATAAAAGTACTTACAGACCATTATTTCTCTGCAGCAGGAATTTCAGAAATACCTCTTGGTTTCTCTTACCTTGCTACAAGAGATTCGACTGGCAGGATACCTGGGACACAATGAGCCAAGGGGGAAATGAAGTGCCCCTCGAGGATTTTACAGTCTGATTGCCCCTCAACCTGCAGAAAGAATGAGACAATAGCAATAAATATAATGTCAGTCTTTAACTTGCCCTGAAAGCAAATCTCTTAAAGTGGAATTTGTTATAGGATAAAAAACGAGCTTAAAAAACCCCAAAGCTGAGGCCTCCTCTGAAAAATAGGGATACATGTTATCAACAGGGTCAAACCACTTTTTTTCAACTTTACTTTTATTAAATAACCTTTTACAGGATTCAAAGAAAGGTGGAATGCTGTCCCATTTTAAACACATTCAATAACATAGACTAAGTTTTGAAAACTTCATGAGTTTTAACATTTGACATCTCACTGCCCAACTATTGTATTACTAGGGGGAAAAAAAAAAAATTAGTGTCTGTACAGGCACTGCTTTAGTCTCTATTTCCTCCCATTCTCTTGTAGTAGCCTATAAAAGTAGCCTGGTGTTAAGCACCAAGATATTTCACCTTTTTATACCCTTAGGAAAATAAATGTAGTTAAATCACATAATCTTTTGCTTTGAAGTACCTTGTCAATGAACACTGGGTAATCTTTCGAAACCAGCGTCTGGCATTTTTCCCTGTTTCCAATAATCTTTCTGAACTCAACTATTCTGTTGAAAGGAAACAAGTAGAGAAGATTCAGCTTTTAATCTAAAAAAAAGAAGAGACACATTTATATAAAATTTCAGGAGCTAAAGTAAGCTACAAACAAATAAAAGTTACGAAGCCAGCTTTGCATTCACAGACTCAATCAGGCCACCATAGGGTAGGTAGCTACCATAGGATGCTTTTAAGTTAAAAAAGTCTCAGGTACCTTGCTGGGGAACAAAAAGCTAAGAGGCAAATCTGGCTGCTTTCTTCTGCTACTTAAATGGGCTGAAGAGCCACACAGAGTAAATTAAAAAAAAAGGCTCTTCTGAGGTGTACAGTGAGAGGACAAGATTGCTGACGGACATGAACACTGAAGAGGCAATGGTCGTGTGCTGCCGTGTCAGAAATCCCTCCTGGAACAAAGTGAAAGATTGCTTTCACAGTTAAGCACATGAAAAAATAGCCCAGGGAAACTATAAATTATCTTCACCTTCAAGGGATGAAGTGCCCTTCAAGTGAATGGAGTGCCAAGTGACTTGAATAAATGAAGTCAGCTTTGTTTTGAACAGGGATTTTGGCTTGATGCCCTCAAATTGGCCCTTTCAACTTTAAGTACTCCATGACTTGCTCATTCCTATGTTCATAAATACACACTTTACCTGACAAGGTACATCAGTTTTGAGTGAAAAGTACAGAGGAATGACCTTTTCACCTCCCCAACACCACAGAGAACCCAAAGAATGGAGAGAAAACCAGTTCATCACCACACAAAAAATAGCTCTACTTTATAACCTTTGCTTTTCTTATAGAAAACAACAAGTGCACTAAGTATTTCTGAGAAAGCAAGGGTAAAGATGTGAGATGTGAGTCTGGAGGGTAAGCTAAACAAAGAGATGTTTCATTTGACTATGTATCTTCTAAAATACTGCATTTATGTACTTTTTATAGTTAAGTGGATACTGAAGGCTAAATCTTGCCTCTGCTGAGGAATTTCCACCCTTGCTAATGAGCTGAGGACAAAGAGTTAGGATATTAACATTCATCACATCAAGAGTGTGCACACAATTTGAGATTAGGCAGAGTATTCTGTCATTCAATCTCAGATAATGCCTGGAGTATAAAAAATTTAATAATGGAGCTTCACAGTGATGAGTTAACAAACAAAAATAAAACCCCTCCTCCCACAAACCAGTGTGAGGAGTCAGGAGAAGGAAATATTCTTCCTCCTTCATCCAGGTGAAGCTAGGCTGCTGAGGAGCAGCTCATCTTCAGCCCAGTCAGGGGCAACACAGAGAATAAAACTTTCCTCCCCTTTGCAGACCAGCAAGCTTGCCTCCTGCTTCCCCCACCCCTTTGGATCTGAGTAAGGCAGTGAACTGGAGAGAGTTTTTCCCCTGCATGAAGGAGGAACTGTAGCTGAAATCACTGCTAGCAGCAGCAACACTCCCCAGTTTGGTGTGGGTGTGATCACCCTGCAGAGCCCAGGCAAGCCTTGCACTGCTGAGCAGAAGCATCAGCCAGAGGCTCCCTGTACAGAGACACCCCTTGGACTGCAGGGGGATGGAGAGGGGACACTGAAACTCCACTGTGTCCCACCAAGAACCCAAAGGCCTCTGGAAGAGAGGAGTTTGGTAACATTAAAATATCCCATTTTGGATACACACATGGAATAGAACACAGAAATGCTGCCATCAAAACAAACCCCACTGGTTTTGGTTATTCCAATCAAAGCAAACATTCTCATTTTGCAGGAAACTCTGCTGCTTAAGAGAAAAAGTCAACTGAAGACAGACACACAAAGAATCCAAGTGCCATTTCCAGATCAGATCTTCCACATGGACTTAAAAAACCTCCCATAAAACTCCACTGCTATCCAGTGCACAAAATTTTATTTCAGTAGTTTTCAAAGTTCACTTTATTGATTTTCATGCACATAAGAGTGAGCTTATTAAATGCAGGTTTATCACTTCCTATTTAAATACTGCACAATGCAGAATATATATACTGTCACTTCATTTTTATACTTAAGAAATACAAATGCTCAACTTCCAGGTGCTAATCTCAAGAGTAATTAAAAAATAATCAAATGCTTAAAAATTAAGAGGCACTTCCATTTCTTTCTTATTTTCAAGACATCTAAAAAGAATGAGTTTACCACTTTGGGTTGTGAGAGAAACTTCTGATTAAATCTTTCACTTTTAAAACTGATTAGGAAGTTACAGAAAGATAGCCAGAGCCACTTTAATGTTAAACAGAAACAATTCTTCTGCAGAAATTCATCAAGCTTTGTCTTGGAAGAAAATGCTGTTTGAAGTCATTAGATAAACATAAGTAAAAATATCGTTGGACACACAGATATTCTCTCAACAGCCTCTTTAAACAGAAAAAAACTGCAAATCCTTTTAAGACTTCTTTTAAATCCAGTTACTCACTTGGTATAGAAACAAATATCTCTTGAACAGAAACAGCTTAAACACTTTTGGTATTTTAAATACAGGATAGCAACTACTGTTGCTACTTCAAAGGTTGTTTTTTTTTTTACTGTAACATATCATTTCTGCTGTTACTTTTTAACAAGTCACCTTTTCAGATCCTCTGGCTTTCCCCATCCTCGGATGAAAAGTTTAGTGAGGAGAAGCTTCCGGTACAAGACATCTAATTTACTTACACCCATTAGCAGCACACTGTCATCTAGGGGAAAAGCAGAGGGAAAAACAAGGCAGTTAAACTCTACATGAGTGGCAAATTCATTGATTGTAACACAAAGGGGCTTCTTATTCTGGTTTCTGCATTAAGGAAAAGCCATCTAATGTATTACAAAAAATTTAACCTGGCTATTCAAGTCAACTCTTTTCATTTTGACCGAAATATAAAGGCAGTTGATACAACATGTAGGAATTTAAAATGCTAATTAAAACCAGATATTCATTACGCCACAAGCCAGGACTAATCAAAATTACATCTTCAACCAGTCCTAACTGTACTTTACTTAAACTGGTTAAACAAAGAGTAGCACTGATCCCTGTCCTCTCAACAGCTCTTCAGTCAGTGTGGGCTGTCATAAATATGTCTCAGAATGGAGCTTGAAACAATGTTTGGGGTTAAACCACCAGAAGACTTCATCTCTTCATCTTCTTAATGGAGAGAAGGAGAGAGAGGAGGAGGGAAAGAATGTTGTTCCAGTCACTGCTGCTGCAGAGAAAACTGTTTTTTGTAATCTTGCCTTCATTGGTGTGTAAAACGTATATCCCAATCCTCGTTTTATCAATTTCTTTCTAATTCTGCTATTTCTTACAGTTTTCAAAGAATGCTCCTCTCACTCCTTTCTGGGAGGAAATCACACCCTCGAAATCCTCACCAGGATCATTTCTCTTTCAACAAATACACCAAATAGAGCTAAATCTAATGAGATTTTAGGCAAGCTGAGTATTATTTGCAAAGCAATACTTACTGAAGTGAACAGGGAGCCACGGCTGAGCTCTTCCAACAAGGAAGAAAAAAAAAAAAACAAACCCAAATTCTACTAAAAAGGAGAATTTAAATCTGGTTTCTTGGTCAGTGGGATACAGGTTACTCAATTAAAGTCCAGGATTGGTGTACACCTAAGAAAACAACAGATTTAATAATCAAATACTTGGTTAGTAAGTTCACTTCAGGCATTTTCTGGTCCCAGATCCCTCCATACTAAATGTACTCAGTAATCTCATCACACTCCAAAACAGTGATTAATTATATATGGGGGTTTTGAAATTTTATTTTCATCCAAAAGCACTTATTCTGCCACACTCCAATATATTTAAAAATAAACTTGTTCGACTTTAACAAGTCAAAATCGTGGTCAAATTAACAAAAACATTCCTCTGCACTTCTACAAAGCAAATATTTAAGAACCAATATTCAGGGAAAAAAAAAAGGAGAACTCTTTAACACCTAGAATAAATTACTATCGAAAGAAATTATAGGCACTTGAATTTTAGAACAAGCATGCTAGAAAGCCACAATGGCTCTAGGATGGTCCAATCATTACAGGGTAAAAATAAACACATTAAATGAACAGAAAGCCATAGGGGGGATGCTTTGCTTTAAAAGAAGATGTAGATTTTATTTTGAGTCCTAAGTCTGGCCTGACAAGCTCTCTGCTGCACCAAGGGAGTGCCAAAACAACTTTCTAGGCAAGTACATTATATTTAAATGCAATATTGATTGAGACAAAAGCGTTGCCTCATCCTCCCTTCTGCTCCATTGATGGAATGGAGACTCTGAAGTAACCTGGGATATTTCAATTAATCAGCATCAAGATAAAAGCACTACTGGAAAGAGTACAGGAAACGCTAAAACAACAACAACAAAAACACATTCCTAGTATGTGAAGTATGCTGCATAGAACTTCTCAGAAATATCACTGAGATAAAAAATTTGGGAGGATGTCCCCTACTGCATCTCTGTGCCAAAAGGGCAGGACATGCTCCACTCACTGCCCATCCATGCCAAGACAATCACAAACAGTTCTACAGCCAGGAAAGGCAAATCCAGCAGCTGGAGCTTGTAAGTTTATCATTTCACATCAACAGAAGTATTTCAGCAGTGAGGACTTCACATGGGTGAAAGAATCAGGCGAGGCTGTTTCAGAATGAAACCTGGCTTCCTCCACTTGACAGCACACGTGGCACATCCCGATCCCACCGCGAGCCAGGTCAGCTGGAAGCAGTGACCTGACAACGATGCTGTGTGGCCCGAGAGGCAGGATCTGTGCCTACGAATCTTGAATGAATATATTGTTAACACTGAAAGCTTCACACAGAATGATCTGGGAATGGAAACTGCAGCAGATACAACAGCACATTAAGAAGAAACAGAAACAGACACATAAATGCATCCAAAATCCAGCACACAAAAGGTCAGCTGTTGCTTTTTACCCGTGCAAACAGCTTCAGTTACAAGAAAAACACCCCTGGAAAGCACAGGACTTCACACAGTGCAGTTTCTATTCTATACATGGTTGTGAGGAAGCTCCCTGAAAAAACCACGGACTCTCTGTTTGAGAAGGCGGAGCTGTCAACTTCCCTACCCTCCCTATTTAAAAAACCCTCTCTTACAATGAACGCCAGGTCCTCTTCTGATAGAAGAAACGACTGCTTAAAAACCAAAGAAATGACAGAGGTGTCCCGGCAGGGCAGACACAAGCCCCGCAATACCTGCACAGAACGGGACGGACGCCCAGCAGCCACCCAGGCGGATAAACAGCGGGGCCTAAAGCAAGGCTGCGAGCCGCCCGCCGCACGCCTGCCGCGGGCCCTGGCGGGACCCCGACCCCAAACCTGTGCCGTGTCCCCTCCCAGCCTGGGCGGGACCGGCGCTGCCCCAGCGCCCGCGGCGGGACAGGGACACGGCCCCGCGGCCCCTCCGCCCCCCTCAGCCTCCCCCCGGGGCGGGCAGTGCCGTGAGGGGAGCCGCTCCGGCAGCTGCCGCCCTCAGCGGGATCTGCTCCGCCACCGCCGCTCCCCGGGCGGGCGGCACGGCCACCCCCCGGCCCGGCCCGCGAAGGTCACCCGTGCTCACCCGAAGCGCCGCTGGTGCTGGGGCACCTCATGGGAGGGCGGGAGCGGGAAGCGTTGGAAGAAGAAGAGGAGGAGGAGGAGGAGGAGGGGAGGGCGAAGGGCGGGACAGGACGGGACGGGACAGGAGGGGACGGGACGCGCCTCACGCGCGCGGGCCTGGCGAGCGCGCGTGCGCGCGCGGGACACTCGGGCGTGGGGGCGCGCGCGCGCGCGGGAGGCGAGGCCCCGCCCCGCCAGCCCCGCCCCCTCAGCCCCGCCAGCCCCGCCCGCTCAGCCCCGCCAGCCCCGCCCGCTCAGCCCCGCCCCCTCAGCCCCGCCAGCCCCGCCCCCTCAGCCCCGCCAGCCCCGCCCGCTCAGCCCCGCGTGCCCCGCCCCGCCAGCCCCGCCCCCTCAGCCCCGCCAGCCCCGCCCGCTCAGCCCCGCCAGCCCCGCCCGCTCAGCCCCGCCCCCTCAGCCCCGCCAGCCCCGCCCCTCAGCCCCGCCAGCCCCGCCCGCTCAGCCCCGCGTGCCCCGCCCCGCCAGCCCCGCCCCTCAGCCCCGCCAGCCCCGCCCCCTCAGCCCCGCGGGCCCCGCCCCCTCAGCCCCGCCAGCCCCGCCCCCTCAGCCCCGCCAGCCCCGCCCGCTCAGCCCCGCGTGCCCCGCCCCGCCAGCCCCGCCCCCTCAGCCCCGCCAGCCCCGCCCCCTCAGCCCCGCGGGCCCCGCCCCCTCAGCCCCGCCAGCCCCGCCCGCTCAGCCCCGCGTGCCCCGCCCCGCCAGCCCCGCCCCCTCAGCCCCGCCAGCCCCGCCCCCTCAGCCCCGCGGGCCCCGCCCCCTCAGGCCCGCCAGCCCCGCCCCCTCAGCCCCGCCAGCCCCGCCCCCTCAGCCCCGCGTGCCCCGCCCCCTCAGCCCCGCGTGCCGTGCCCCGCCCCCTCAGCCCCGCGTGCCCCGCCCCGCCCCCCGCGCGCCGCTCGGCCCCGGCAGGCAGCGCCCCCCAGCGGCGATCAGGCGGCGGTGCGCGCTCGGGCGCCCCCTGGCGGCGGGCCTGAGGCGGGCGCGGGCGGGGCCCGGCGCTGCGGGGCCATGGCGGCCGCGGGCTCCGCTCCGGAGGCGCGTCCCGAGGGACACGAGCCCCTGCTGGGGTCCGCAGGGGCTGCGGCGGATGAGGGCGAGGAGGAAGACAGCAGGTAGGGGCTGGTGCCGCCGGGAGGCGGGGCGCCGCCGCCGCGGGTGAGGCGAGGAGCCGCCCGGGGCTGCCGGCTCGGTGGCCGCCCCGCTCCGGGAGCCCGAGCCTGCCGCTGCCCTCAGCCGCCGGCCGCAGCGCCCCGGAGCCCGAGCCCCGGCCTCCGTCCGCCCCGGGCCCGGCCGCGGGAGCGGGCCGGGGGCTGCTTCCCTCTGTGGGAATACACAAACCTCAGTGGCTCGGGAAGGTCCTGCAGAACGCCGGACAGGACCGGTGTGGGGCAGAAGTCTGCGTGTTTGTAGCAGCCTTCATGTGTGGGCAGCTGTTCGTCTCTTGAGGTTTTTTCCTCCGACAGCAGAACAAGTGTCTTGAACTTAAAATCGCAGATATGTCTAAGTCTAGGTACGACTTGCATACAGAGCCTTTATAAACTATGTTTAGGCATCTATATAGCTGTAACCTGAGTCTACATCATCTGAATAGAGGTTACTTTGCAACTTGGTTTGTAACTTCTATTTTATTTTTTTTAAGTCCTTGCAATCTACAGTAATATCTTTTACACACTGTATCTTGTTATTTTCTCATCATAAGAACAGACTGGCTGTAGCTCTCAGTCAAGTTAAGAGTTGCCCAGGTTTATGGTTCTTTTCAGCTGACAACTGTGAGGAAATGTCTGGGGGTTTATGGTGTAACACCCACTTTTTAAAGCTTTTATATGATCTGTAATTCTCCAAAGTTTTTATATGAATCATTAGATTCTCCAAGCTTTTATATGATTCTATATAAAAAGTTTGTAGAATTGAAGACCTCCGTTGATCAAGATCTCCCTGTGTGACATCTGAGGTGTGATAGCATTTTTGTTATTTTGTTTGATTTGCCAATCTAGTATTTTTCCAGCGAAAAATAAATTCTTTATAGTCTTTGCTGAGCGGAAATCCACTTCTGCTTAACCAGTTACACAACTGCATTGAGAGCTTGGTGAAAAATGTTTTCAGTGGCATGTGAGAGCAACTGGAAGAGGATCTGTTAATGATTTCTTTCTCTCTCTTGCTTTTTGTTGTAAACGCAGGGATGTTGTGGAAACGCAGGAACATTATAAGAGCAGGTGGAGATCCATCTGGATCATGTACCTGACCATGTTTCTCAGTAGTGTAGGTGAGTAAATACACGTGGAATCCGATGTTGCTTGTTTAATTAATATACTTTGGTTTGAAAATGACAGGGCTTTCTAAATTCCAACTACAGAGCTTCTTTAGTGCTGCTGTTCTAACCTCAAAAGAGGTGCTGCATTTGTTTGATTCCTCAGAAGAGAATATGTGAATCTAGCAAATCAAACAGAAAGTTACATCTAATGAGATAAGTAATAAAGCTGGGTTTATACAAAGTGATGTGTTACATACGTCTGTGGGTTAAACTATTCCCACTAATAGTTTGCAAGTGGCAGAAGGTAGTGGCAAGGTAAGGGTATTGCTCAGAACTGAACAAAACAAAGGTTGCACTTTTATCATCCAGAGTGAAACTTCTAGGGAATGAAAACAGGAATAACGTGGAGTTCTTAGGAGGTAAGATCTTTATGGGACTGTGTGCTGTCTCTTTCGAAATATGTATCAAAACCTGTTTTCTCCTACTGGACTTTGCATCTCCATTGCAGGACAAATTGAAATTTTATTCCTAAATAACTCCCTTCAGAAACAAGAATGTTGTTGAATTTTGACCTGTGATGACTTTCTGTGGGTCTGGAAATTATCTTGCAGTTGCTAAGATACTTTAGTAACTTTTTTTTTTCTTTTTTTTTTTTTCTTTTTTTTTTTTTTTTTAGGAATTAAAATCTGTTTGGCAAATGAGTATAGATATGTCAGTATGTCAAGAAATTGTTTTTACTTTGGAGACCTTGTTGTCTTTCCACTGGGAGGACAAGATAGGAGTTTTTTTGTTTAGTGTGTATGCACCTATAAAGTGATCTTTTGAAAATAGTTCCTCCGGTTAGGAGGAACTACCATGCCTTTAAAAAAGCAGGAAATACACAGGTTTATACTAGAACACATTTAGAGGCAGAAGAATGAACTTGTAATGTGTTTCAGGAAAGAAAATAACTGATAAAAATGGCAAATAAAATAACTCCAGTTTTTACTGTGTTACAGGTTTCTCAATTGTAATTATGTCTGTGTGGCCGTATCTCCAAAAGGTTTGTAAATACGGGGTTTTTTTAAAATAATTAAGAACAGAAAACTTCTGCTCAGAAAGAAGGTGATACAAAACCTGGCATTTTATTTAGGAAGAGAAAAAGTTGAGGGAGGTGTGTGGCTTTAAGAGAAGCCCTTTTTTTGTTCTGCCATCCACTTAGACAGCTTTTATTATTTCTTGCAAAATCTGTCAGTTTTTTTCCTGAGTTGATAAAGGTACATCGTAATCCAGAAATGTTTGGGTTTCTAATCCCATGATTTCTTGGAGAGTAAATCAATAGAAGTCTTGTTATGAAAACATAGTAGACAAGACTTGTCTGTGCTTTGGGGAAAAAAAAAAAAAAAAGAAGGGGGAAACTGGAGGTAGAAGTGACTCTGTAAATGTCACATTATTGCACATACATCTTTATACTCCTAACAGAGGATTGCCTTTGTTCCTGTACAGTGATTTTAGTTTCTTTGGGGTTTTTTCACCTCTTACTTGTGATCTTAAAAGCAGCACAAAAGTCCCTAAAACTTCATTTTAATCTGTGCTAGGATTTTAGTGCCCCTGGAACTGCAGAAGGCAGTTTCCAATGCGAATTTGGAAGAATATAACCTGGGCAGGGACCTAGAGGTGTCACTGAAAGTGGGGCTGATGCTGAATTCTTGCAGAAGACAAGAAAATGCATGACCAGCCTTGTAAATCAGGACAGATTCAGGCGTGTGCAGAGACAATGGAAGTGACTCCTTGCTGCTGGCATGGAAAGTGCCTGCCATGCTGCTGAGGTTCTGTCTCTAGCCCAGAACACAGCTCCACAAAAGCTCCTGGAGTTTGCTGCAAGTGAGCCATCCCCAGGCTTGGAAGCCAAGCAGATTGTATTGGCTTGGTGCATTGCTGAGAGTGAGCCAAGGTTTATTACCCCAGCCAAAGCATTACAGTACAGAGTCCTTGGTGTCCCAGGTCCTCATTGTAAAAGGGTGTTAGTGATAATAAAAAACACTCCAGTGCTTTACCCACAGAGCTGACTCGTGTGTTCCTGCAGATTGATCCGACAGCGGATGCGAGCTTCCTGGGCTGGATCATAGCTTCATACAGCATTGGCCAAATGGTCGCCTCTCCCCTCTTTGGCTTGTGGTCCAACTACAGGCCCAGGAGAGAACCTCTGGTCATTTCCACCGCTATTTCAGTAGCTGCTAATTGTCTCTATGCCTATGTCCACGTGCCCCATTCCCACAACAAGTACTACATGCTGACTGCCCGTGCTCTCGTGGGGTTTGGAGCAGGTAAGCACAGCAGCATTCCCATTTCTGGACATTGTTACATTCTGTGTCTCGTGTAAGGTGGTTAACATAGTGTTTTAATACCAGATTTACCATTATGTGAATGATAATTTAATATTTAACAAAGGGTTGGCCCGTAGTGGTTTGTAACAAAATTGTGTAATTGGGCTGTTGTGTAAAAATACTGGGGCGAGTGCTGGCTTTTGTTATCTTGCAAAATAAGAAGCAAACGCCTAAAATAAATGTCACTCAACAGTTTAACAAGGTGAACTTGATATTTACCTGAACACTTGCTTGGTTTTGGGGTTTTTTGCAGGAAATGTGGCTGTAGTTCGATCGTATATTGCGGGTGCCACTTCTCTGACAGAAAGAACGAGTGCCATGGCCAATACCAGTGCCTGCCAAGCAGTTGGCTTCATATTAGGGCCAGGTAAAGCAAAAGCTTCTTTCCTCACTTCTCTTGTCAGGTTGACACTGGGCATTGGAAGCAGGAATCCTCATCAGCTGTATGCAGGGGGTTTTAAGGCTTAGTTTGTCAATAATGTCACAATTGAATAAATGGGGTCCACTCATCTGTACTTCTGTAAGCCAGTATAAATGAAACATTCTTGTGCAATTGCTCTGCACCAATTGAAAATTTAATTTAAACACTCTCCCTCTGCATCTTTACTCTCTAGTTTGCCCTTAGCACGAGGGATAATCCAGTCTCAGGACCAAGGTTTTCCATGTAGGAGCAAGAAGGAAAAGAAGAGTAAATTGTCTGTCTGCCAAGAAAATTAACTATTGGTGCACTCAGAATTCAGTTCCATAAGTGTCATGATGCTGTTTATACTGTATATTTTATGTAATCAAGTACTTTCCTGGCTAGCCAAGATCCCACTGGTATCCATTTTGTTTATTTAGAGTAGAATTCTCAAAATGTAAAAGATTTCACAGGTATAATACTTAAATTTTGCTTGGCAATTAGAACAACTTTTCTTATGCGTTCTAATGTTTTTTTAATGGTTCTCGAGATTTTCACAGTACATCGATGTTTTTAAGTTTTTCAGACATGTTTTACACTTATTGGAGAAGAAGGAGTAACGTGGAAATTCCTTTGTCTTCAGCTGAATATGTACACAACACCAGTTTTATTTGGAGCTCTCTTAGGGGTTATTAATATCATTCTCATCTTTGCCATATTCAGGTAATTAAGTAAAAAAAAAATTATAAATACCCTACCTTGTTTTTATGGGTGACTTGTAGCAAATAATATGCCGCTCAGCAGGAGGGGTAATAAACCTGAAATCTGGAATGCTAAAACTGTAAGTTGTTATTTATTTTTTCAGTATTTCTACCTTCTTTAATACCTTTATTTTTCTGATGCTCATAAATGAATCTTGGTGATGTTATGGTTAGAATGTAAACTGATTTAAAAAGTTGAAGCTATTAGACTATTAGGCTTGATGTAGTTTTAATGTTGGTAGTTGCTGTCCGTGTTTTTTCTGCAAGGAGAAATAAGGTTGGTTTGCCTGTAGGGATCTCACTGTTTTTCCTTTAAGAATCTCAGGGAGGATTTTTATTCATTATCCCATTGGTGCAGATGCATATGGATACATGATATTCTCCCACTAGAATATTTCCTTTGTTGTATAGGTTAGTGTTCACTGCAGCCAGGTGTCAGCTTGGTAGATAATGTTTAATGGAGCTACAAATAATTATCATATAGATGATACCATTTACAATTATTTTAATAGAAACTTAACTCAATAATAGATCAAATAAATATGTGTATTAATGAAAACAGTTCTAAATTTCTAGGGAGCATCGGGTGGATGACATGGGACGGCAATACAAAAGTATCAATTCTGATGGAGAAGGTACCAGTGTTTCCTTGAAAACTCATTCTGTGATTATAATTTTGAAGTACTCTCTTATTGCATAGAAGCATTTAGAAGTATTCTAAAGTCTGATGCACTGGGAAGTTGGTGTGGAAAATAGGCTGTATCTCTCTGTAGCTGGTCCAGAAATTGCTTCATTAGTCATGTTGTGTCCATAATGCTGGTAGCAAAACAAGAAAAAAAAAATATGGATCCTTCCATATTTTCACCCTGAGAATTCTGCTGTGTAATTTTGAGCTTTGAAGAGAATGTTTTGGTTTCCATTGTTCAGAATTTTCAAGAAGTTTGCTTATTTTGCTGTCACTCGGGACTCACTGGGAAAACATGTAACCAGTTTGGAAATAATTTTCTCTAATTGCCAGCAGAACTGAAATTTCAACAACTATTTTGATGTAAAAATTTTATACTTTGACTGTCAAAGTATAACTGCCCAGCTGCCCACCAGCTTGCATGCTAAATACTTAGAAGACTTAAGGAATCATTCCTGTTTGTAATTTGTGATGGTATAAGAAAAAGCTCAGTGTGCAGTTGAGGTAATTCTTTTGTGTTGCTGCAGGAAGTGATGTTCTGGATCAGAACACAGAAGGAAGCATTGACCACGTTGCTGTGGTAGCACTGAACATTCTCTTCTTTGTCATCCTCTTTGTGTTTGCTGTCTTTGAAACGTAAGTTTGTCTATTTGCTCTCAAAATATTCAGACATATAGAGGCTTTTCTGTTCCACTCATCTTCCTGACTTCCTAAGCAGAAGTCCAAAACCATAGGCAATCAGGTTGATGTGTACTGATACAGAGTAATGAATTAAAGGTCAGTAATAACTAAAGATGTGTACAGTTTGTGGTATAGAAAACAAATGGAAAAGCTTTTGAATGGAGGCAAACCCATATCCTCAACTTTTTAAGTATTAAAAAAAAAAAAAAAGGCTTAACTTGAGCTACCTAAAGTCTTCAGAGAAAACATGTTTTCAGTTGAGTATCTTGTTCTATATTTTTTGTTTTGGTTTTGTGTGATGTCTTAGTATGATTCTGATTATGTCCAAAAGCTTCAGTGCATCTTTTATTTTAGTAATGATTAAAACAATTGTTAGATAGAGTTAATGCAGTTGTATTCTGAAATACATTGTTTTAAGTGACTGGGGTTTTTTTAGCTTAAAGAGGTATGTTATTCACTCCTAAATTCTCTGTGTATAAAAAAAAAAGTAAAACATTACATCATTCTCTCAGGCTCTTTTTTTTTTTTTTTTTACTTAGGAAATAGTTTGAGGATTTCAGATTGATTCTGCAAGTTTTTTGAGCTCTAATGTAGTTAAAATTTGTTTTACAATATGGCTCTGTCGTAAGTTGCATTATTTTTCGAAAACTACGCTTTTAGAGACTGGTTGGTCGCTAAAACTTAAACAGTATCAAAAGTTTATTTTTTTTGTTCTCTCAGGGTCTGACTTTTTTCTGTCCCTATTACCCTAGCTTGGCTTTCACTCCACCGTTTTTTCATGAACTATCAAAAACAGATGAATGATGCTTCAGAGTGTGGCTGCTGTAGTGCATTGATGTTTGGGATGATTTATATATGGATACTCATGTATGGAAGAAGCTTTTAATGCTGACTGTATTTTTGTTCTGTCATTTCAGTATAGCTACTCCACTGACAATGGATATGTATTCCTGGACCAGGAAAGAAGCTGTTTTTTATAATGGAATAATCCTTAGCGCCATTGGCATTGAATCAGTTATTGTTTTCATGGTGGTTAAAACACTATCCAAAAAGTAAGTTTTTGGGATTTTATGACTTATGTTGGCTAAATATGAAAAGCTTTATGGCAAGTCTTTTACTTGGTAATGAGTCTGGGTTTACTATGATAATGAAATACTTCCAGTTTTGGCACAGCTTAATTGTTGTGATTGTTCTTTATTGTGTTAACATAACCCTCTTATTTGACTGTCTTTTACCCTTGAATTGCTGAAGAAAAGCTGGTTTTAGATTACTGTGATTTTGTAACTTTTCTTGCCAGTGTTTTTTTTGGTCAGATATCATTTCCACAAACTAATGGGCTATGTTATGAGCAGCTATTCAAGTTTTATATTAATTAAATGATGCATTTCACTGCAATTTCATTGTTTGTTAGGACTGGTGAGCGTGCCATACTCCATGCAGGCTTACTGGTTGTCTTGGTTGGATTCTTTATTTTACTGCCCTGGGGGAAGAAACTACCAAATATCCAGTGGCAAGGTATAGTTCAAGTCTTACTAAGCCACCTTTGTAGTGTTCCTTTGAAAGCCTTTCATTACACTTTCGTTCTTGATGATATGAATAATTCATTTTTACAGAAATAAAGAACAACTCCATTCCCAGAACAGCCCCCAGTGAAATGTTAGCACCTTTCTGGAGTTTGCCAGAGCTGCAGCTGCCATCCAACCACTCAGCAGAACCCGTGGGCTGCCCTGTCACACAGTCCTGGTGCCTGAACACTCCCAGGATCTACCTGGCCCAGTACATCAGCTCGGATGTGCTCATAGGGCTGGGCTATCCTGTTTGTAATGTCATGTCCTACACTTTATACTCAAAAGTCCTAGGACCAAAGCCTCAGGTGAGCACCAGCCCTCAATGGTTTTATTTCATTTGCTCTGCAAGACCTGCACTCTCTTTATTAGAATGACAATATTTAACTGTTAGCTAAAATTCCTTTTGTCATCAGCCAAATAATACAGTGTTTTAAGCAGAGGAGAACTTTGAGGAGCTCCAATCTTTTTTAAAATCCAAGGCAAGTCTGTAGGGGAATTATAAAGCAAGGCTGGTGCTATTTATGCAAATTTTAAAATGTGAAAAATTCATTACTGTTCTGGCAGAGTCCTTTTTGTAACTACCAATTACAGGTGTGGAATACCAGTATGAAATAATATTTTTTACTAAGTTTATTATATAAAGACTACAAATGCTACTAGACCTCCAGTATGGGCATTTTTAGTAGTGAAACACTATAGCAAACTTATATTATTGCTTAACAGAAAAAAAAAATCCCTTTGCCCATTTTTTTCATGTTATATTTTGGTGAAAGAGACTTCATGCTTTGAGCCAGAACGTTAGAAAGCAGAAGAGTACCTATGAGTGGATCCTTGGAACAAAAGCTTGGAGAGGCTGAGCAGTACTCTTGGAAACAAAGTAATCAGTGTCTTAATGAGTTAAGGAAGATAAGTGGTTGTTTAAATACTTCTAAATTTCCTAGTTAGGCTAATGGGTTGGAATTAAGGGCAAGCTAAATAATGCCTGTATCACTGACATAAGCTTTTGATCTGCTGTAGGGTGTCTACATGGGATGGCTGACTGCCTCTGGAAGTGGAGCACGGATCCTTGGCCCTGTTTTTGTGAGCCAAATCTACACTCACCTGGGGCCACGCTGGGCATTCAGCTTGATCTGTGGAGTAGTTGTAGTCTCTCTCTTACTCTTGGAGATAGTGTACAAGAGACTAATTGCATTTTCTGTCAGATATGGGAGGATGCAGGAAGAGACTTGTTAAAATACATATTTAAAAAAACCCAACCAAACAGTAAAACCAAGCAGAAGTAATACTTACTGCTTTTGAAAGAGGAGTACCTAACCACTGACCTTGTTGGCTGTGACCTGTACTTACACATTGACAGAACACTTAACCTGGTCAAAGCCCAGTGTGTGGTTACCCCTGCTGCAGCTGGCTTTTGTGTCCTGCTTTTCTAGCAGCAGAAGGAATGTCACAGGTTAGAGCAATACAATGGCACATTTGACAGTGTAGTTTATATCATGTACATGTGCACTGAGTGCAGCTGTGAAGGTCACAGGTTATGTGCATCCTTTCCAGAAAGAAGTAAAAGAAATATTATCTTGATTCTGTGAATCAGGATTAGTAACTCTTTTGTAACTACAAGATTAGTTGAGCTGCATGCACTTTGTGTGAAGACACCCTTACTTGAGCAAACCTTCTGATGTTGGTTTTGTTGGCTTGTAAGCACTGGTTAACACAGGCCATCTGGTTCTGGAGCCTGGTACATCTCCTCCAGGAATCCAAATGACAGGTGACAGGAGCATAGAGGAAGGTTGGTGCCCTCCACACAGGTAGTTGATGTGAGGTTTTGGTCTTTAGGTTGACCAAGAGCCACTGAAAATCAGTTTGAGCAGCTGTTACTTGAACTCCAGTGACCCAAATGTGCAATTTTTCCTCTACTGTTTTGCTGAATGCCTTTCTCTAGCAAGGATAACCTGCAGCATTGAAATACGCAGTTTTCTTAACAAGGAAAAAACTCCTAAGCACAATAGTTTACACTTTTGTGCTGGTGAGATTGAATGCACTGTGCTGAGCAGTGTTGAATTAAGTGAAAGGAGAAAAATGGCTGCTAGGTGTTCACTATTATCTGCAGACTTCTATTTTTTCTGATATTAGGGTACAAGAAACAAGAATTTACAATGTTTTAGTCATTCAGACTTGATTTTAAAAAGTGGGACTGCAATTTTCCTTCAGAATGGGGCCTAAGCTTGTCTGTACGGGTTTGTTAAGCTGTTTTAATGCTACTGGGGAAGAAAACCCTCTGGAATAACTCCAGTATGAGAGTTGTGGCTGCTGTCTAATATCTCTACTATTTGAATTTAATAAATGTGATTATGTATTCCTATGTACTCAATTGTGCAAACACTAAGACTACTGAATTAAAATATGTTTTTTTCAATACTGACTGAAGGGGATACAGAAGTTTTATTCCTGGTACAGTCACTAAATGTTGTGAAAAAGGACTTCACTTTTATAAGCTAATTCATAGTAAGTGCTACTTGTATATGGTTCTTGATGTTCCTAGTGCTAAATTCTTAATTTGCAAGCTGACTTACTTGATTTGGACGTGACAAAGCAACTCAAGTTCTGTCTTTTAAACAGTAGTTGAACAAGGAGAACTGGCTTGAATTAGTTCAGCTGAGCTGTGCTTGCACACAGCCAGCACCAGCTCCTCTGAAACTCTTCATCCTCCCCCCTCCAGTACCCTTTTGGATCCCAGTCCATTTAAGGACTTCCTTTTCCTGCCTGATAAGGAAGCCATAGAGTATTTAAGTACAGATACAAGCACTGTCAGGACTGTTAGCACAACTTGAAGCCAAATGCTTAAGAGAAGAGCTACAGTTAATGCTACTTCAGTTGCTGTACATATTACTCAACTGTAAAACAAGGTAAAACTACCTAAAGTTATTAGCTTTTCTCCTTTAAACATTACTTGACCATGACACAAATAAATAGATCCAGACAATTACCACTGCATTTATTTTTTTTTGTATAACATGCTTGTGCAGGGAAGTTTTAAGCTGCTGCTACAAAAAAATAAAAACAGTTATAAAACATATACATATTTACATATATTACTTGTAAGACATAAAAATACAAGTTATTTACAAATACAAATACTTGAACAGCACAGATGCATTTTCCTTGATTGTTGGCACTGAGTAAGCAGTGGAGTAAGAAAAAATACAATAGATTCAGATTGTTTCCAAAGACTTAATGCAGTCAAGAACTAAGTTCCTCAAAGTTCTGCTTGAGCGAGTTTATCCATCACTTTAATGAAAAGTATGTTTTGTATGATACTTCACACACAATTTGCTACACATAAAGAGAGTGACCCTCCCCTTCCTAACTTTTTACCAGATTTTGTAAGAATCTCTGCATAAGCTGAGTAAGATCAGTCACTCTGATGGGAAGTCAGTGAGTGAGTTTTTTATTAAGCTCTTGTGGCATTTCCTTTAATCAGTGAGGACCAGCTGGATTGGTAAACATTACAAGAATAGAAGACAGACAGTGCAGCTTCTCTTTGATGTATTCTGGCAACTTATCATCTTCTCCATACCTAGAGTGGCAAAGCAGCACAGAAAAATGGAGATGCTTAAATAATTTGTTTTATTTCATGACAGCATAGTTACTTCAAAATACTACTTTCCTCAACCCCCCTGTTTTTAATACCGTGCATATTCATGCATATACAGAGTAGCTGTACTCTGGAGACCAAGTAGATGCATTCCCATCTTGTTTTACTCATTTGTTATCCAGAGTTCAGCTATGGGTGCTTCTCTTTATTTAATAGGCTAACATAAGCTAACCAACTGTGAAGTGATGGCAGTGCTGATGTATATAATGTACAAACCAAAATCAACAGCTCCCTGATGTACAACAGCCTGGTGCTGAGTTACCTGGATGTTTTTATGGCAGGGGCAGACTCACCTGGCTGTCTGGCCATCTGGAGAAGTGTAAGTGATGGAAGAGACGCCTGCTTGGGCTACCAGCTGGGATCCATCATTGAACTGAACCCATACTGCTCCGCTGGTCAGCTGATGAGAGAAGTTACATTGTGGTTTGAGCAGATGAAATACAAAATTATAAACTTAGAACTTTTCTAGTAATGGAAGCTAAAAGCTTTTCAAAATTGCTGACAGGACTTAGGTACTTTGGTCAGTCTTTTAAAGGTAAAGATTGTATGGCTATTACTTTGGAGGAAGTAGTCTCATGCTGACTTCCTCAGGTTTCAGGTGTTTGGCTTTAGCTATCCCTGTCAGTGTCAGATAAATAAAGAATTATGTTTAGCTTAACCACACCTAAAGAAATTCTATGAAGGGCCAAACAGTAAAAAGAGGCCCATTTGTGAGAGTTCACAGCTATACATAAGTTAAAGATTATATCTATCAAGAGAACTTCTGTTAGGACAGGAAGCTTACTTTATCTGGATTGCCAAGAACAATGTTTTAAACCTAAAGCTTATCCAACAGAAAAGCAGAGGGGGAAAATGACTTTGCAAGGGAACAGCTTTTCCTGTTGTAGAGGAAGATGCATTTCCCTTGTACAGATCTGGTACATATGTATTAAAAACTTTGTCATGACACCTTTGATTCTGTCTTAGTGAACGGAGAAGTTAAACAGTTTCAGTTTTTTTACTACAGGAACATTTAAATGACAAAGGACACTGAAATAGGCAGTAGTAGCCACAGGAAAACTGCGGTTAGTGAGATACCGATGCTATTATTTTGGTTTCTTCCACTTACATAATTCACCATGGTTTTTATGTGAGATACTTATTTAAAAGTGTCTTTGTGCATACAAATTTTAGACTTACTGTAATTCACAACTGAATGATTCCTCACAAATCAAGTTTAAAGTTCACATAATGACTTAAAACACATCTCAAATTAGTAGGAAGAATAGACATGACTCCTTTATTAATTTCTCACCTGAGAAGCCCAACCAACGTTTTTCACAAAAACAGATTTAACAAGTTGGGCTGAATTTGGACTGCATTCCGTTTGATGAACAGAGGAGCACGTCTGTTCAACAGTGTTAGTCAGAAACGTAGGCTTTTCATAGGACACCACCTAAAACCAGAGATGCACAGAATTAACAGCCTTGGCATTAATCCTCCTGATGGGCTGTAGTGGTCAATTGCCACCTGTTCATGTATACAGAGAGATTTAGCCTCTATGCTTCATTTAACAGCTTTACAGTACAGAAACCCCACAGGGACACCAATTTCTGTTGTCAGCTCACTTCAGCCAGGTGGAAATGGTCAGATTCTGTCCTAGGGACACGAACTACACAATCAAACAGATGCAGATCAACCAAATGTAGATTGATGGATATTCAACAAAGCTCACAGTACGAACTCAGTGTGCCAGGACCCCAGTGTAATTCATCAGCTGAGGAAGTTGTATGAGGAACCAAAGCTTGGTGGGCCCTTTAAACAAGCCAGATGAAATTGCTCACAAAACCTTACTGGCTACACATATATTCTCACTTACCCTTGTTTTACAGACACACCAACACTTGATTATTTCAGAACAACATCAAATGCCAATACCCTTTGTGACACCATTTGTTATAGAGCACAGAGTGCACCAGAGCTCTCAAACTGAAAACTCTGTTGTCTAACACAAGTAAGCAATTTTAAAACTCTCTTCCCAGGAGGCATTTGTGGTAAGCTTTTGGAGTCTTCTCATTTTTTAGATGCTCTTAAATCCAGAGACCAAAAGGTAGTTGAAATCAAAGTTAACATTTCTAGTCAGTATGCTCACAAATGGCTAATAAAAGCCTATGCCCATGCAAATCCAATTCCACTAATTCAAGTAAAACATCAATAGGGGAGACTGGTCTCCATGCTACATCCTTGTGTACTTACAGGGGCACAGGCTGGAGTCTGAACTGGAATAGAACTGGCAGCTTTACTTCTATCAAATGCCATAACTTCTTTTGAATAATTTGTCTTGTCCAACAGTGGAGGTGCTACAGCCTGTGGTGATTCAGTATTACCAGGTTTTCTGGAAGAATGAGAAAAATAGGGAAAAGGTCTGTCCAAAAGGGTTAAAGAAACAAGTGAGGAGATACAGCTCTTCCTTCATTTTACCATGGACCATCCAAAGCACCTGATGGCAGGAGTCTTCTGCAGAACTGTTTTTCAGTTCAAATGCCTAAGTATTCAATAAATATTCAATAAATACATAAATATTCAAAGACATCAGTATTTTGAACTGAAAGATATTACCTTCCAACAATTATTGGAAAAAATGGAGCACTTCCACTTCTTTTCTCTTCTTCCAAAACAGCACATTCCAGTGCAAGGCATATACGATGTCCCTGAAAGAGGAATTTATTAACGTTGGAAATTGAGACTTGTGTAACTATTTCATAAACGTTTAGTGTGCCAAGTGAGCCCACACAAGGAAATTTCAACAGTAGTGAATTTTTCAAGTTGTATAAAGCAGCTTCATCTGTTGTGTTTAATCCTTTCACCAGACAGGCAAACCTGCTTTACAACACCAGTACTAATTTCTTCTCAGTCTCACTTGGGAGGGATTGTAACCATGACCTCTACTGATATTTGCTCTTCCAAAAACCACCATCCTCCCTCCTTAACAGTGTAATGAAAAACATGCAAAGCAACACAGGAAGCACATTTGTGAAAGCTGAATTTTCAGGAAGTTGCTTTGCACTGGAAAAAGTCTCTGTAAAACACCTTACCTCATTTGCATGATCCATATAAGCCTGGATTTCCTTCTTCAATCCTGCTTCACTTTCTCCTTTCAAAGTGAAGGATTTCCCTGACTTTTCAATCACACGAGTTATACCAGCTGTCTTATGAATCTTTGCTCCTGCAAGAAAATGTGAACACTCAGTGTGAGCTGTATGAAATAAGTTAACCATGGAAGACTTGGAGCAGGGACATGCCTCTTACTAAGCAGGTTAACTATAACAGGTAGATGTAAAGAAGAGCTCATGAATAAAATCAAAGTATAACTTAAATAACACTTTTGCAACATGTACTTCCTGAAGAAGGCATCAGTAAGGAATTAAATAATCTACTGATCTACAAGTGCTAGAATAAAGGCAGAGTGAGTGTCCAAAAAACTGCTTATAGTGCAATATTTTCTTCAAACTGGAGTGGTGCTTGTTTAGTGTTAGGCAATATTTTAGTGCAACCCTAAAATCATGACTTACCTATTTGCATAACTGCAAAAATGAATACATACCATCATAAAAGCAAATTTCAACATCTGCAGGGGGTGAATTTTCCATCAACATGCACTTGGCGTATCTTGTATAAAACGTCACTTTGGGAGTTTTTGTTCTCACCAACTGCACAAACTTAGCTGCATACTGGTATTTTTTCCAGTACTTTTCTAAAAAGGAAAATAAAAAAAATTAGAATTTAGCAGATTCTAACACTGTGCACCAGCTTGAAGAGAAGTAATTTAAATTATCTATTTGATAGCTGAAGGTTGTGAGTAATACTTAAGTTCCTGAGAGGTGTGTTTAAAGAAACTGACTTATTTCCACCAACAGCTCCCAGTATGAATGAGGAAAAGACAAGAGCTTTAATTTTAGTACGCTACAATGTAAAGGGGAGAATCCTTTAAGCTTCCATATAAAAGGAATCAAAACCTGTGGGTTACACTTCCTTCTCAAGTTTCAAAACATTTTCCAGTTAAACTGTAATTTGAATCTAATTCTGAAAGGAGTTTTACTTCAGAGTTATCTGAAAAGTAATAGATAAAAGCTATAAAGTCAAAAGATTCACTTAAAATATCACATTGATCATCATAATTTTAAAATAAATTTCAGGTTACCTGGCAAGTTGTCAAAATTATATGTGCAGATGCCTTCAGGAAGAGCAGGAGGTCTGTCATCAAGAAGGAAACCTCTTCCTTCATTTGGATGATAAACTGCAATCTACAAAAAGGGAACAAAAATTGTGTGTGGTTACGACTTACTACAGCACTCTGCACTTATAACAGGTATGGAAATAACTCACATTTTAATTAATTACTATGATTCACCATGAAAGCTCTATTCCTCTAAGTAACTATTTAACAGCAGCGCTTTTTCACCAATCCTTTACCGATTCCAAAAATCAAGTCCAAATTTTCTGAAATAATTGCTTGCTCCCTATATTTATATGGCTTTATTATGGAGGGACAAAGTTTACAGCCGTGCATATATAAACAGTGGATTCCAAAAGACAATCACTTCAAAAAAAAAACAGCTCTGAATGAACTCTAAGCACTTTATAACCAGTGAAGAAATCACAAATATACTCACAACATTGCCATCACAAGATATTCTGAGAACTTCTTTCACAAGTTCCTGTGAGCGGTGTTCTTTCAGAAACTCCATACACACTTCCCCAGTATCAAGAATGCTCACCTAAATTATATTAAATATAAAGTTAAACAAAAGGACCTTTACTTTCTACAAAAGCTAAGATACCACTTTTTTTTCCCCCATAAATGCTTTAATAAATGCTTTTCTTTTTCCTAAAGTGCACTTCAAACTGGCTTCTTACAGTAACTTTTGTTATTAGTGCTATTTTTTGTAAAAGAGAGCACTTCAGGATGGGTATCACCTGGTAAGTGAGGGTGAGGCTTCTTAAGTGACAAATCAAACACAAACAGGTCTGCTCTATTATTGTTATTATGCTTCAAGTTATTATTAACTTAAAACATAATAATAATAGAGCAGACCTGTCTGTGTTTTAGTCCAAAATTATTGTTATGTTTAGTAATTATTGTTTACTATTGCTTAGTTCAAATTATTGTATATGTTATTAAGTTCTATTATATTATTATTATGCTTTAAGCATTCTCTATACAAAAACCAAGATGCATCTTATTAATATGATTTTAAATTAAATTATTCTAGATTAAGTTTCCTAAAGACATACGTTTCTATTTTACCAAGAAAAAGATTTTTTTTACCAAGATTTTCTTTTTACCAAGATTTTTAAGAGACAGTCACACTGTATTAAGCACTTCAACTGTTCTCATTTTTGGACCTGATCCTCACCACTGCATTTTTGGTTTTTTGCCTGATGGGTTTCAGCCTGTGAGCAGTGAGAGGTGACACAACACTCCGCAGTGTAGGTTTCTGCTGTGCTGAAGGTTCTTGGCCCCAAGGCTGGTTTTGTTCTGGAGCTGACCAAAGGCCACATGTTGATTGAATGTTCTCATTTTTGCAGACAACTCCAGGGATGCAGTTCTTTGGGTTTCTCTGGTTTAAAGAATGTGGACAGTCCCCAGATGGATCATGATTCCTTATATCTTTTAAGGTGTTCCATGCATTTCTTGGTGCATCCTGCTGCACATCCAGATGGTACCGAAAACCTCCACATGCATTACTCTTGCCAGTCAGGTCTGCAGGTGGTCTCAGAGGAACTGAAAGCACCACAAAGGGACACTGGAGATTCAAAGAGTCATAGGCAGAAGGAAAAATATCTAGTATAGCTTTAAAAGCTTTTCAAGGGATTGTCTTAGAAGGCTTATTTAAGGGAACAATGGGATTTCTTTAATCCTCAGTCCAAATCATCAGGCCCTTTAGTACCATCAATATCTGTGCTAGCAAAATTCCAGTGCTACTTAAAATAAGCTGTTCCTGTATTTCAGTTAGAATGGTCTTCAGTTTTTATACATCAAATAATTTTTAAGAATAATTTATAAACAAAACACAAAGACTTCAAATAGATTACACAATGATTACAATCAAATAGATTACTAATTCTTCTTGCACAAGAATTAGTTTAATCTATTGAAAAATATCTTATTTACCATTCAGATAACTGTTACTAGTAGCTGGCATCCAGATAACCACTCGTTTATCTGCCTAGTGTTTTACCATCTACCAGAAATTTTAGTACTCAAATGTTATATGCATATTCCAAATCCCTTGCTTTATTTTTAAAATTCTTGTATTTATTTCATTTAAACATTTGTTTTTATATTTAACCTTCCTATAACTCCTTCCCTAGTTTTGATATTTAAGCCCTTGATCAACTTTCACCTCACACACATCACTATTGTGCTCCTTCTGCTGTGTGGCTGAACAGTTGAGAAGGGACCAAAAATTAAAAAGGATTATTCAGACCATATGTTCTCTGATTCCAATTCCCTGTAGACAGGAAGGGAAGGAGACCAGTAATATCAACACCTCCAAAAAGGCCAGAATGGATTTATGTTTATTCTTACGATTAAATTACATTATTTGCAAATGATGTAATATGATGCACAACAAAGAACACCTCCTTCCCTTCTGTGTCTTTGTCCTTTCCTCCACCCATCCTTCTGCAGCCTTATTATCTTTCTCATTCATTGAGGTCCCATCTCCTCTTATTGAGTTCTATTTGCACAAATAAATTAACAGGGCTATCAAGTCACCTGTTAATATTGTCTCATATATTTACACTGAGACATTTACACAACTGAGTAGTTATGTCAGGGTCTAAAATTCTGGTTTTCTCTTTGGTTTTGGGTTTCTTTTATAAGATAGCAGTAGAAAATCACAAGCTTGTTTTAGGAAACTATGTATTCAAATTCAATGTACAAAAAAATTAAAAGGAATAGAAAATCCCACTGAAACTATTACAAGTCACTAACTTGAGTGCAAAAACACACAAGTGATGAGTAACACACCATTTGTTTGCATGCTTCCAAGCCACTGCTGCATCGTCTCAGCCTGGGACTTCTGCTCTAACAAACCAACCTGAGGCTTCACTGGGCACAGATAATTTGAGCTACAAAATAAAAGTTACACACATAATCAAGGTTGCAGCAAAGACACTTGCACAACAAAAGTTATAATGCTACAGCTGAAGAAACCACTTAATACATTTAGGAAACGCAGGTGGCATTTTGTAGCTCTAGACAGCACAGGACATACTTCTTTCTCATGGGGTCAAGAATAGGAAAATAAAATAGTTTCCAGATGGAATGAAAAGTTATGATAATGCTGCCAGCAGTAGCTGTTCTCACATCTGGCTCTGAATTCCCAGCCTTGGAGAAGACCCAGTGATGACATGACAGCCTTGACACCCCCATGTATCTCAGCATAACAAACAGGCAGCTGAAAGATGCCAAGCCTACCACCCAAAATAATTTGAATTGATATAAAATACAGTCAATCCCAAAAATTATATAGCTTTTTTAGCAGCTTTTTATATGATGATGATATATATGTAGCCACAGGTGAACTCAAGATATAATCCACGTGTTGAAGGATAAATACACACACAAAACCAGTTACTGCAGAGTCACTGATCTGTTGTAAACTCACACTAAACTCCTGTGAGGTTTTTAATCTCACAGAATATAGCCTGAACCTGTCTGCACTTTCTTGTGGTGATAACTACTTCACCATTGGTAAGGGCTCACTTAAGAAAACCACCCTAAAACCACAGAATTTAAACCATCTAAAACAAGTCTGAGGACCTTGCATTTAAGATTGCTGTGCAAGCTAACTACAGGTCTAAGAGGCTTTCCTGGAATCAACTGTGTCAAAAAAGATGTAACCATTAAGTTAATCCCCCTCACATTAATATTCTCTCATGTTTACATTCAGCATGGCTTTATGAATGAGAAAACATTATGGTAACATTTGCATAAATTTTTGATTCATCAAACGTTTCTCAAACTAGAAACAATGCACAACAGCACTGAACTTTGCTTATGTCAAATTTCTTGAGAACAGTCAAGAAAATCTTCTTACTCCATTTACTTGTTTTACAGGGAGAAGTGCTTCTTTGTCTTTTCCTTGAACTTATTTGCAAAGAGAAAATATAGGAAATTATGCCAGTTCTTAATGTGGAGAGAAATGCAGGAACTAACACAAGACAATTTTTTTGATATTCTTCTCATGTAAGGCCTATAGAAAGAAGTCAAGGTTTTCACAAAGAAGCTAAAAATAAGTACAGAACTCAATTTCAGATAATGATCTATGATTGACATTTTCCTTTCTGGTACACCACCTTCATAATCTTTTATAATCTCTGCCTAATCTTTACTAAATTTTTGTTTTATCCTCTCTAAGCGTAAGAAAAAAGTCTCCTCAAGAGATCAGCAAGTAAAAATGTTGAAAATTGCACTTTGAATGCCTTCTTCCTTCATCTGTCTCTTCTACAAAGAACAATTAGCAAAGCTCTCTACTACAATTACTGTGGGGAAAGAAACAATCAACTTGCTGCAAGTGGAAAGAAGACAATGACGCAGCTGTAAATTTCATCTGAATAAAAAACTGATTCTTACTGTGGTTGATCTTTTACAGGTGGAGATATCTGCTCTTCAAAAGAGCCAGAAGTACTAGAAGTCTTCTCCTTAAATATTTCTCCTATATCAGCATAGCTGTTGCCAGGTGAAAAGTATTCAGTGTTTTCTCTTGTTCCTATTTTAGGCTTGGAAAGCACTTCCAAGGAGTGACATCGATCCACGATGTTGGATATGCCCTGAGTGTGGCTGTGGGACGTGCCAGACCTGTCAGAGGAGTGGGCTCTTCGGAGGTAGCGGGAATGTGGCCTCTCCTCACCAGCCTGAGCAGTTCTTCCCCTGCCACTCAGGCCCATTTCCTTTCCCTGGATTCCCCACTGTCGGAAAGAACCGCTCCCGTCTCCCGAGGAATTATTACTGGAATTCTTGTTGGTAGGAAAAAAAGTAATTTTATTCGGGAGCGGCTGGCCAACTAACAGCTTCTTCTTTTCCTTCAAGCAACCGCTGGTGCTGATGCTGGAAGAGCCTGTGAAGGTTGTAGAGATGGTGGCATTTCCACTGTCCATGGAATCTTCTGAGGTTCCCAAATCTCTGCTCCGTGCAGAGCTAGCCCTGGCCATAAAAGGATGATCCAAGACTGAGGACAGACTGAGGCGATCTGCGGGGTTTTTGCGCAGTAACCTGTGAATGAGGTCCTGCGCCTCTCTCGACAGGAAGGCTGGCATTTCATAGTCCGCCAGCACCACTTTATTCAGCGTGTTCCTCACCGTGTCCGTGTCAAAAGGCGGCTTCCCAATGAGCAGAGTGTAGAACATGCAGCCCAGAGACCACACGTCCGACTCCAGCCCGTGCGGGCTCCTCGTGGCTATCTCCGGGGAAATGTAATTGGGAGTCCCGCACATGGTGTAATGCTTCTCGTGAGGCATCTTCAGCTGAGTGGCCAGCCCAAAGTCAGCAATCTTCACATTCATGTTATTGGTGAGGAGGATATTGGACAGGGTGAGGTCCCGGTGCAGTATTCCATGGGAATGGAGGTACAGCATACCTGTGATGATCTGGTGCAAGAAGTGTCGCGCTGTCAAAGCAAAACCAGATGTTGATTTGAAATCACAGCTCTGAAGATAACTCAGCTTTAAGACTCCTATTCATCTTGCTTCTCTTTTTTTTTCTTATTTTTAATAAAAGAATGTTACAAGGCTGTTAAGGTGTCAGACTAGTGAAACTGGAATTACCTTTCTCCTTTCCACTTTAAGCAAAATGGCACAGCTTTGTTCTAAAACATGAAAACTTATAGAAAACAGGAAATGGGACTGGAAATATTCTCAATTGGCCCAAACTTTCTAAAATCAGGTTCTTAAGAATTAAAGCTAAGTTGCTCATCACTTTTGGACACAGATACAAGTTAAGCTAATGACACCTGTATAGCAGTACCCCATTAATGCAGTCCTGTGGCCTGGGTCCCAAAAAATCCCTATCTGTAGCAGTATCATGGAATTAAATGAGAAACTGATAGAGAAGCAGGTGAGCTGGAAGAACTGAGCAAGAGGTGAGCAGTGAGGTGAGTCTGGAAGCAGTAAAGGTGGAAGTTGCCAGTTTTCCTGTTCTTCTTTCCTCTTCCCAGTCTTGACCTGCATTTCAACACAATTCTAATTACAAAGGTAAGCTCTACCTTCTATCTGTCTCTGCCTTCTAAGACCACCATCTTTTTATACTCCAAATAGCACGAACAGAAACAAATGTATATAGAAATGCAAGTGAATATATGAACAATAATAATCTCTAGAATATCACTTACACAAGATTTTAAAGGATAGAAACTGTGATGGCAGCTTTGAATATTCTTCCTCTAAAATTAAACATTTATTGAGTGAGCCAAAACATTAATGCAGAGGGTTCCACAGACCAAGGAAAGCTCACCTTCATCCTCTGAAAAGGGTTTCTTTCTGTTCTTTATGTATCTGCTCATTTCACCATTGTGACATATCTCAAGTATCAGATAGACGTAGTTGCTGTCTTCAAAATAGTTATAAAGCTGGAACATAAAACAAGGAAAAAAAGAAATCCCATTTTGTAGACTATGGAGGAAGTCACATATACAGCCCTCTCTAGAAACCCCATGGTTCTTACCTCAAGTATAGATGGATGCTTTAGCTGACAATGTATTTTCACCTCATTCTGAACCCTCTGTACCATTCCAACTTTGTGCATGGCTTTTTTATCTATCTGTAAGTGGATCACAGCATAACTTAAGATGGTCAGTGCATGTTTGCCTGGCAATATTTCAGCATAAGCACGTTTTCACATAGCTTAACTTAATATACCCTTTTAATGAACAAGTATAATAGATAATTGGAGGGAGACAACTGAAAGCAGTCAAGTGTTAACATTATCAAGACTAACATTTATTATTTTTTTCTGAAATATTTAAGCAGAGAAACTTAAATCTGATTTTGCTATGCAGATAGGCTAAATATAGTCAGCACTAAAAAGCATTTCTATTAATTAGGAAGTCTGTTTGGTTGCGGAGCATCTTTGAGGATCGAGCCGCAATTTTAATGTCCGTAATGTACAAACATTCACCTCAAACATCAGCGCCCAACCGCGTAACCCCAACCTGTTGCAACCCTGCATTTCGTCTCTAGGGACACAGATACCTCCTCGGCCGGCTGCCTTACCATTTTGATGGCCACTTCCAGGCCGGTTTTCAGGGATACTGCTCTGTAGACCCCTGCGAAGGAGCCCTTCCCCAGGAGGTTGCCCACCTTGAAATCCTGCAGGATGAACAAACCACCCTCGTTAGGCCGGGGCTTTGTCAGCCGGGCTTCGCACAGCGCCTCTCCCGAGGCGGACCCTCCACCAGAGCTGGGGAGCCCGCACACGGCCGAGGCGCGGGCAAACCCCGGGGCGGTACCTGCAGGGAGCTCTCCGGGGCACGGCGGCGGGGCCCGGCAGGGCCGCACAGCCACCCCCGCTGCATGCTCCTGCCGGCAGCGCAGCGGCGCCGGCCTGCCCGGGCCGCCTTCCCGCCGCCGCTCCCGGGCCGCGGGACACACCGCCCCCGGCTGCCATGGCAGCGGCCGCTCCCCGCAAACACGTGGGCGCGGGGCCAAGGCGCGGAGGAATCGCGCTCCCACAAACACCCGCCGGGAGCGGGACGAGCCCGCGCCCGGCCCCTCCGCGCCCCGCGGCCCCGACGGGCGGGGCTGCGCGCCGCACCTCTATCCTCTCGCCGATGCAGGTCGCCATGGCGCCGACCGCTCTCCCTCGGGTCCCGCTACCGGTCGTGCCGAGGCCCCGGGCCGCGGTTGCCCATTAGGGCGCCCCGGGCCGCCCGCCCCGGCGCAGCGCCGCTCGCTCCCGGGCCCGGGGGCGGCCGCTCGGCGCCCCCCCCGCCGACATTTTGAAAAGTCGCGCCGTTATCCCCGGGCCCCGCCCTGCCGCGGGACGAGGCTGCGTCTGACGCAATCGCGTCGCGCCGCGGCGCGCGCGCTGCCCTCGCGGGCGGGCGGGCGGGGGGCGGGGCCGGGCAGCCGTTACCGCGCGTGCGCTCTGAGGGGAGCGCGGGAGCGGCGCGGCGCGCGCGGGTCTCCTCAGCCCGCCGTGTCCCAGGCTGGGAGAGCCCTGGAATACTGAGGGGTGTCCTGGGGATCATCCGGTCCCGAATCCCGCTGCCGGGGGCAGGCACACACCCCTCGGTCCAGTTACATGGGGCCTTACCCCACCTGGCTTTGAATACTGCTCGTAATGGGGAGTCCGCAACCTCCCTGGGCAGCCTGTCGCGGTGTCTCAGCGCTCTCACAGTAATCTTTTTTCCCTAATATCGAATATATTTCCCTGCTTTCAATGTGTATGCAGTACTTGTCCCATCGCTACAGTTCCGATGAAGAGTCGCTATCCCCGTTCCTTACTGGCTCCCTTCACACACTGGAAGGTTGCTCTGAGCTCCCGGCTCAGTGTGCTGTGGGCTGAGCAATCCCGGCTGTCTCAGCCTGGCCTCACAGGGCAGTGCTCCCCTCCTCGCCAGCCTTATGGCCCTCCTCTGCGCTGGCTCCAGCAGTTCTGTGTCCTCACACCAGGGACACCAGAACTATTAGCAGCCCTCCAGGTGGGGTCTCACCAGGGCAGAGGGAAAGAATCACCTCCCGTGACCTGCTGGCCATGCTCCTTTGGATGCAGCCCAGGATTCCCTTGGCTTTCTGGGCCCTGAGGGCTCACTGCCAGCTCATGCTGAATTTTTTATCAATCATCACCCCCATTTCTCTGCAGGGCTGCTCTCGGTCACTTCTCTGCCCAGCCTGGGGTTGCCACGACCCAGGTGTAGGACCTGGCACTTGGCTTTGGTGGACTGTGTGAGGTTTGCTCAGCCCACCCTCAGCCTGTCAAGGTCCCTCAGGGTGGCATCACTTCCCTCCAGCGAGTCGAGTGCTCCAACAGCTTGGAGCTGTCAGCAAATTTGCTGAGGCTGCACTTGATCCCACTGCCCATGTCACCAACCAAGATGTTGAACAGTATTGACCCCAGTACTGATCTGAGGGACAATGCTTTTAGACGTATGTCATGGTTTTTTGCAAACAAATTCCTCCTGAGTCTTTAACCTTTTTCAAAGGCACTGCAAGTCCCACTTCTGTTAGTGTGTTCCAGACTAATAGGAGGAGTTCCAGATAGGAATTGTGCTGGTTTTGTGGTGGTCATTCCTGTAATTATTGTTTGAATGCAGCACAGCTTTTCTTGAATTGTCTTCTCTGACAAAGAGGTGCGATGAGTGTCAGGCAAAACTGAGAGGCAAAGGCAGAGCAGCTGCTTTAATCCTTTTGTGGATTTAATTCCCAAGTACCTTGTTTAATTTTCTGTAAATGCTATTTCCAGCTATTTTTTATGCTGAAACAATTTCTGAACTGCAAATTTAAAGAAAAACACAAGATAATCAGGAATGAACCTCATTCCATCATTTGTCCTTAGCATGCTCTTCTTGCCACAAATCTTCCTTTACCCTGAGGTGCTAACACTTTATTGGGCAGATCTCTGAGTGATGTGTCTGCATGTGACTTTAAAAGTATTGGGTATTGACCCTTTTGCAGTGTGTTTTATCTAAAATACAGGGTAAAACAAAACCCTGGAGCCATGTATGGGGATTCTCATGTGTCCTTTGGCTCCTTCATTTAACTTTTGTTTATTTTGTCACAATAGCAATTAGACCTGCTCAACAGCACTTCATGGCTGACGTGAAACAAAGCAACAGAGTTGAAACAAATTTATTTTTATGGTATAGAAGCCTTCTATCTATGGGATAGACTTGGCTGGATGCCTGTTGTCATTGATGAATTTCCTTACTGTAGTTAAGGTGAATTTAAAATGTGAGGGAACATGTTCAAGCTCCGTTACCTCAGCAGTTTAATAGATAATTGGACAATTATCTCCCTCCAATCTCATGTACTTTTCTATCTGTGGCTGCTCTATTAAAAAGTTAAATTAATTTTTGGGCAAGCATGCCTTCAAACAATATTTAGACTCAATCCCTGTAGTGAGCTGGTGGCAATTTCTTGCACAGAACAAATTTTCCCCAGTGTTTGATAAAATCTTTTTTTTTCCATTCCTTACTTTTCAACTGGTTGTTCAGTTGTGTTTTTGTTTCCTTCTTGGTGTTCAGATGCAGCACTGTTACACAAGCTGAAGCTCTGTCCTCTTTTGTGTGACAGGACTTTTGTGTTCATGAAGCCAGCCACACAGCGAAGCAGAGCAAAAAATTGGTTCGAGCTTGGGAAAACTTTTTATTTTTATTGGTTTCTGTTTGTTTAACCTGCCCTCTGAATTATCCCACCTCATAAACATCTCTTGCTGGCTCCTTCTAACCAGGGAAACGCTCCCGAAGTTATTTTCGCTACGGCAGACATCCAGAATACAAGGAGGAGGTGGAGAGATTTAGCACTTCACCTTCTTTGGCGTTTGCCACCTTGTGGCTGTAAACCCGAGCAGTTCTCCCACCACCTGCCAACTTTCATTGTTGAAATAAAATACAGAGGTGGCTTGTAATCAAACTGCACGTTCTCCTTCATGCACTCCTTAATGGGTGTAAAATGGATTGTGGAGAAGTGTTGGTGTCAATCCCTGAGGATCCTTACAGGTAAACCCGGAGCTGTGTGAGTGATTGAACAGACCCGGTTTGTGGAGCTGTGGAACATGAACAGTCATCACTGGCTTCAGTAACAAGATTAGTAAAAAGGAGAGTTTTAATTTAATTTCAAGGCTAGATTATTTACCTGAAGAGTGATGAAGCTGCACCTCCACTGATTGCCCAGCCTGCAACATGCGGTGAAATGATGCTTTCCTCTGTCTCACTGAAAAGGAACTCGAATCGCTCTTCTGTTGTTGGTCTGCATTTATGACTGCAGGGGTCAGCATCTGCTGCGAGCAGAGCTTGTGAGACGAACCAACGATGTAACAAATCCTTGGCTGACTCTTTTTTATCAGAGAGCTGAGCTACCTAATCTTGTTCTCAAGGCTTAAGCATTGAAAGAAATGGTACCACAAAGTCTTCTTTAAAGAGCTTTTAGATAGTAATAGGACTCCCTTAAAACAGGGCGTGCAGACCTTCCTTCAACTTTATTGCATGCCCAAAATGTGAAGATTTAGGACGTACTTCATCAAGTGAAGTCCACCTTTTTATCAGAGTGAGTTGCTGGTGTTAAATTAACACTTAGGGGGCGATGCTGTTCTTTTAGTAGAGATACTTCTCCTGGTACTTCAGAAGATCACATTTTACTTTTTCAGTCCTGTTATACTGGCAGTTTATAATAGTCTTCACGACAATTGCATTAAAATCCTTCCTTTGTTACCATTTTTCAAGTTTAGAAACATCTTCTCATAGCATAATTATTTTTTTTATTAATCCACACATCATGCATGACCCTTCAATATGTATTACTGGATTTTATTTCACCTCCGAATTCTGAGAGTCATCTGATTCATCATCTAGGATACCTAGCCCTCTGGTTTTATGATGCCTTCTAATTCTGTGCCGTCAATAAAGCCTATTCTTGCAGCCCTCATGTTTTTATAACAGGGACATCAGTGGTCATCTAGATTTTCAATATTTTACACCTTTGATAAAAAACAAATCTAAGCTTTCTCCACACCTTCAGTTCCAAAATCTTCATATCCAAGGATTGTATTTTTGTTGAACTGAGACAGGGGTAGTTCTGTGATTATTTTCTCTAAGCAGGGGTTTTAGAGGTCATTTTGCTGGTTGCCAGTCCTGATTCCAGGTAGTGCCACTCCACCCCTCTCTGTCTCTGTGACCAGGACTGTCAGAGAGCTTCTTTAAAACTGCTGAACTCTTTTCTCACACTGGCACTATGCTCTCTAATATTTCTTCTTCTAATCACACAAGAACACTTCACCAATATTTGAGTCTGATTCTCTCTTTTCTGGACTTCTTATCCCACTGCAGTGGGGTGTATGAATCCCAGTTTGGAATCCCCTAGTTGATTCGACCCTGCTTTATTGACAGTAGTTCTGGTTTATTTTGTCTGTCACATCATCAACGTGTTCTACAATCTTAACAACAAAATTAATTGAGTTAGGCTTTCTGCGGTAATTATTAAATTAGATTGGTCATTTAGGATCCAAAGTTTTGCCTTTTGCCAGACGTGTGCCTAAAATACGCTCAAACCAAGAGAGAAACACAGAAATCTTTGAGTTACTCTGCTGCAGCTGCCAAGATCAGACAGTCAGTCAGACATTGCTGTCCATGCTGAAGAGAAGGAAGAGCACTGGCAATGTGTTTGCCTCTCTTTTTTAAAGTTTGCATAACTACTCCCACTTATGACTGCCTTAATATGTGAGGATGACAGAAATAACACATTCAGCGTGAGCTCAGGTGGAGGGGAGAAAAGGAAATGATCCACATAGGGCATCATTTACTCACTTAAGGCAATTAAGGTGTGGCATAGGAAGGGGTTGGAAGGATCCGTGTCTGATTCTGCTTTGATATTTCAACTTTCTAGTCTAAGCATTTGAATAAATGGTGCCTTACCTTCCCCAGCACCTGCTGAGGAGATGGCTGTGACAGATCTCGTGTTTCAGTGTCACTGCAGCTGGGGCAGCACAGCAGGACAAGCACCCAGCACCCCTGCGAGCCTGCCAGGGTGTGTCAGCAACCCGAGAGAGTCAGTGCAACTCTGTGGCCAACTCCTGCTGTCAAGAACAATTTACTTTTCAAAACTGAGCTTTGTAGTGACACAGTCCCAAAACTTCAGTGGGGTGTTTTCATGTCTAACAGCACCGAAATGCATCTTTTGTTTTCCTATTTATCATGATTTCCCTGTGCAAGAGAGGCTCGTTCCAGGTGCTGTTATAGATTGTTTTCTTCCATATTCTTCATTCTGGATGGTAATGCTACAAAACTTGGTCAGGGAAGGAGTGATTTACCCAAACCAAAATTGAATCAAATCCAGATTATGTTTGCAGTGAATTTGTTGTGTGTTTTTTGTTAATTTGCTTTATTCAAGGGAAAGTATTGTGACCATGGAGACTTGGCTGCTTCTGTCTCCTTTTCATTAAATTGAATTCTGTGTTTCTACAAAGAATATAAAATTTTATCAAATGAGAATTTGCTTTGATTTTTGTGCCCACCTACACAAATGCTTTTGGAGCTCACCTTTCAGCTCTGCTCTCAGAGATGAGAAACCCTGCTCTTGTCATTTAGAATCCCCTGTCAGATAAAAACTTGAGTGGTGAAAAGCAAAATTTCTATCAGTAACAATTTATTTCCAGGCACTCGCTTCAGTCAGGTATTTCAGCAGTTTGATGAGGAATTTTGGAACATACTTGCTGGATGTTCCCTGTTTACAGTGGTCTGCAGTCTTCATACTCTGCTTCTTAAATTAAATGTAGTAATGTCTTAATTGCAATAAGTACATCTTACAGATGAGCAGAAAAAGGGGTTTCCACTCCCATACTATATCTTAAAAGGAACTGGGCCAAAATTTGTGAGAACAAAACCTCTGAGTCTTGATTATGCTGAAGCTTGGAGTAAAACTTATTAAAATTTTGGCTCTGACTGTGCTCCATTAGGAGCGTATGACCTGTTCCTTATGGTTAGTATCCACACCTTCACTGTCTGTAAATTTATTTGGTGCTCTTAGGTGCAATCTAGCCAAATAGTTTAGTGTTCTTCTATGACTCAGAAGATAACCTGGGGAAAAAAAAACAAAAAAACCCCCAAAAAAACCCAAAAAAAACAAAAAAAAAAAAAAAAAAAAAAAAAAAAAAAAACCAAACAAAACAAACAAAACAAAACAAAAAAAACCCAAAAAAATTATTATTTTATTTGCTTATGCAAGGCACATTCCACCTCAGACTTAATCTGAGCTGAATTCAGCCTAAAAAATGAGGAGACTGCAGCACCAATTTATTGCAAATGCATTTTATTCATGTTAAGGCTTCAGTCTACTATTTCTCCCTCTTTCCATCTTGAACATCACAAAATCCAGAGGTGATGCTGGTCTCCAGTTTATCCTCAGGTGGAATTTTATTTGTTTATCTTCTGCTCTGTAAACCTTTTCACCGGTGTTTTCTTTGCCTTTTCTCTTGGCAGCTGAGTGACACAGTCACTGGAAATGCAACCCTGCACAGGTAGGCATTGAGTGAAGTGTAAACAAAAGTAAAACTCAGTGTGGTTTGGTGTCTGAGGACTCACTGGTCTCTTGTTTTTATCCCTGCCCGATGCCAGCATTGTTTCCACCTTCCTAAGAGTTCATTTGGTGTTGGCTGGAGTTTTCCTTGGTCTCTCTTGATGAATATTCAATTGGCAGCAGTGGGTGTAGCTGCCGGTGTTGACAGCGTCTTACTTGCAAAGGTGGACTGCTCCCTTAGGCACAATTCCTGTGTTAATGGTGTTTCCGAGCCATATCCAACAGTCATGAGAGTAATTACTGTCTTATATGTTAATCCTTTTCCCAATTAGCATTTGTTCTTATTTATGTGTTCAGAACTCAGGGATTAGCACTTACCTGTACACCAAGCTCACTGCGAGCACATGAAGCTTGCCTGTGTCCCATAGAAAGCAGAAAGACCTCTGAATTTTGAGGTCCAGTTGAAAACAACTGGATTTTGAGTGGCACGTTAATGCCTCCATGCAGGAAAATACAGTAAGAAACAATTTTGATATTAAATACATGAAGCATTCATATCTCAATTGTCTTTTAGAGTTAAAAAGCCCACATCTTACTGAGTACAGAGCTTTTTTTAAGACATCCTGGGTAAAAAGATTGAGTTAATCTGCCTTGGTAAAACTGTTTATTCTTCTGTCAGAAGAGAATGAATGGATTTACTCTGTCTTTATGCTTCACACAAGCAGCAAAGGAGGAATCATACATACCTGTCACATGCAGCACAATGTAATTATTTGTCCTGTGAATATATAGGATTATTCACTCAGCCATCAGGCATTACCTTGTGTCACATGAAGCACAGAAGCTTTGTTGGGGGAATGAAGAAGCTGAAGTGACTTTTGCTGTATTCCTGGGATCCTAGACAACCTGTGACATTCATGGAGCTGCTGTGCTGTAACAACCTCAGCTTCCTCTTCCTCTAAAATATGAGGGAGGAGCTTAGGAAAAGAGGATAAGATTTCTGTCAGTTTTAGCAATAGAACCACTCACTAACTAAATGAATGTGGTTATTTCTCATCATCTTGGCTGGAAATAAGTTTGAAGTGCCTGCTTAGAGCATGCAGCTCCTCTGAAGCAATCACAGGACAGAATTTTCCAAGGACAGAAGCTGTAGTGGACTATTTTCAGCTGTAAGCATAAGCAGCTGTAGTCCCACTGAAATTAGAGCAGTTGTATAGCTTTGTACAAAGGTGCAATTTGATTCCTAGGTTGGGATTTAAATTTTTCAAAAGCAGGGATGTTATGTTTCTGCTGTGATATTTGCAGCTCAATAGTGGACAGCTTTGCTTATACTGAATAGGACAAAAAATCAGAATAATGGTTTGTTTGGGGTTTTTTTTTTACCCAAATTCACATTGGTTGGTTGGTTTGGCTTTTTTTTTCCCTTCTGCATGTTGCAGTCTCAGAAGTACTTTGAGTTAATTGCTTCCCATCTGTGTCACTTCTCTTAGAACCACACGCTTGCCTGGTTTTACTGGCGCCTGAGGCTGGGCCCGTGTTTGAGGATTAAGTAGCCTGTGTGGAGCTTTGTGCTGCTGCAGCTGCACCAGGACTCAAACAAGGCAATTCCAAACTGGCACGGGTGTATTTGCCATGTGCCTGAAGTTTGGAGGTACACGAAGCAGTGTGTTCAAAGCTTAGCCTTGAAACTCCTTTCTTAAGCAAAAGGCTATGCTCAGCTTTAATTATTGAGCTCTTAGTTCTCCTTCCTGGTATCCTCTCCTACCAGGGAGACCAGACTGGTTTCCTTGAGAACTTTCCATGGCATGTTTATTGCTTAAGTCTGACTAACAGTAGCTACTAGAGCAGTACAGCCTGTTTTCACTTTCAGTAGCCCAGGTTTTGGTTGGGGTTTTTTAAAACTTTCTGCACTTCAGATTCCTCATGTAACTGGTCAGGAGAATGACATCTCTCTCTTCAGCCTGCTCAGAGGAAATGTGAATTCAGATGGCAGAATCTCTGTGTTGATTAAGGCTGGGAGTTAAACAAATATCTTGGGATCTGGGTCACTTTTGCTGCTTTGCCTCACCCAGGAAAGGGCTGCAGCTCTCACCTGTATGATAGCGAGTTCTCCAGGGGGAACACGTTTCAGACAGAAAAAAAACCCCTGGAAACTTCTTCATCCTGGATCTGACTGTGCCACTGCTGTGCTGATCCAGAAAAAAGATGTGGGAAAATTGTTTCCTCACCTCCCCTACTTCTTTTGTAGTGAAATTCAGTCTATTTCTGAGGAGGGATTTTTTATTTAAATCTTTAAGAAACAAGTCAAACTTGTTAGCCATGTGATTTAGTTTACTCATCTGTAAAGCTGACAACATGTTTCAGCCTTAGCTGAGGAGTGTGGCTGGAGGGAAGTAATTTGTAATATAAGTGTAGAAAAAAATAGTTTGTTGAAAGAATGATTATTTCTGAGAAGCTGCTTATTAAATGTAATCTGTTTTGAGTAAAATCCTTGGTGTGGCAGAAGGCTTTGTTGCAATGACTAACACATTTTTATGGACATTTGAACGCTCCTATGAAGTTACTGGCTCTGCAGCCGTGGCCTAAAGTCTGTGCTACAGGAATCTTGTGTTGCTTGTGTTAGTGCTGTCAAAGACAGGTGGGTATTTTGTTTTTACTGACTGTTTTTACTGTCAAAGACAGGTGGGTATTTTGTTTTTACTGTGTTGGACTGTAATGGCAGCGTTTGGTAGCCCATTTATACCAGCATAAGCTTTTTGCCCCTCAGGTCTTTTGTCCATCTTAGTGAATTAGAGAATTTGTAACTGTGTGGTATAGTTGGGCCTGTCTCTGTAGATACCAAGGCTGAGCTTAGTCAGTGATTTAGCACGAGAGGCAGGCTGACATCATGCCTGTGTTATGGAAACAATGAGGTCGTTGGAATGATTTGCTAATTTGGCTGATGCCTCTGTTGCAGATGTCTGTTTTTGTTGCTGTATGGAATACAGCCCCAGACTGTGCCCTGTTCCTGAGCAGGGCATGAACCACTGGGTAAATTTTTCCATTAGCCTTTTCTGTGATTCTTTTGACTGTACTGTTCTTGGGAGCACTAAGTGATAGTTTCTCGTAGAGAAAACTTTTGCAAGTCAAAATAAATTCCATGAAAAAGGGTGGTCCCAGTATTTGAACTGTTTATTAAGAAAACCTCACTTGGTCTGGAATTATCATTAAATCCATCACACAGTGCAGAAATTCACAGCAGTGAAAAGAATTCCTCACCCCGAAGTGAAAATAACATTATCACAGCACAGCTGAAGGAGTTTGATACCAGTGCAGATACTCAGGGTTGGCACTTGCATCGTGTGCCCTTATGAGTGATGCTCTGCCCTGCAAAGTGAGACCAACTGAAAAGCCAAGGACAGATTTGTCGGTGTAGCAACACTGCTACTTGGATACCTAGAGCTAAAACCCAATTTAAATACAAATCTGTTCAGTATTTTCCTAGGGTGTTCTCTTGGAAATCTTGATTGACTCCCTTTGAACTAACTTGTGTAAATTTTTAGCTGTAACTAGCACTTAAGTTACCAAGCAAGCAGCTGGATTTGCAAAGAAGCTGAATCCCTTGGGTAATCATATCTGCTGAGTTCATTCAGGTGGATGTCAAGATGGTAACAATGGATGCAGTGTGAGGTTTGAAAACTTCCTCAATAAAATATAATTTAATTGTCCTAAGTGTAACTAAAATACTAATTATATCCCCCCCCCCTTTTTTTTTTCAGGTCATGCTTCACCATCAGGATATGTGTCTGCTCCTCTGGCTTTGAAAATTGGTTTACTGATGTAATCCATGAAAACAAAATGTCACCAGCATAAAGGTGTGATTTTTGCATTTGTCAGTTGTTTAGAAAGGATTTTGATCAACAGTTTAGCATATTGAGACAAATAACGTATTAAGACATTTCTTACTGCTGTTTGTGGGGCAAGCAGGTTGTTGTAGTGGTTTATTCTGACACAATATTAAAGGAAAGCAATACAAAATACTTCCCTGGTAGCTTGTTCCACCCCCAGGATGATACTGAAAAATAAGTTATTGTTGTCTGAGCTCAGTTAGTTTGTCTTGAAAAAGCACTAACATGAAAATTTAGCAAATTGGACTATGGTTGTTTATCTTGCAAGCAAAAACAAATGCAAATACTCTATTTGTGTAATTAAAAGTTGTAGGAAAATTATCTCTACAATTTCCATAGTCTTTGCAATTTAGTGAATTCAGATACATTTTATATTTCTACCAGTCAAATGAGATTTATGAAAATGTATTTCATACTTTCTGTAATGTGGAAGAAAAGGAAAGTTTCCTGTGGCAGAAGCTTGCTTCTGTTTGACTCACTGAATACTTCCTCCACTGTCATTCTAAGGCCTGGAGGTGTCAGCCTGGTAAACTTCTTTTGGTGTTTGATGCTACAGGAAAATGCTTTTGAAAAAGCAACAGAGAGATAAACTGGGTTGTTTGTTCTTTGTAAATTAGCACTCAAAGCCAGCAAAGGGGATGGCCAGTGACTTTTCTGAAATATCTGTGAGCTGGCTGTTAATCTTCACTTAATAAGAGCTTGCAAGAGCTGGTGTGGTTATTTCATCAGTGACTTTGCAAAGTACAGGTTTAGGAATGCCATCATAAATAGAGTGAGTGATCTTTGGATCTCATTTTCCATCTCCACCCTCCATGCTAAAATCACCATATAAGAGTATTTTGTCCTTGACATTGTAGACAAGGCAGTGCAGGTAGGCGATGCAGTAGGTGGAGAATATTGCAACAGGAGCATCTGAAAGGTGTGAAAAGAGCAAGTAAAATGGGAAAGGTTATTTGTGGTTGAGAAAGGAAGCTTCTTGGGCCACATCTTCCTGCAGTGTTGTCAAGACAAATGTTTCCTGTTTTGTTTTGTCATTTTATTTTCCAGGTAGGAGAACTCAAAGCTCTGGCCTAAGGTTTTTGTGCTGGTGTGTTGCCTACCTGATGCTGTTGGCTCCCTTTCTGGGAATATAGCATGTTTTGCCCCTGCAGTACATATTTTGTGATTTGACTGAATCACTCAATTTCACTGTCCTTCAGAGGCCTAAGTAGTAACCCACATTTACTTTTGTCTGTTCACTGCTTATAAAATGTTCAGTTTTATTCCTGGAGTGTTCTCTCACGTGAGGATAAGGCTATTTGCTGAAGAAATTTGTAAGTAAAATGCTCTTGACCAGCAGTTTTTAAACGTTGTATTTGCTGTAGAAGGTGTCATTTTCTTCTTCGTAATTGCAAGTGCTTCAGCACTACTGAAAGTCTAATTAACCTTATAAAGGAAGAGCACACTGATATTTGCAGGGAGAATGAAGAATGTAGGACACAGTTATGCTGAGAAAGTAAAGGATAATATTTAGTTGCAGCCATGGCAATGATCACGGGGACACTCCTGTTTCAGAAGCTCTGTGACAAACACAGTCCCTGGGAATAAATTGTTTTTAATCTGCAAGCAGCTCGTTTCTCCCTGAAACTGCACCGAGCCAGCCCCTTGAGGCAGTGTTAGGATATTACAGCTCAGAGAAGCTGGTTTTCAGGCAAAATTTGAAATCTAGGGCCTCACAATGTATTTCAGTATTTTGGTGGAAATGTCATTAGCCTTACATCGTGGCTTTTAATTCCTTGAAAGTGCTTTTAACTCCTGGCTACCTCAGCTGACAGCACCGAGGGAATGGCTTGAAGCCGTGTCAGGGAAGGTTTAGGCTGGGTATCAGGAAAAGGTTCTTCACCCAGAGGGTGGCTGGGCACTGAACAGGCTCCCCATGGGAGTGGCCACAGCACCAGCCTGGCAGAGCTCAGGAAGCATTTGGACAATGGTGGGAATGCTGGGGTGTCCTGTTCAGGGCAAGGAGTTGGACTTGGATGATCCTTGTGTGTCCCTTTCAACT
This sequence comes from Sylvia atricapilla, assembly GCF_009819655.1. NCBI lineage: Eukaryota > Metazoa > Chordata > Aves > Passeriformes > Sylviidae > Sylvia > Sylvia atricapilla. The sequence continues at coordinate 66,332,519 of NC_089143.1, forward strand.
CAGGATATTCTGTGACCCTTTCAACATTGACCTTATTTTGCTAGAACTGTCCTTTTGCAGTGTGACAATGGGATACTTTTCCTGGTGGTGAACAGCCTTGCACAGCTGGTAAACCCTGGAGTGAAGGGGCTGATTGAGTGGTCTGAGGTGCTGGGACAGCAGAGCACGTTAAGGGCAGCATTTGCCCCTGTTCTGATAAGGTATCAAGTTCATTTTTACATATGCACTATATACATGCACAGATATACATGTAAACATTTAATTCTTTCAATAAGGAAGAACCTTTCCCCACCCCTAAATCCCAAACCTGGCCTGTGAAATTAATATAGCTGAAATATTTTATTATTTATTGAGATCTAAGAATGCAAAGCCTGGAAGAAATGCAGACTTTGAGGAGCTTTTGAAGTGTACTGAGGAAGAGGGATATAAAAATGTTGAATCATGTTGTTTTGGTGCATTTGTATTGGTTGTGGAGAATTCTACAGTCACTGCATCCTGGTGGAGGACACAGGGATTCCTGTTACACTGCTAGCACATAGAAAAAAAACTGTAGGAATCCCACAGGTTGCTGCTTCCAGCTGCACTTCTTCATGTCCTCAGACATCTACTGTGCCCGAAGCCATCCATTTCCCCCAGCAGTTCAGGGCACAGGAAAACTGCCTGGAACTTTTATGCTGCAGTTAAGTCATTCATGAAAGGTCAGTTACTGGAACCTTGGGAATCTGCGTTCATCCAAACACAGAGATGGGATGGCAGCTGTGGAAATAACTGCAGTTCCCCAGAGGCAAAGCAGCGCTGTTTGGGCTGCAGCAGCCTGGGACAGAAGGGTGAGGCACCAAAACCATCTTTATCTTACCTGTGGCCTTGTGGACAAACTCACATTGTATCAACCCAGAGCACAGACAAAGCTGCTTCTGACAACACTGATGGAAAAATGAGGTCTTGGGTGGTCATTTATGGTTCAAGTAGCGGTTTATATATTTATTATCATTATACACAACCTTGACAATCTATATTGCCATTCAAAAATAAATTGAAGTCTTGTCCATTTGCACATGATCTGTCACTACTAAGAATCCCATTTACATACATCGTAAACATTTGCCAGACTTAAACACCGCTTGAAATTCTGACGCTCCCCTCTCTTCCCCCCTCAACCCGTGGAGATATGGAAAGTTACTGACTATGGAAAGAAACTTTTCCAACCACTGCAACATTCAGGGACTACCAGCTTTTTTGATCAACTTTATTAAACTATTTCAACACTTGGTAGAGCTGGCCGGTGGGCAGTTGTAGCTCTTAATTGCATTTTTGTTTAAAATGATTCTTGATGGATTTCAATGCAATGATTCCTGGTTTGCCTTGCTTGACGTATTTCCTTCTGACCAGGAAAGAAGGAAACCAAGGTTTAACAGCTGTATCAAGTAAGTTACATCAAGCACATTCCTGGTTTAGTATTCTGCAGTGCCAACAGTCACATTTAGTTGTTTTCACTCTTACTTACATGTGTAGTAAGTGGTTGAAGTCTTCAAATTTCAACTGCAGAGAATTAAGAATTCAGCTAGGAGTCAGCCACCACACACTTTCTGTAGCTTGTGTTTATACTCCAAGTGCTATCTTGGGAGTTCAAAATTAAAATTTATGAGGCATTAACTCCTTTTGTTATAAGAAACATATTTTTAACCACCTCTTTAAGAGTTTCTGTCTCCTGGTGCCTGAAAGAGAAAACTTAAGAGTAGCAGAAGTGTAACAGGCAACAGAATATTCCTCCATCCAGTTAATAAACTCACAGCTAGTGGCAATGATCAGGCAGACCTGCTTATTTATACCAGCATAAGCTTTTTCCCTCTCAGATCTTGTTGTACCAGCCAACAACTCAAGTTCAGGGATCTGAGTTTCACTTGAGAAGGGCTCACAGAAGTGTGGAAATATTACAGTGTGATTACACAGCAATGAAAAGTCCTGCTTTGAGGAATGAGGTTCATGGTGGCACTGATTTCTGGGAATTGAACTGAGCTTCTTTTCCTACAGCAGCTGGGCAGGTGCTTTGAACCAGCACACGCAGCACATTTGCAAGACAGCTTTGTGTTTTGGATGCTAGCATTGGTTAACTGACCAGCATGGAAAACCAGAGCTCTGAGAAGTGTAGAGTCCAAGTTTGGTTAAGGCTGTTCATTTTTCGCACTGGTGTCAAAAAATAACAGGGAAGAAAGGCCTCCTGCCAGCTCCTTGTTTCCTGAACTTACACTTACATAATCCTTACACGAAAACCCCCACTTAAATATGGAGTATTTGAGAACTGTTATTAGCAATCTGTAGGAGAGATTGGAGTTCAGCACACAGAGATGCTGGAAAATATGAAGGAATTTCAAATGTTGAAGAGACAAAGAAATCTCACCAACACACAGATCGGATGCTTTACGTTAACAGCTTCCACTTGTACGTGGAAGAAGCAAAACCTCCATCCCACACACCACCAGGTGCCCAGAATGCTGGAGCTGCACTGCCACAGACAGGGCACCTTCCCCCTCGCCCTGCCCCGGGGCCTTGGGAGCACAGGGAACACAGGCTGTGGAATACAGGTTGGGAGTTCCCCAGCTGCCTCTGAGCAATCAGGACCCCGCTGCTCACTCCATGCTTTGCAAACATGCCCCAAAGGCAGTAGTTAAGCAGTGCAAGGACACTGCCAGAAGCTAGCAAGGGAGAGGAGTCTTCATTCAAATTCAGACATACAAAATCAAAACCTTCATTCAAAATCAAGGGGTATTTTGTCATGAAGCAGCAGCTTCAAGAAATAAGAGCATATAACCCCAACTTAACTGTTACAAATCTATTTATGTTACATTCAAAGTTAATGCTAAATTCAAAGAAACTCCTTGGAGTCTAAAGTACCATAATAAAAAAGTGGAAAGGAACTCAGTTGTAAACTAAACTTAGCTTAGTAAAGAAAATTAAATTAATTTCGAAGTCCCTTCTTGAGCAAGTCCATGAATGCTCCAGACAGAAGACAATGAGTCCTCTTTAAAGGAAAGAAGGAAGCTCTTACTGGTAAAATGAAACAAGGTATTTATGCTGGTTTGTAACTAGATCTTTACATGAAACTTCAGAACCTGGTTTACAAAACTTTTGTATTTTAAACAAACTCTATGGCCTTTACAAAGATAGTGTTGTTTCTTTTTTCCTTTTTGTGGGACAGAGGGAACATTTTCAAATATTAGACATGTATCTTGCCCTCAGCAGAAAGTTTCAAGTAAGACATTATGAACAAATACCTGCTGTTACAATATACAAGAGGCAGAGCAGCAGACCACCGCTGGTTCCCTAACAAAACTTTATGTTGCAGACACTCACTCTGGTGCTGTCAGGGTAGACACAGAAAACCTCAAGCTGTGCAAAGTGTGTAAGTACTTAAATCTGTCCTGGTGAACTCTCCTTTTTGTAACAGGAAACAGATTACGTATAAGCAGGTCATATATTAATGTGAACCTCACTGTGCAAAGATGAACTCTGCTCTCCCAAACAGGAGTCCTAACACAGACCTCAGAGCCAGCTTCTGTGGGCAGCATTCCTCTTCAGCAGGGATCATGAGACAGACCAGATGCACAGCAAAAACCCACGCTATTCTAGTAAGAAAACTTAACTACAACTGTTTGTCTGAACCATATCTGCTTTGAAGCGTGCAGAATTATTCTAGCCTTTATCCTAAGCATTGCCTCGAACATCTGTGATGTAGTATTAAGCATCTGATGGCCATGAGCAGAGGAAACTCTGTTCTTGCACATGACCTTTTAGCTACTGGAGAGCTGACACTGGACATTTCTGCAGTTTTGTGCTCTTCTGCCACAGGTACCAATAAGTCTACCTAGACAAATTATTGTGCAGCTGCACTTTAGGAAGCCAGTACTTGAGAATGCTACTCCTGACGCTGCTGTGGTAAAAGCCATTAGGATACGCACGGTGTTAAAGCCAGCTCAGCCTGAGAGGACAGCTGATGCTGCAGTACAGTCCCCCACTCTGTGCCAGAGGTGTGACTGCCATGGCAGAACTCAACACTGAGAACAGCTCTCCTCAGGGTCACTCCGTTTTTGTTCAAGGGCATTAAACATGCCAACTTACAGCTGAGTAAGAGGAACAGGAATGAGAGCAAAGTACCTGCGCCTCAGTCACTTCATGTCAGTCACAAAGATACAATTCCAGCACTTTGAACTAGTCTGGCAGATTTATGTACAGCCATAAATGATGCTTCCTTTTTATGTGAGGATATTCACCTCTCCCAAGAGTCATGAACTGTTTTTTGTAGCATGAACAGCAGTAGAAGATGAAGGGCACGGCTGAAGATAGAACAGCTGCCAAACCCAGAAACAAGATTGGGATTCTTCACTTGTTTACAACAGCAACACCTCCTATGGGAGAACTGCTGCAGGAGTGCCTGGTTAACATCTGGATTTGTTTCTGGGACAGAGTTCAAGTCACTGAAGCATTACAGTGCAACTTATTTTAGTTTGTTATGCTGGGTAAAGAAACCGCTTTTCATGGTTAAAAGTAGCCCACTCCCTCTCTGGTAATAGGAGGGTGGTTTGAAGTCCATAGTGACTGGCTTTAGCAAGTGCTGCAGTACCTCACTGACTGACTGAGCATTTGGAATATATTTGGGACATACATTGGACCTTGACAACGTTTAAGACATATGGAAGAAAACAGCGATTCTACTGTGTAATACATTGTAGACACTTTCATTAGAGAGCTAAATGACCAAAGCTAAGTGGTAAGCTATGCAAGTTCATCAAGTAGATTCCATCTTTGGGGTAATAATATCCAGTTTTTAAGATCTTTTCTTTTGGTCCTTGACCAAAAAATGTACATGCCGAGCATCAAGGCTTAAGCTCTCAGCATTTCTTTCAAGCCTGCACCAAACAACATTTAAGCAACCTCAAAATCAGGGTGGTGATACCCAGTTTGCACAGCACTGTTTCTGTTACTTCTCCTCCCCAGGATGAGATACAATCAGGATATAAATCGAATTCAAAACAAGAGAAGTGGAAGTAGCTGAATGTGCAATAAGACATTTTCAAGAGAAAGCTACACAGCAGGTCTTGAATGTTCTCCCCTTTCATGCTGTTCTCCCCAGCATCACCCTGTCCTAAGCAATGTGCAGAGACCAGGACTGCCAGCACACGGCAGAGCCACCATGCTGGAGCAGTTTGTGATGGGGACTGGTAGTGGTATGGGAACCCAAAAAACGCTTAAGCTCATACTATTCAGTTCCTATGAAAAAGACCATACAATTCTCATGGTACATCAACAAGATGGGCTGGTATGCCAACTAACCTCTATTTTAATATTTAAATTATAACAATACAATAACTAGAAAAGGTCAGTGCTTCAAGTGACAGGTTTTGCCACTTCAATTCCAATAGTTTTCCAAAATAAAGATGCGATTAGATCTACACTTGAGCATCAGTAGTGCAATACAGTATCCTTTCCTGAATAAAGGAGCTGAGGTTTATCCACAATAAAAGCTTTAAATAAGGTAGATTGTTGCCATTTATATATCAATTCTGTATGTTTGATATAAAATATATTGGGAAAGCTTCAACTGACTTATACAATCTACATTTGGCTAAAGCTCCACATAAGCAGCATCAGTGGAAATGAACATCAGAGGTGTACTTAATATAAAACACTTTCAAAACTACTCAGCAACAAATGACAGAAGTTTGGCTAAGAATAACTGAACATCTGAGGTGTGTACCAGACAAAAAGAATGGACCCTGTGGTTACTCGCACTATTTTAATGAAGTAAAAGAAATGCAAGGTTTAGTCCACTTCCATTTCTCCGGGGGGTTTGGTCTGAGGGTTGTCCTTGGCCGGTTCGGGTTTTGTTTCCGCAGCGCTCTGTCCGTTCACTGGCCCGTTGTGTTCCCCGTTGGCTTTGGACTGCCCGTCACTGGGAGCTTCCACCTTCGGCTTGGGCTTGGACAGAATGGGATTACAGAAGCTATCCAACTCCTGGTTGTGACACAAGTGAGACGGCAAGGTCATTTGGCGGCACAGCAACTGCACTCAGCTACAAGGTCTCTACTTTGTTTCTGGTCCCTAATGGCTTGGAATTTCATTGTCAAGGACCAGACTTCTCTATTCTACCAAGTCTAGAAAAAACTTCAAAAAAAGCCTTTCGCTACCCGAGGAGCTTCTGATTTGTTACAAACCTGTGTGACAATCCATTCTGTACAAACCGGGTGCTGTAACAGGGTGTTTTAAAAAGGCCTGTGCAGAGGTACTATTGTAAATCAAGAGCCAGCACTGAAGAGTGCTAGAACTGCTGCTCCCTCTGTCACCATCTTTTAATAGCTTTAAAATATCTGCAGATGTAGAGATTCTGGCTCAGATCTAGGCTAAAATCTGGTTCAGGAAAAGCTGATTAGAAAGCAACAAGTACAATGGTTTTTTTTTTACCTTAGATTTTGCTATTATTTCTGCCACTTTGACAACTGGATCCTGAGTTAGACTGAGTTTGTTCTGGGCATTCATTTTGCTGTTCAACCAATTCATAGCCTCATTAATGTATTTTTCAACTTTCTCCATCTCAGCAGGATCTAGGTGGTCGTATTTTTCATCCTAAGGAGAGAGACAGGTATTTGTATCACCAACTAAAAAATGCTGCTCACCCAATTAAGTTCATCTTAGAAGCTACAGAAGCACCAGTAACAGCTGTAAATTCAGAGACCCACTACAAGTGGTACCAGCCACCATAAAAACACATCAATCTTTATCTTCTCATGAAGAAGCTCTTTCTGCTAACAACGCAGAACAGGTTTAAAGTTCTCAGGAGCAGAAGTACAACAACCCTTCTAAAGCAGTGTAAGAGGTAACTTTACGGGATTTGTTTAACAAAAACACCTATAATCATTGAACAGCTAAATCATTTGGCTTTACCTTATTTTTGTATGCTTCTACTGCTTTCATAAGGAGCTGAATCTTCTTTCCCAGTTCATTTAGAACTTTTGGTCTCTCTTCATGTTCCATGCATCTTTCCTGGATAGGCTGTCCAAATTTCTGGAACAACAAAGCACAAAGATCTTTACAAAACATGTATTTTGTTTAGTCTGCTCTAAGAATACAAAGAAACATGGGAAGGAAGGCTGCCCTTAACTCCTTTTCTCACCCATTCAAAATGCCAAGTCTTTGCATATTGCTTTAGTCCAACAACAAAAAAAAGCAGAAGTTTAAACACAGGGATAGTGACTGTCCTTTCTAGGGTTGATATTTCGCTGTTCTCTGCAGAAAGAGCATTTGGAACAATGCATTTGGAACTGAAACCAGTTAGGCTTCAACAGATGCTTTAATTTTCAAGTAGTTAATCTGAAAACTTGTAATTTTATCCACTGTTTGCTTTTTCCTTCTCTTGAATACTGGTATCCAGGCAGTTGCCTGGATCTAACTCCAGATTCCATTAGTTATTCCTCCCCCTGAGGAAATGTGACTGGAGAGTAAACAGCTGGAACCCGAAGGCTAGACACATTCTTCAGCTTACTACAAAGTAGGTAGTTATTCATCAGAACTCACATTTTCCCCATGAGATCCTTAAAATCTGAAGCACCTAGGGGTACTTGTCATCAATAATCAAATGATACAATGGAAGCTGCTGTTAAAGCACTCCAGAGCCTTTATTGTTGCATATTAGACCAAAAAATTGGTCTTGCTATATACATCTATAGGAAACCACTGAGAACAGGAAAAACAGAATATATATTCTGGAATGTAATTCTCATTACCCAGGAGTGCAGTCAAACTGCTCAAAAGCCTCTTTCAGACTATAAGAAGTCTGACAAAAAATTCCCACAGCGATTACATCTACTGTCATTAGTGACAGTCTGCTTCATTTCAACCATTTTCAAATTAGGAACACAACTCACATTGAACTGTACATCTAGTTCTACATATTATGTTCATTTAATAACTGAACATACATAACCTGAACACCCCAAACATACAGGAGTAACTTTTCTAGCCAACAACTTAAAAACCCTTACCTTTAATTCCTGAAGCTTATCCATGTATACTTGTTTTGGCTGGTCCTCTCCATCTTCATAAAGCCAGTTTTCTGTGTCCTCCAACATCAAGGTCAGCTTGTTTGAATCCTACAAAGCAAGTTATGGACACTCCAAGTCAAAAAGGAGCATATCAAATGAGACTCCTCTCCCTGGCACAAACCCACCCTACTCAAAAAAGGACTGCTTCATCAGCTTCAAATATTCAAAGTGATCGTGAAGGAAAACAGTAATTAAGAGACTTCAAAGCCAAGATTTTACAGTGATGAGAGAGGCAGGACAGCCCTTCTCATGTGATTTGCAGGTGAAGTTTATCAGAGTTATAAAATCAGTCCTGAGGCTATTTAAGACAGTCCATGCACCTCTGAGGAGTGTTCCGTATTATCTGTTCATTTCCTTTTTTATTCCTACCCACTCATGCCATTCAGAAGCTCGTGGTGATGTGTCCTACTCTCCTATGCTGACCATAGGGTGTTTGCTTTCTGTCTGCATCCCTGATCCCTCCTTGCCACTGAGGAGCTTCTCAGGCAATACAGAACTCTGTAAGTCAAACGTCAGGTGTAAGTGTTAACTGGAGCTTCACTGCTGGAAGTCAAGCCATCTCCTATTCCAAAACTAGCCCAAGAGACCTCTGCAGCCTCCACAAAACACACACTCAAAATTTATAAATACAAAGGAACCTCTTCCAACAGCTGAAACATGCAAGCAAGTCTTACCTCTTCAGTGATGAATTTCTCAAAGACTCCGCACAGCTTGTCTCTGAATTCATACACGTATTCCTCAACAGCATTCTTAGCATCATTTCGTTCTTTCTCAAGCTTGTCTTGCATCATCATCTTCCCCTAGGGTGGAGAAAGGCACACTAAAACTGAAAGCTCTTTGCAGTGTCAAGCTTAGCGACTACTCTTGAAACTGTACCAGAGAACTTGGCAGAGGCCTCATAATTCACTGTTACTGATTAAAATGTTCACCTCTGAGTAAGTCATCACTACAAGCACAACGAGAATGGGCTAAGTTAAGTGCAGAGAAACTGAATCATTTCACCAAAAACCCAAACCACCACAAAACCCGTTACAATTAAGGGCAACTTCCTAAAGAATTCTACATTAGCTAAGTCGATGATTGCAAATATTTTTTAGATACTTATTTACAGTGACATTAATTTGAGTGGTCCCCTCTTCATGCTGCTTACCTCATTTTCTATATAGGAATTGATCAGATCCTGTCCCAGCTGCCTATAGAGGCTCGCCTGTATAGGGAGGTCAATACTCTTAACTTTTGTTTTAGCCTTTGGCTGCGAGGGATGATCTTGCTTTTCTCCAGCAGCAGCCTATGAAAAGAGTGACACTACTAAGAAACGTCCAGAAATCTAATTATTACTACATTTATGCTCAAAAAAGACACACAAATGAAACTAGTTAGGACATCTACAAATTAATACTCTTAAACAGATTCTTATGTAAATTAAGCACCTAATTATTCCTCTGTATTCAAAATCACTATTACCTTAGTTTGGAACCAAACAGGTGAAATTTAATTTCTTTAAAGAACTGTTAAGAAAACTTGTTCAAAAGCTTTAAGCACTGCATGTTGTTCTTCACAATGTTTCCTAACCTCCCTAAATTCCATCTTCATTATAAAACCAGGGTAAACCACAGAAACCTACTTCAAAGTGTTAATCATGCTACGTTAAAAATTAAAAGTGCTATGGTTTGGATTCCTTACTTAACCATCTCAATATAGCTGTCCTCTGAACACAGTCCCATGATTTCCAACTAGAAAAATCAGTAAGAATACCAGGAAAAAAATGTCTTATCAATACTGAATACAAACCTTTGTTTCAGTTCCAGCATTTTCCGTTTCCTCATCTGCTTGGTTCTGTTGTTCAGCTTGACTTTTCTGCACACCTTCTTCTTGATCAACCTGCATTTTATCCTGCAGAGAGTTACATAACTGAATGCAAAGGTTTGCTGTAAGGTTTAGGATTGATAACAATTACAGTAAATCACAGACAACATATGAACTTCAGAATCAATCTTAAGAATGTATGCTTCACCATGTTTAAACAGGCATTTTGATGTAGTATTTGTATTTTTATCTTTCAAATTAAATGAAAATTCTACTCTGCTGCTTGATGTTGCTGTCTGTCTCCATTACATAATTACACTAAGTCTTGTGAATACTCACTTTAAAATAGAAACAAATACATATAAAATGAAATGAAAGAACATTCTAGCAACACACCACCAACACTGGAAACAACAAAAGGATTCTCTATGGAACAGCCAGAACTTTGACCTCCTATCATTTTTGACCTAAACTTTAAAGTCTGCAACCCAAAGTAGAAGTAATTTAATCACTGCAGTTATTACCTGCATCTGCCTCACAAGACAGTGGAATCAATAAAAATTAGTTTCTGTAGTAGTAGCCTCTTAGGAGTACATGAACAACTATCTTCCCTCCTTGCCACCCAAAATAAAGAGAGCCTCACTTCAATTTTTCATTAAGTTTATTGCTTATGCCTTATTCTAAATATAAAATTCTGAAAGATCCATGTCATCACTGAAAAACACTTTTAATGACATAGTAGTGGGTAAGCCTGAAGTTTTCAGGACGATTTTAATACTCAGAGATTCAGAGCATTAATAACTAACAAGCTGTATCTAAGGTCTGAAAGGTCCAAGATTGCCTCCATTACAAGGAATTAATTTTTCTGGGTTCACAAACTACATATGCATGTAGAATAATTTACCAGTAGTTCTGCAAAGTAATAAAAATGATTGTTTAAAGATTTCAAACTCTAGCAGAGGTGCCTATGTTGCAGTTTAAAGTGGAAAACAAGAAGGCTACCTCTACCAAATTTAAAGTTTAGTCACTCCAGAGTAGGAAAAAAGTAGTATCTAAATCCTCATTTGCTGTTCTTACTGTTCACACAGAAAAGCCAACAACTGGAAGGAACTGCTTTGCCTACAGGAAACAGCTAGAGAGGGGAAAACAGGACACATAGACACCACAAACCTCCTCCTCAGAGTCGAGGGGATCATCCTCAATACTGAAAGGTAATTGCTGACAAACACCATTGTAAAACAGAAGATGGGTTAGATGAAAGAAGTGCTACAAATGGAAAGCCTGAGCATGGAGGCAGCTGCTCTCATACTGAACTCAGCACACTCCCAGTAAGCTCCACATGCCTCTTACACTAAATGCCAGCTCCAGCACTTCCAGCCTGTGCTCACTTCATTATGAACATCACATACGGAGCACTTGCCCACAAGGAACTGCACCATGCCCAGCATTTCAAATATGCCCACATTCCTGGAAAGCAGCGTAGCATTTAAGAAGTTGCTTATACCAACTGTGTAAGGCTAGTTGTGTAACTATTTGCTCTAATTCCTGTAGAATGTCCAACTAAAGCGGGAGAAGCCAAGGCCAAATCTTAGGAGAAAGGCTGGTGGGGCCAGCACTGGTGTTGCTGTTTCCAGCTCCAAAGTGTTCACAGACACCCAGTCCTCAACTCTGCCCTTTACTTTGCAAAGGGGCACAGCTGCACCTCACAGGGAGCTACTTTCAGGAGGCAGTGCAGTTTTCCATGTATAAAGAAACACCAGATCTTTTTACTCATTGAAAACACAGTTTGTGAGGAAAAGCCTTTAGAATTAATTTGTCAACAGATCTCATTAAACACGCTGCCTTTTGCTAGCAACACTAAATAATGCTAAGAATAGGAGAAAGATGATAAAGAACAATGAAAAAACTACTCCATTTTTTTAGAATCCATTTTCCCATTCTTTGTTCACCGGCACTTAAGCAATGAACATGAAGAGACGTGTTACATAACCAAAGAAATAATTTAAGGGTGGAGAAGCAGTAACTGTGAGAAGCGGAACACGGCGATTTACCCTGCAATTATGGGCTCTGTTGTCAGAATGACAGTGTAGATGTTTACAAGCTTTACATACCAGCTCCTCATCTCTGCCTTGGCTCTTACTTGCTGACTCTGTGTCCATGGGGGTGTCGTTGTGATCCCCCTCGACGCTCTGCTTCTCTATGATGGAGGCGCTGGCCACGCTGAACAGCCCGTGGATGTTGACACGCACTTTCACCTTCACCTTGGAGTTGTCGCCGTCGTGCTGGGGACCAACGTTCTGAATAGTGAAACGCCCTTGGAAACAACAGAGGTGGCTTTAATCGCTGTGCCAAAATGCCAGAGAAAGGAAAAAAACCCCAAACATGTTCCTTTAACAGTAACTTCACGTAACTGAAACTATTTGGAAACTTTCTACTTAGTTGACAAATCCTACAGTGCAAGCTGCAGGCAGATAAACTAAAAGCTGGCTCCCCAGCTATTATCAGTTCACTGGTAACTAGCATGATCTTTTTGCTTTATCTGTATTTCATAAAAAAACAAGACAGTACTTTACTAGGTGTTCTACTCCTCTGTTGCCTTCTGTAATCAGCTCACTAGAGAAACTAATCTGATTCATCTCAAATGGTTTCTTTTGTCCACGTAACTCAAACTTCACACTGAAAAATAAAATGTTAACAGAGATAAAAGATTGTGTTTGAATTTTATAACATGGCTGCACTACACTTTTTGGAGAATGAACAGTGCTTAGCAAGGTTTCTGACATCAGTGGGGTTGATACTTTATTTTGCAACTTGCTGAAAATTTAAGTGTAGATGATATGCTTTTGTAAAGGAGAATGTTTTGTCCTCAAGACCATGAGCTTCTTGCACAGACAGCCAAACAGATTGCAGCAAGTTTGCACCAGATTCATAGATCAGTGAATAAAATAATGAAGTACAGACCCCAAGGAGTGTACTAATAACTGCAAGTGAGGCAGCATTAGCTAACAAGAAACCTATTTATATAATCTAATTCTTTAGACTCTATTACAGAGCTTAAAATGAAGAAACATCTATATTTTATAGTCTCAGCTTAACAGAAAGAGATGTGACAGATAGCACGGGACAAGTTATCTGTCCAGACAGGCAGCAGCTCCTTTTATCTAATTTTTTTGAAAAATCCAGGCTGGCAGGTACATAAGATCCTTATCAATTTTATAGAGACTGAAAGATCCAGACAATAGAGCACTAAACTCTTTGTGCCTACTTCTTTTGAAGCATTCAGAAACTGTTAAGACAGACGGAAGAAAGAATGGAGTATTTTTTCCAGGCCTGTCAAACAGAGATGTCAATATGGTTTGCTCACCACATTTTAATCAAGAAGCCTGTGCTGAGCCTTTCTAAAGAACCTAAGCCTTTCTGTAAGCTAGAAAATATGGAAGTAACATATCTTACAAGAAAGGAGAACCACTTTGCTGTATCAACAGGAGTTAGGGATGGGGGGTTTATTCCCATGTCTTTACCTATTCTGGAATCAGGATAAGGCACTTCATGTGGATGGGTATAATAAGCTTCCAAGTCAAAAGGCTCTTTCTTGTGGAAAGTAATTACTTTTGAGAATGGAGCAGCATGGTTCTTACTGAAGACTTCACACTCCCTAAAGCAATAAACGTTAGACAACATTAAATCTCTGAGCATAACTTCATGGACAATCAAAGTCAAGGTATGTTAACAATCAGCAGCCTTGATAACCAAGCAGGAGTGATTTAGTTTAAGTCAGTTTTTAATAAGAGTTGGAGGTTGAAGGCCTCGAGGTCTCAAAAGCTGGACTCTGCATTTTATGTCACACTTATTAAAAATTAGGCAACCTCACCCCAACCTTTTAATTAATCATATTTCCAATTGTTAAGCAGTAACTGGAACCCAAAAGGTAAAATGCTAAAAAAGAAATTAAAATTTCAAGTGTTCAAGTGCATAGCCTGAGGCTTGGTTTTTTTCCACAGCTCAGCATTTTTATATCCAAACACACACTGTTTTGTAGGCACTGTACAACTTACCCTGTTCCTTCCTCATAAGATGATTTCCATCTCAATGTTATAGAATAAGGAACAACATCTGTGATGGAAAACTCACGCACTTTAAAAGCTGGAGAAAGAATTGCACACTAGGAAAAAAAAAGACCAAAAATTTATTATATCCATGTAGTCAAATAAATAGCAAGTACAAGAATTAATACCTATCATATAGGCCACATGGAGGTCCTGCTTATCACAGACATTTTTAACAGAAACTTCCTAGACTTAATTAAACTGAAAGACTTAGGTAATAGATGTTATCTCCTCAGTGATTTTCAGTAAAGACACCCAGCAAAGGTTCCAAGTGATGACACAGAATTGGAACAGCAGAATTTGGCTTTTCAAATTTAACAGGCCTTTTTAACGAACATGACACAGCAGCAAATTAATGAACATAACAGAATCATTTCTGACATGGTCACTGTCACCAATTAGTGAATGAAAAAGTAAGACTGCAGCTTGTTTCAGCTGCAGTACCTTTTGCTTGTGCTTAGCTGTATTTCATTAGTACATTATGCTAAAGAAGCAAGTCTGAAGTTTTATTTCAGGAACTATACCTGCAAGGCACAGCCTCTTGCAACAGCTTCATCAGCATTTAGCGTGGTGCTTATCTCTTTACAGAAAAAGTTAGAGATCTGTTCCTTCACTGCTGGAATTCTAGTAGCCCCACCTACTATTTCTATACTGTAGATATCTTCACGCTGAAGTTCTAGAAAAGAGAGTGCATGCCCTTAAGTTAGCATCAAGATACTAGAAAGCTATCTTTGGAAACAAAAAGAAAAGAACAAAAAATATGTTCTCGTATTATCTAGACACTGTGACAAGCACTGAACATATTCCATGGCTGACACGATCTTTAAAACTCTTTGTCCCTCCTCTTGGCTACAAAGTTTTCTAGTTGCATAAACCTGGGAAATGCAGAAGCCAAGCATCAATGAGAACAGCTGTTCTTTGAAGTGTGTTGTCCATGTGCATCCACTTTCTGCTGTGCATCAACACAGAAGGGTGAAACTGGGTAATCTGCACTACTGGACAATACCTCACCTCTCCCAAATGAAACCAACAAAATGAAACCTGAACAGATCTCATTTTATGTATCCCTGGCTTAATTTTGCTTGCCAAAAGAGAAAAGAAAACCTTTTAAGCCAATGTATATAAATATAAGTATAAATAGCACATTGTGCTTGAAAGTTAACTTTTAAATTTTGGAATCAGGTTATGTGTATGAAGTCATCTCAAACAACTGTCAGTCCTTGAACAGCTCTGCTCAGCAGTTGGGCAGGGTTTTAATTCCTGTATTTGCTATCTAGCCAAGTCACAAGATCAGCAGAATTCTTCCCTTTCTTTTAGTGGTAAGTGCTGGAACTGGGGGTAAAACCTTTCCTGTTGAAGTCTAATTCTCTCCTTTACACTACACCAGGCAAAAAAAAAAATTACTTTGTTATTGGCACATGCTGTAGGTAATCCATTTTAAGAATATACTGGCAAATTACCAGGTCAGTGAGGACATGTAAGTATCACATGGAACAGGCTGACCAGAAGGTTGCAGTACAGAATAATACATTTTACCATCATCATTTTAGTTTGGTTGTTTGGTGTATTTTTAATAAATCCAGAGTGCCAACCTTTTCCATGACACAGGGTGAACGAGGGTCAATAACCAAGGTTGCAGAGTAGCATGTGCACTGAATGAGGCGGGAATGGGCTCATGCATTCATGGCAAGCATATGAATGGAACTTACATTTAACTTTTCAGTATTTAGCTTTGCAATTCTAATAAATACAAAAAATACATTGAAAAGATAATCATTACAGAGATCAGGAATGACTGGATTACTAGCAGCACCTCAAGTGACTTCTACTCACTGGCTTGCTCCATGGCTGCTCTCAGAGGAGGCTCCACTCTGGCCAGAAGGGCAGCACACAGCTGCTCGAACTGAGCTCTGCAGGGCAGGGAGAGTGCTTGGTGTTAGCAGGCTGCTCAGAGACCACAGCCCTCTGCCCCTCAGTGGGAACAACACCCAGTACCTGTTCATCTTACTGGAGACATCCAGGTCATTCATGAAGCACTCGATGTTGAGGGGAAGGTCAGAGGCATTCGCACTCATCAGCTTCTTGAGCTTTTCACATTCCTGATACAATCGCAGCAGGGCTCGGGGATTCTCTTTTACATTCAGTTTGTATTTTGTCCGGAATTCTTCCGAGAAGTAATCTACCAAAGCCTCATCAAAATTCCTACCACCTACAAAAGGGTCAAAGGTAGTGGCCAAGACCTGGCAGAAGTCAAAGAACAAGATCAGAAGTTATTAGACAAGGTTTGTTCTGTATCATTTACTCAGTGCAGCAAGATGCGCCATCATCGCCTTCCACACGGCTTCAGGTGGCATTTGGCTACCAGAGACAGGCCCACAAAAGCATTCAGCCATCAGTAGGTCACAGACAAAAAAAGCCTCCAAACCAGGAAGCAAACACTGTTCAGCTTGACTTCACATCCCACTGGATTTATAGAATTACAGAATATTCTGAGTTGGAAGGGAAGCACAAGGATCATCGAATCCAGCCCTCAGGTGAATGGCCCATACAGGGACTGAAAAACCTTGGGGATTTTCTCACAAGGCTCTAACCAACTGAGAACATGAGTTCAGACTTTGAACTGTCATGGATGGCACCAAAAAAACCCCCAATACCTTGGAGCAACTCAATACAGCTCAAGAATATCCCAAGAGTGAATCAGTTGCACAACTACAATGCTTATGAGGCTCCCTGAATACGCAAGTATTTCAGGGATACGACACAAAAACTGTGCAGTGTTCTTAACTATCACGCACTTTCCAAAACACACTTTAGGATGCTTCACTTCTGCATTTTACAAAAACTGACTTGATTAAATAGCCAAAACCAAACAAAAAGGTTTTGTAGTCCACATTAAAAGACTGTTTTCTATAGACGTTTGTTTTCTTAAAAAACCTAATCTTTCCACAGAGCAGCATTTTGAGTTTTAAATACTTCAGGCTTTTAATGTATGACTTAATAGATTACCTTCAGTTTTCCCTTGTTAAAAGCACAGATGGAAACCTGATATGCAGAATGCCCCATATCTACAAAGACCACATTTCTTGGCTTCTCTTCCAAGGCTGGCAGATCTTGCTTGTATATTCCATAGGCCAGTGCAACTGGAAAACACCAACCCATAGAAGATAAGGGCAAGGCACACAGCTGCAGACCATGCATTAAAAGCACCACCAAGAGACACACACTGCCCATGTTTAACCTTTATAAACACCTTCGTAACTCTTATTAAGAAGTCAAAACCATGTTGAAAACACATTTTTCATTGTCAAGAGAGAAAGATGTCAAGTGAAGGTTGAGCACTTGGAAAGACTCACCCTGCATTTCAGTTCTGCTTGTAGCCAAATTAACACTGCAGTTTGTGAAACTGCACAGATTAAGACTCATGCCTACACCTCTCCCTTGGAATGCCCTACTTTCAGATTATTTTACCTTAGCTTTGAAAAATTCAAGCATGGCCAAGAAACAAAGAAAATGTTTTGGAATACTGGTTTACATTAATCTAAGCTTTCACTACCAGCACTCATTTGGAAAGCTTTTTGAGACTTTCTAACAGCAAAGAGAATCAAGAAAAATAAAAATTACTGATTTAAGTAGCTCCAAGTTTAATCCCCATGAAGTGTTATGTATTTCTATGCTCTACCCTACCATTCACCAAAACCAGAAGGAGGAAAAAATTACTTCGTAGGATCAGCTGTGCCATTGCTATGGCTGACAGGATTGCCACAACTTTCAGCACATATCCCAGCTTTATTTCCAAAGCTGGTCCGAGTGTCACCGTGCTCAGCTTAGCACACCCCAGCTCTCATGGTGCCTCCCAAGTGCTGCACACACCACCCCAGTGCTGTGTTTCCAGTTCCCAAACTGGACTGGGCAGTACCAGCCTGGACAGCTCTCTCCCAAGCGCCATTGTGTAACAGCAGGGTGTCATCACCCTCACATTCAACAGCCTCAACGGCCTCAATGCACAAAAAAAGACCTGGCCTTTACCTGCTGTAGTTTCATTCATCAGCTTCAGACAATTTAATCCTGCAATCTGTGCAGCTGCCATTACAGACCTCCTTTCAGCATCAGTGAAGAAACTAGGGACCTGTTTCCAAAAATAATGACATTGGATATTATGGGTTATGGATTTTTTAATTTAGGGTAGTCAGACTTGCCCATCAAGCTATCCTATAAATGTCATTACCACAAAAAACTGTTACAAGCTAACCTCAAATTAATAAGGCTGTCTGAATAAAACAGCTAGCTAATTCATTTAAGTGCATATTTTAAATAAAAGTTCAAAATATGACAAAAATGAAGTGGCATCTGGGGTTATTTTAAATAAAGCAGATTTTAACACACACAAAAAAGAAATCTTAAAAATGCTTTCTCAGATTGTTTTAATGAGTCTTTCCTCTTAAAATCATCATCATTCTAGAAATATTTTGTGCAGGACCAAGTCAACCCAACAAATATTCACACACAGCCCCACAGTAAGTCAATGGCAGAAGCATTGCAGCAATGCTGGAATTGAACCTGTATCCATTTTTCAGATATCATTGCCACCACAGTGCCAGCTTACAGTGTGCTACAAGGTTCAGTGCCACCAAAAATAGCCACAGCACCATCAGAGCCCATTTAGGATCTGGCTGCAATCAGCTGGCACCTCTTCAGCAGACGCAGAGCTCCATTTTGTTGTGTGTTTTGTTGGCTACCACTGTGGGGAACTGCCAAGGATCCCTGGGCGTGTGGGAGGTATTCTCCCAGTGTCTCTGTACGCCGTAAAGAAGCACAGAAAAAGATCAAAGCAGACTTCTACCATCTGAAGTATGCAGCTTTCCAGCTCCCATGTCTCTGCCTCACAGAGAAGGGGCAACTGCAATCCTTTGTGCCCACACCTCCCACCAAGGCCAGTAAACAAAGACCATGTGAAAGGCAGACACAGGACTTCATAGCCAACAAAATAAAAAGGCTTTTTCAAACAAAGCCAAGCAGATTGGGTGTGTCAAATTATCAGCAGACCCTCAGAGCTCTAAGTTCAGGAGACTCTCAACTGCACTACAACAGTGCTCACCCATGTAACAAGAAAGAAATCTAGCACGAATTTAGGAAGGTTCTTTGGAAGCAAGGAGGATATGCTTACATCTAGGACAGCTCCCATTTCTAACAAGCACTATAGTAATCAGAAATACTGTCTGTAGCCCTTGGAGACAGACAGACTGGATCAGCTTAAGCACTGTGTACTTTCTGAAAATACGCTCTTGATCTAACAACTTTTTCATCTCCTTAAACGTGCCTAAAGAAACATTCTCATGTGGAAAGCCTGCAATGAAGGCCCATTTTTGGGGATATGATTTCTATCCACTACTCGTACCTCCCACCATTGCACAAAACTGCCTATGGACTGCAATAAATATACCCCAACTTACTGAAATCACACA
The DNA here is from genome assembly GCF_009819655.1 of Sylvia atricapilla. NCBI lineage: Eukaryota > Metazoa > Chordata > Aves > Passeriformes > Sylviidae > Sylvia > Sylvia atricapilla. Next base: position 66,351,986 of record NC_089143.1, read on the forward strand.
GTCGGCCACTGGCTTCTTCAAAGCACTTTCCGAAGTCTCCTTCAGTTTGGCCAGCAGCATTCCTGTGATCTGCTCCACTGCAAACAGTCTTTCTTCATCCAGGTACCTCACCTGAAAGAGAGAATTGGGATTCCCCGATCAGCCATCCCAGCTTTGCCCTCCAGATGTGCAGCTTGGACATGACTTGTGATGTTGAGCGTTGAGACCCACTGAACACCAGGCCCTAGACACAAGAAACTCGCTGCCCATTGAGCTGTGCTCCCGACAACAAATCTTCAACAGTTCAGTTTTGGGTTTCTTTCTGTGGGAAGTTTAACACCTCGCTTATCTCAAGGGACTATTCACAATTATATAATATTTCTGCAGTTTGTATATTTTGAATTTGAAAAACAACAGCAAAAGAAGAGCGTAATACACGTAGGATCACATTGTCCTATAACACAAGCTAAAAATACAGGTTTTGGAGCAAGCTCAAGGAACATTTGCTTCCTGTAACAGTCACTCAAGCACAGGAGGCAGGGAAGGTGTAACCCAGGCAATTCCAACAGTCCTGCTCTGCTCTGGAAATGCAGCTGAATCCTCAGCCTTCATGGGAGGTTCTGTGTCCTGAATTCCTAACAAGCTACCATCTCTTCAGCAATCCCAAGCACTCCTGCCATTTAGTTTGGAAGCAAATTAAAAGTAACTTGTTCAAATTTCAGACCATTATGTTGTCTTCATGACACTTGGTCTCTGCATGTCTGATGGGGACTAATAATCTCACACTGTAATTACACAGATTTGAAGGTAAATCTAAAATCTAGTAAGGTCAAGCGAAAAGCTGATGTGACTACGGAAAACTAACATGGTTGATGAGAAACCTCAATGGACACCTCGGAGAAAGTACAGACTTCTTTAGAGACACAGGAATGTATTTAGTTTTCTTAAGGAAAATATAAGTGACCACAAAGGAGTGAAGTGACAAGGGCCCAAAGTGCTCATCTCTTGCACCCAAAGCTCTCACTCACCTTTACTCCTACAGAGCCATTTGGCATCTTCTGAAGTTCATAGGGAAGTTTGGCCCTCTCAGCTTGTATGTAAGGATCTTCAAATGCTCTTCCATGCAGTTTTTTGAAGCCATGCACTGCATTTTTTACGTTTGTGACGATCTGTGGCAAAGATATTTTTATTACCCATGACATTCTGACACAGAGGACTGTGCAGAAAGGAATTTTTTATGCTGGGCTTAATGCACACACTGACCTGTGTCAAGCCCCACACATTCACTGAGAAGAAAATGTATGAGGAGAGAGGAAGAATCATCTACATTTTAATCTATGGCCTCTATTAGAAAAATTCATATGTACTTCTCTCTGCAATATCCATTAACTTGCTGCCATCAATTTTCACTGTACTTTTTATTTTAGAGCAGCTTTCTAATACAGAATGAAATATGAAAGATCCTATATTGTTGCAGTTGCTGCCTGCAGGAACTAATGAAGTTATTACCTACATTAACCTTAAATGAACCTTCAACAAATTAACACATTTCCCCTCCTTTAAAGTTCTCTTCTAATTCAGATCTCATCTAGATGTAAAGCCTTCCCACACCTACTCTCTCATCAGTGTTTTAACCTAGTTGTTTTCAGGACAGGCTTTTAACCAAAGAAAGGACCAAAACAAACAAATCCCAGTGAACACAGTATTTAAGCTATCAAAAGAAACTACTCCAGGACAATCCTCCCCAAGATGAACTGATTTACTGGCCAGAAAAGATTTTGATCCATTTACCTGGCTCTTTGCTGCATTCCCGATGGCTCGGGTCTTGGATCCTAAAGATACACATGCTCTAAATTAAAAAAAAAAAAAAAGAAAAAAAAAGAAAAGAAAAAAATCAGCTTTAAAAGAAAACATCATAAAGTATTTCCATGGTACTTTAGACCCACAAAAATTCAAGCAGAATTCAACAGAATATGGATGTGTTAAGTAACAGCATTAGTTCATGGAGCACCACAACCTGAGGTGGAATTCTAGTAATTTTGTTCTTTGTAAATTAGTTTAGAAACAGCAAGCAACTGCCTATGTTGTCATTCTAATTGAATTTCAGGAATTCTGATGAGCTTAAATGTTCTACAGACCTTATAATGAAGGAAAGGCACTGATATTTACTTCTGGGTCACACGTTAAAACCTAAGAAGCCTGTGAGATTTAATTCAAAACCCTGAACTTTGCCGGTCTGGTTCTCTTGACTCAAGAACCCTTGAGTCTGACAGGGCCACATTCACACTCCAAGAGCCCTTAGCAGCAATCCTTAGACAACAATTAAAACAGCCACAAACCTCGGGAGCTGAACGAGCTGTTGAAGTGCTTCCACAGCTGAGGAGTGCCAGGTACATGCAGCGCCCAGCAGAAAGGGAGTCCTGGGGACAGCTCCCAGACACGCAGGCCTTGGGAAGCTCTGCTGTAATCCACAGCACCCTGCAGGTTCTTGGCTACCCTGGATCAGCAAAGGCTGCCTCAGGCCCCAGCCACCATCTGGCCCCTCAGCACTGCCTCTGGAGATGTTCTTTTCTATTCTGGGAGTTATAACACCACATCTTCACATCACAGGCCTGAAATACAACTCCTACCCAAAAGGCAACCGATCTGGCTACGACCATTCAGGAGTAAGAGACAAACCCAGACTTCACACAGCTCAAATGTAATCGTTTAATGAATGCACAAAGGTCACTCGAGCAGACTGCTTCCTGCTTCCTCCCCATCACTGAGGGCACTGCAGCTTGACAGTATTTTCTAGAAACCTCTTTTCTGACATCCAAAACCTTCTCCAGATTTAACTGCTGCAAACGCAAGAGGCATTACCCCACATTTTCAAACACGTAGTTCAGCTTTCCCAAACAACTCTCACAATTTTTAACGTCACAGCACTACAGTTCCCAACTATGCCTTTTGATAATTAGGGGAAGTCAGATAAACGAGCAATTTCCACAGCAAGCAAATAATTTACAAACTGATGCTATTGCATCACGCCTTTTCAGCGCAGGAATCTGCCCCTGCTCACACACTTGCACATTGCCCCATGCAGAGCTGAAGCACCAGCTCAGAGCCACCACAGCTCCTGCCCTGGGGTACTTCAATCACTCATGTCCAGATGGTTTCTCCCTCCTGCTGCTGGGAAGCACAGATGTCTTCAAAAAAATAAACGTGCCCTCCTTGGCTTCAAAAAATTCGGTCGCTTCCAAGATTCCTCATTACATCATCTTAATTACAGTACGTGATCACATTAATCACACCTGGTGTGAAGTAAGTTATGAGCTATCAGCGACGGTCCTGTTTTTCCACAAAACCGCGGTGGTGAGGCAGAGACCTGGAAGGGCCATTTGCCAGGAGTTTAACGCGCCAGCAGCACTGGAAATGTGTTAAACAGACCTGCTGAAGCTCCCAGCCCAGGAAAAGTCAAGTGTCAGTTAACTTTCAAAGACATCCAGGGCCAAAGGCCGGGAAATTTCAAGTGCTGCTGAAATGCATGGCTTGTTGGCAGAATCTTTTCCTCTTCTTTGTGAAGTATTTGTGCTAAATCTTCCAGGATGACACACGGCCGTACTAACAGCGACAATCCCAAGCACTGGATTACAGAATGTAATTAACTAATAGCTAACTCAAGCACCTGCATGATGTGAGCACCTCCATGGGGACATTCAAATAAGTTCATTTACTGCGTTGCTATGTGCAATAAGGGAAGTTTTGACGACTGAAGAATTGCATCTGTCTACACCACTCAAATCCCACTTGAAGTAAAGACCTGGCTACTATGATAAACTTACATAACAGTAAGGAACCTGTGACATTTCTATTTGTCTTTGTTTGATTTCTCCCAAGACAATATCATTAGAAAAGATGTTCCTCAAGGTCTCCCGTGTTACTACATTTTGCGACAGAAAAGGTCAATAAAATGTCACTTAAAGCGTGACAGGTACTGTCTTTAAGTGTGTGCACACTCCACATGCTGCAATTGCTAACTTGAGCCTGTTTCATAATCACTTTGCAAATATCCTGAAACTACAATAAATCACACATTAGTTTGAAAAATATCAAATGCAGGTAAGCCCACCTGCAAAGACCACACTCCAAAACCAGCTAAAAATTGGAAGCGCTCTTCATCACAAGGGGGAAGGAAACTGCAGCTGCCCGAGGATTCTCTGGGCAACATTTTCACGGGATACTTTGCATTTGAAAGGCCAGAGAATTTCAGTTCTCACTGCGTATCTAGTGCACAGGGATAATTACTTCCTGAGAGTTAATATGAGAAGCATGCTCTTCTAAACAGCAGAAAGAAATTTCAAGAATATTGCCATTAAAACAGACGGCATGCTTTTCGGCAATCAACTCCTTTGCACTTTTAAAAATCAACTTTTTAGAAAGCAAACCTACATTTCTCCGAGGCCAGGGCAGCGGTGCTGAAGTTACTACAGTCTCGCACGGCAGAAACAGCTTTCTCTGTCGGCTACAAGTCCCTTCGTAAGAACGACAAGCACCATCCAACCCCCGATTTTTACGAGTATTACAGGAATTCCTGATTCCTCCTTCAAAATTATGCACAGATGGAGCTCTAAAAATCCTAGACGTATCCCATAGAAACAGAGGAGCAAAATCTCCACCTACTCTTGCGTCTCCCATCATCACGGACGTTGCCCAGTGCCCCCCCTTCCTCGCCAGACCTCGGCATTCCAGCGCCAGCAGACGCGCTGCAAGCAGGAACAGGTTTAAAGGAAGGGAACTCATCGCGCCGCTTTCCTGCTCAATCAACCTCCTCCTCCTCCTCGGCAGTCTCGCCACCACTCATGGAATTGTTAATGGAAGCGCTCCCAGCCCTGGCAGCCGTTCCAGAGCTGGGGAAGCACACGCGCCGCACGGGGATCTCCGGCTCCCCAAAGCCAAGCGAGGACAGCACGCCCCGAGCCGGGCAGCCGCCGGCTCCTCCAGCAGCACAGCGCGGCATCTCAAGGACACGCCGGGAGCCGGGACACAGCCCCGGCCACGCCAGCGCTGCCCGGCACGGCATTCCCGGCCAGGGGCGCTCCGCCGGCTCCCGGCTGGGCGGCACGGCCGCGGGGCCCGGGCCGTGAGGGGGATCCCGCGGGGCGGCGGGCGGGGCCCGGGCGCGCCGGTACTCACGGCGTGCAGCGGTCGCTGTACTCGTTGGCGATGGTCTCGATGCCGCCGCTCCGCGCCACGCCGATGTAGCAGTTGAGGAAGCCGAGGTCGATGCCCACCACGGACATGGCTGCGCCCGGCGCTCCGCCGGCTCTGGGGCTGGTACCGGCCGCGGCTCCGCGCCCGCCGCTCCCCCACTGCGGAGCGCCGGCACCAAGCGGCAGCGGGCCCGCCGTGCGCAGGCGCGGCCGGCGGGGAGCCCGCCCGGGCCCGGCGCCGCTCGGCTCTTTCCGGCAGCGCTCGGCCGGCGCCGCCCTTCCAGAAGGATCTGGAACGGGAGGGAGCGGCGCCGCCCAGCGGCACGCCCCGCGCCCGCCTCAGCGCCGGGAGGGACGGCCCGCCCGCATTAAAGGGCCCGGGAGCCGCGGCGGCCTGTCACCGCCACACGGCCCGCTCAGTGCGGTTATCGCAGCCCCGAGCACTCAGTGCCCAGCGGGGCCGCCAGCACGGGCTGCGGGCAGCCTCCTGCAGCACATGGGGCCCGGAGCACCGCAGAGGGCCGAGGTACCGGCTGGGCCTGTGGCGATAGCCCGGTTAGGGCTGTGTCCGACACACAGGTGCGGATGGCCCCTGGGGCCGGGGACAGGCAGAGTCTGGGCCGTCTGTTCCTTCATCCCGCCCACAGCCGCCAACAGCCGTGCCGGGCTCACAGGTGTTGGGTTGGGCCCTGTGTACTTCCAGAAACAGCCTCGTCTGTTTGCTTTCCCCGGGGAAATAAGTTATCCCCAGCCCCAAGTATCTCTGCTTACCCCGCGTTTTATGGGTATCGGCTATTGGGGATTGAAACTCCGCCGAACAAAATACAGGCTGGAACACAGTTCCCTAAGTATTTACTTGCTTCTAAAAATGACACTGTGCACTCTGTTTCACACAGCAATGTGACGTCTTTGTGACACAGCATGTGACACTGCACTGCTCACTTTTGTTCCACTGGAGAGATCAAAAATAAGCACAAAACGACTAAACTAGTTTAACATTCCTGTCAAGGCTTGATTATCTCTCCCATTTGTCACGGTTTCAATGGTCGATTAAACAACCAGAATTTTCCTAGTGGAAACATGTTCTTTTCCTCTAAAACCCTCCAGAGGCAAGAGAAACCACTGGTACGCAGAATTATTTGTAACACAACTACTCTGTCTGCCTCAGTTATCTCATTTTTACTTGCTAGGATTAGGCTCAGAAAGGCAGACCAGGTCCAGTCCCATCTACAGTTGCCTGGGAGGCAGAGAGCCCAGCTCCAATTCCTGCTCTGCCCTTCCCACCGCTGTTGGAAAAAGGTTCAAGGTATGGCAGCACCACTGAGGCTGAGTCCGAGTGAACAGAAACCTCGGGGGCAAAGAGATGAAATGCCAATGCTCCTGTGTGGTTGTGCGGCCCGAGCCAGCTGGTTCGGGAGCAGACTTGTGCACACATTCCTGACGGCCACCAGAAAGTGCCAGTGGACTCTCTGTTTGCTTGGTCAAGAGTTGGAGATGAGAGTGCAAGCAGGGTAAGGCAAACTCTTGGAGGCGTTTCCTAAAAGGCACCTGTGTGCTTCAGTGTCACGCTGATGCTCAGTCTGAGTAGGAACAAAATCCCTCCAGCCAGATAAGCCACAACTGGCCTGAGCACTGTCCCCCTTCTCATCCTCACTGCCTCTGTGGCAGTCTTGGCCTGGGGCTGCCCCAGTCTTTCCAGCTCTTGGCCTGTGGATCACACCTGGTGTTTTAGCAGCTCGAAAAAATGTTCCTACAAACTCCATGAGCCAAGGGTTTCATGTCAAACTTAATGGTTGGAGTAGGAACAGTGCTTGCCTTAATTTCTTTGAAACCAGACATTTAAATGCCTCCTAAATGCTGCTTCTGGATCCTGAGTTATCAATACTCCCCAAGGCTTGGTCTTTCCCTCTTGAAAATTATCATCTCAGAAATAGTCTTCTCATTTATGTCCATGCTAAGATTTATCCTCAATACTGAGAAGAATCCTCAGAAGAAAGTTTTTAATTTTCTCCATCAATACTATACTAAGTGTTCTACGGGTCTAGGTGCTGGCTCGTTATATTTTTGGGCTGTGTTTTTGACTTAAAATGCTGCCAGCCAGGTAAGAGCCTTTTCAATGCTGTGTTACTATGAACAAAATGGAAACACTGAGAATTTCAAACAAGAGGCAAGCAAGTATTTTCTTGGATTCATTTGCCTTCCTGTAGTAAAGAACACCAAGGAACTTCTCTCCTAATGGATCACTCCAAAAGGATCTGTTGACTGTTAAATATTTATCTGGTGTCACGCTCTGTTGGCTGGTACCAATGGCTAAATTTAGAAAAGCTGTGATCCTTCTTCTGATGCTTCTTTTAAGCTCTACTGGGCAAGTGGAAGGCTTAGGAATTAAATGAGGTCACTCCCATCCTAAGGGTGCTCTGAATTCTTTCAATGCTATTAAAACTTGCACAGCTCATTTTTTTCCTTCTTTAGTATGAGTGAAATAGTTTTATACCAAGTAGACTCAGTTCATTAGTGATCAATAGAGCCCTCTAAAATACATTAAGGGTTGTATTAGGAACCAGCACTGTTTTTTTTTGTCTTGACTAGCAAATAAAACCACACCTTTTTTTTGGGAGAGACAAATCCAAATCTCTCTCATTATGTCAAATTCTAGTGGAGAGAAGATACTTTTATTTTAAACTAATATTGAAGACTTAACTCAGCTACATCTGAAATCCATTTGGAACGTCAAGGTGAGGTTCTGGGTTCTCCATAATGGCAGAAAGACAGGGTTGTGTACTTGAGGGCACTGATAGACACAATCAAATACACGTTCACATAATCAATGAAAGTTAAGTGTCATAACACAGCTAAAAAGCATTCAGCATATTTTGTTTTGGATCAACGTGAATATATGCAAATGAGAGCCTATTTGATAGTGGTTGTTGTTACTCAGCTAACAGAAACCAGTTTTGCTGAAAGCAGCAACTGTAGTATGCTGCTTGTTCCAGAAAGTTATCCCATCTGGAAGACTGAGTCTTAACTGGAGGAATAACAGGTGCTGTATTTAATTCAAGGCCTCCACTTGGATCAGAATAAGCAGCATGATAAGAAGTTGTTAAAATCATACTAATCAGCTTCATTTGTACCTTCAGAACAACATGAATGAAACAGGGATCACTCACAAAATACTTTCGTACACCCACAACACATATAAAACCTCTCATTTTCATATTTCGTGCTAGTAAACCCATTATCTTAGTCTAAATTATTATAATTTATGTTTGTAATAATCTTGGTATCTTCTCTATCCTAGTAATAAGTTAATGACCAGAAACAGAGGCAATTCTTTGGTAAAGCCTCAAGAGGCACAGCACTTTGAAATAAAATCAGCATGGAGTGCAGGCCTGCTGCTCAGATAAAGCATAAAACACTGAAATCACATTTAGTCAGAAAGGAAGACGTCAGTAATGCTAATGGAGTAAGCTTCAAGGTCTGTGATATTTAGGACAGATCACCAGAGGTATGCAGGGCCTTATGTAAGAATTTAAGTATCCCTGGCATTTTCTGAAATGACCTAAGCAAGTTCTATGCCAATATTTATTCAGATTTTCTTTTGCCTTCATGGAATACCAAGAGAGGAGATCCTTGAAATAATAAAGCATTTTGGAACTTACAGCTCTTTCCTGCTATAGGGTGGCAAAACTTCCTCAGGGATGCAGGGAACAAAGTCCTGTTTCTCAAGAGCATTTTTGTGTTTAGTTTTTTAAATTATTTGCTTGAAGATAATTTTCACAGCAAGAATGTGTATTGTGAAATGTATTTCAAATGCTACTGAATGACCTAGTAAGATTATTTTACCCACAAACCTGTCCTACCCCAAACACCTGGCTCTGAGTAGGAAAAGCCAGTCCTTGTTTTCTACTAAAAGCTTTCAGCAAGCTGTGAGCTGAACATACTGTCACAAAACAACAGTGGAAGCCTGTACAGGTTCTGTAAACTGCACACCACATCCAGCAGATAAGAAATGTAATTTTGATCAATTTGTACTGTTAATCCCACGGCAGAAAGACTTGGCTCTTCACTAATAGTCTGTCAAGCACAAATAACTCTTAAGTGGAAAAGCTGTTGCTAACACCCTCATTAGTGCATAATAAATGTGATGATAAAGATTTAAAAGGTGTCCTCTTCTGTTTGTAAAAGCTATCTTAATGGTGTCCATAACATCCAGAACTGAAGGCCTGGTCCTCAGTGATTCTCTGCAGAGGCCAGAAATCCATCTGTATTTGGAATTTTAATAATCCAGCCCCCAGTTCCTGGAACTGTTGCTCAGCAGCACCTAATAGAAATTGATGCACATTGTGCATGCAGACTGCCTGCTTTTCAGTACAGACTGCCTGCACAACTGAAACATTTAAACAGAGGAGATCATTGCTGTGTCTTGTTTTTAACAAAGCACAGAGAGGTGGAGGGGTGGCCAGTGTATTCAAACAGGTAGTGACTTCCATTCACTGAAACACTTTCAGGTCAAATAACTACCATTCCAGTGCTGTTGTCATTCAGCAGAATCCTGATGGATCAAAATCTCTTGAATCTTTCTCTGGAAAGATTTTTTTTCTGTGGGATACCATGCCTTCACTTCCTCTTCACACACTCTTGCTCAGATGTATGAGAAGTGTTACTTGTTTCAGCTTTTGCCTAGAGTGGAGCAAAAGTTAAAAAATCCATGGGACAAAGTTAAAAAAGTTAAAATTATATGTGTAGATTTCTAATGTTTTCCAGCTCTTGGGATTTCTACAGGTGAAAACATGGCAGGCAATAAACCAACTTTTGAAGAAAAAACTCCAAACTGTACTTCTTATACCAAAGGCATCACAAAATTATTAATTCAGCCCAAGTGCAAGGCATGGGGAGCAATAGGTGAAGCAAAGCAGCCAATTCCTGGGATAACCCTGCACAGACAAGAACCAGAGGTAAATTGTCCATTGCAGGCAAGTCAGGAAAGCAAACAGCCCCAGAGACAGCAGAGATTTCTCTCTGTACTGCAAAGCCTTCCAGACACACTTTTTAGGAAATTAATTTTACCTATTTGAATGATTGAAATGTATTTAGAGACATAAACTACCCAAAAATCATCTCCAGTTGAGAAAATCTTCAGGGGTGGTTATGAATTATTTAAATGACACCCCATAACACCTTAAGTTAGGAAAAACCAAACTCCTCTGGTTTCTGCACCTAAAGTTGGCAAAACTCAGTTGTTTTCCCTGCAGAATCGAAACAAATGTAAACCTCAGAGCTGTGCTACAGCAGTATTTCTAGAGAATTTTCTTTTATTCCATCCTCCTCTTTAAAGATTGTGCATTTCTTATTGTTTTAATGCTTGTAGTTGCACATTGGTACATTTTTAACTAACAGAAAGGATTCTAATACTATAGTGCATTGGTGTGCCTCTAGAATGCAGTACATGTAACACCTGAGGCACATCAGGTAAGGCTGGCACTGCCACTGCAGAGATTTCAGTGCCTTCCCCAGCATGAGCACCATGCCCTGAACGACTGAGCTGAGCTCAGGGGAGCTGCTCTTGCTGCTGCTGCTCTGCCAGCAGCCAGGTTTGCCAGAATGCCCTTCCAAAACTGAAACACAGAGATTGTTGTATACAGCCATGAAAACACAGCATTACAGTATTAGAACACTGACCTTTGTACTAAATGGGACTTCAAAGCACGGAGAAGAAGATCTGTCCAAAACGCTGTATTTACAAAATCATCAGGAAACATGGCAGTCTCAGAGCAACTCCTACACTGAGGGTTTCTTACATTTTCACTTGTAAAAGCTGATCACAGTAGAAGAAACATTTTACATTTTGCAGCTCTGACATAGCTGTGCTGGCTTTAACTGCATCAGGGGTACATCTTGTGTAGTAATTACAGACCATGTGGATGTACCCAAATCACTTTTTATTTGCCAGTTTGGGAACAACTCCACAGCTGTAGTATTCCATTTCCTGTCCTGAACAGAACACGTAAGAAAGCATCCAAACACCCTGAGCTTCAGCAGTGGATATGCCACTTTGCTCAATATTGTACTTCTAAGGAAATTAATCTTGAGGGTTACTCATGGAATGTTTCTCAAATTTGAGTCACAAGCTCATACACATGTGAACCATCTGGAAGCACTTCCAGGAGATGGGAGGGAGATTGTAAGAACTATAAACAATGTTATTTACACAATGCCTGTTTTACTTTTTTCCACTGTATGGAAAGAAAGAAAACCACCTTACACTTACACTTTATATACAAAATGACTGTAACTGGAAAAGGACTGCTTAAGAATTTGCATGCGATATCAGGAGATTAATCAAACTCTAGTGACTGACAGAATTCCTCCTGGTCAGCACTACCAGAAAAGCCTGTGGCAAGGAAACTTTCTGGCACTGTAGTAAAGAACTGTCAACAAGAGAAATCACAGAACACTGGCTTTTTGTTTACATTATCAAAACCTAATCAAAGAAATCCTGAAAGAGATAACTTAAGACAGAGACAGATGAAGCAGATTTTCCATCTACTTATACATTAAACAAATCAGATAGGAAGAATTTATTTTCCATTCTGCTGATATGAATGAATTTTATGCAATTTGCCAAATGCCAGTGCCAACATTTCCTATTCCAAGACCCAGATTTCTTGTAATTAATTCCACGGGTGCTGGCCTGTGTGCCTTTCAAGAATCCATCTGAATGGAGGGACACTTACAGGCACCTCACAAAGTCATTAATCATTTAAGATCAAACCCCAGGTTTTATTGCTGCAACAATAAGCTCCACAGGAAACTTGCCTCTTTCTACCACCACTAACTACCTGCCATGGTGAGGGAAGAAGTGCACAGCTCTCGACCAGATCTAATTTATTAAAATTATTATGCAAAAGATTATTTTTACCTATTTTCCTTTATCCCCTTTGGATGTAAAAATATGTTTGCATTTGTCCTTAAAAGCAACCTTTAGAGCCTGTATTGGGAAACACTGTGTAACATTTGCCAAAGCACCAGTGCCAAAAATTCTACAGAGAAAGAAATGGATTTTTAAAAATAACTGAAGGTTTTAAAATTTCCCAAGTTTATACTACACCAAGGATATTATACAGTATCTATTCTATTTGGTATAAGCTGCAACAAAGGCCAAAAATCTTCCTTTTCAGGTCCTTTTTTTTTCAGGCACTTCTTTTTGGAAAGAAGGGTTTGTTTTGAAACTTACCAACAGCGTATGAATGTGGCGTCAGCACTACAAAATCTCAAACTACCAGTGGAACATCAGTAATATGAGAAATAGCTTAGATTTTCAACGTCCTTACTTCATCCATGTCTAGGACTAGGGATACCTCTGGAGGGTGCAGGAGAACAGAGGATTTTCAGGGCTGTGCAGACCTTGCAGCATTGTGGCTGACAGAGAGGTGCTCACACTCACAGCAACGCCTGGCAGCTTATACAGGTATCAGAAACTCGGTGGCACTTTTAGAATTACATTATTCTTCTAAATTAAAGAATGCTTCTGGACACAAAAGCACTGCAGCAAAGACTGCTTGCTTTCCTCCATGTTCCTTCTTCCATCTATCAGGAAATCTAATACTTAAACCTCACTTGCTTTAGACTTTTGAGCGGTGTAACAGAATAACTTCTCACATCACTTGATTTATCCACGGGGAGCACAGCTAACACACCACTGCTGTGATTTGTCTGCCTCAGACTAAAATACTGCTGCTCATCTGCTAGGAACCATAAATCCTGGAGAATGCTGATTAGCCAAGTCTTCAATCATACACTTGCATTTCGGGCCCAAGACTTCTGCTGCCTGGAACGAAAGCGACTGTTGAGTGATCCAGACGAGCTGTGACTCGCCCCGTGAGCACTGCAAGCTTTGATTGACTGTTTTGGGACTACCCCAAACTGCCTCATTTACTCGTGAAAACAAGAGCTAAAGCTTTGGTCATGACAGCCCACAAAACCAAATTGGCTTTCCTGAAGACTCAAACGTTGTGATCCCCTTGTTGAAAATGCAATTCTAGTTAGGCAGTTTAGGAAAAGCACTCATGAAAAACAAGTGGAACAAAATAATAAAACGAAGGAGAAAATACATGAAGTAAAAAGAGAATAAAAAAAAATTAATGCTTTACTGTTCTTTAACAAATACACATTTTTATTATGAAATTATGAATATAAAATAAGCCAAGTCCATGCACATCTTAAAACCACCCTACCCACCCCCCATCTTTCTTTTTGTCTTAAAATTGCATTTTAACAAGTATAAGGATTATTTATAGATAAAACTCACGGAGTCAAGTAAAACATCAACCACACTACAGTCCTCGAGTGTGCCAGGAGAGCAAAAATGGTAAGCCATTAGTTTTGTGAGGCTAAGTGCCAGGAATTGTCTAAAAGATTTCTGTTTTGATTAACACAATGCTACTGAAAACTTCAGCATTTTTCAGGCTCTCAGAGGTGCAAAATTTTAACTAACTCAAGAACTTTTTTTCCCCTCCATCACCAAATTCCACGTTCGTAGAGTACTTTGAGGATCAGCTTACCATTTTATGTTGCATATTGTACACTGAACAGCAGTGAACCTACAAATTATGTGGTGTTTTCATATAATAAAGTCATGACCAGGTTAAAAAAAAAAAAAGTGACAGTATATAAAAGTAAGAACTTTGGTTCTCTGAAATATTTTTAAGTCTTCAACTCATGAGCTCATTAGAAGCACCACTGAAGTTTTAACTGCATCATACCACAAGGTATTTGATTTTTAAAAGCATTTCAAAGGTACCCCATGTGTGGTACCCAAACTGAGTTAGCTAGTTTATAAGGGATGCTTTAAAGACTTAACAGCACCATGCAGGATGCCTGAGTGGGCAGGAAGCTCATCTATGCAGCTAAGCCAAAGGACAGTTTAAAGGCCAGTTCCACAGCAGCTTCTGTCACTGAGTCATGGAAACACACGTAACACTCCTGAGGCTTGGGATGGAGAATGAGTCTCCTGGAGAAAAAAAGAGAAAGAATAAAAAGAAAATCGTCACTGGTGTTATTTTTTTTTTTCTCCTCAAATGGTAGATGGTGGTTGTACTGTGAGGTTTCAGGAGGAAGTTAAAACAAGCTGCTGTGTAGGACATTTGGCAAATTTCAGTGTCTGTCCTGTGTTACTTTACCCCTTTCAACATATTGGATTTTTAAAACAAGTTTTTTTAAGGCTGTGTAGGGAAAAAAGTCTTCAGCTTCTCAGGATCTCCTGTGTTACTGCTCTGTTTGCAGCAATCAAGGTCCTTGGGAGCAAGGCCCAGGATTCACATATTCAGTAATTTTTAAAAGTAATAACATCTGGGTAGTTACATTCCCACCTATTCATCCAATGAGTTCTTCTAGGGAAAGAACTAAAACAGAGAAGCTGTTAATACATGTGCATTATCATTATTTTTTAAAAAACATCTCACTAGTAGCATAATTTTTTTTAATGTTTTAATTAAAGATTTTGATGTTTCACATGAACTGCAGTTCCATACATTGATGGTGGGAAATGATTATTTTTCTTTTTTCTCTTTAAACATTTTTCTTCCCAATGAAAAAGCCTCTTTTATAATATAACAGTAATTATAACTGTTCACCTCATTTGCTAATATCATTGACTCAGCAACTGTTAAAGGTGGAAATTCACATCAATTCAACCTCCCAGTCCCCTTAAAGCTACCTCAGTCAGTCAGCTCAAGTATTTCTGTGATGGGCTACAGTTGAATTTATTTTTAAAGAACACAATTAAATTAAAGAACACATTATTAAATTAAAGAACACAATTTAAAGAGCACAATGGCACAGTCAAAATGAAAAACTGGAGGTGAAATTTGTCTTTAAACCTACCCCACAACCCAGTAGTTCATTGTTGGTGGTGGTTTCTTCTGGTCAGTCCAGTTTTCAGGAGAGCACTCAAACAGAAGTCCATGTTCTCTTACCAGACCTGGGTCCTCAGCTGCCTTACTAAATTCTGAAATCCCAGTGCCTGCCTTTTTCTTTTTCTGTAAAACAGCCAGTGAAGTGTTAGCAGAGAATGAGACATTGTGACATAAACACGAGCAAATACAAGATGTGATTTGCTCAGGGCTCTCTGATGGATGGTTCTGCTGTCAAAAAGCCAGGCTGAGAAGATGGAACTCGTTTACATGATTCTTTTCTCCGCACTTTTCTTACCTTGGCATCAAAAGCCTTTTCCATTCTTACACAAATTGGAATTAGACATATGCTCCCTTTTTTGACTTTTTTTCCTTCTAGGTAAACATTGTTTTTCTAAAAAGACATCTGAGTTACTACAGCACTTTTAAAAAGTGTGTTACAACAGTTAAAGCTCTCATCTTTCTTTCTCTTTCTTTCTTTCCTTCTCTGAGTGCCTCTCTAATTAAGAACTGTGATAGTAAGTCTATTGAATAAACTTGGCCAGGCAGGAATTTCTTTTTGTAAATAAACAGCTGAAGCATTTTGCTTAGAGCATTTTCTGACTCTTACACAGTATGAGGGCATAAAAGCATAGAAAATAAAGACATTTTTGTGTTTTCTCCAGCTTTTTAGAGGTATGTTTTGAGCAGAGCTTTTGAATAAACACTGTAAAAGTTCCAGTTCATCTCTGGATCTGCCAGTGAAACAGTTGCTTCAAAGGTGAGAGAAAAGGTTTTTTAAGAAAACAACTCAAGGAACTTCTGTCTGCCATATGCAGATACAGAACCCACAGTGTTCAATCTGCCTACATTATTGAAGGTGTAGGGGCTGAAGATCTAGAAAACATGGTCAAAACATCATATTTTAGGGTTTAAGACTACAGAGCTTATTTTTGCTCAACTTAAGATTTATTCAAGATTCCTGTACTCATTTTAAATGTTAAATTGTGAATTTTCAGTTCTCAAAAATCAAGGCAAAATTAATTATCGATCAGTTTACAGAAAGTTTGCATTACTGGTGCAGTTCTCTGGATCCTAAACCATAACAATATTTAGCAGATGACAAAGAATACACAGCATAATAGTACATTTCTCTATTTGATTTTTTTGTCATGCATTATGAACAAGGCAAATTTATATTTATTCTTTTATACTCTCCTCGTGCCATAATACAGCCTGCCAATTTCAGCATTGATTGCTGGAGCCAATATGCAAAAGACTACATAACATTTCACTGAAAGAGATGTGTCCATCAGTTATTTCTGATTCTCAGTTTTTGTGGGTTGAACTATAAAATGTCTGTTTAAAGCTAAGAAATACTCATTTATTCTCCCTGCTTGCATTTGGGTTTCTACAGCTCCCAACAGAAATGCCCAAAATACATGGCTCACTGCTCACAGCCAAACCTCAGTGTCATGTGACTAATCCACCAAATTTACATTACTTTTAACACTTAAAAACTCCTAGATTTACAAGGCACATGGGTATAGCCAGAAATTACTTTTCAGTAACATCAAAGAAACATTAAGAAAAACTATGCTGCTATTTGCAAACTTGCCTTCATTCAATTTGTACTGTTATTTCCCCTTTTCTCACTTAACTCACTTGAATTGTCTCACTTTAGGATCTAAAAATACAGCTGACAGTACTGCACTTTGGTTTAGAGTCTGCCGACATGCAAATACAGCTGCTTGTGAACCACTGAAATAATGAAGTGAAAAGAATCTTGAAACACTGACTTGGGAATGTGATTGGCCAAAGAGAAATCCAAATTTCCATACCTCTTTCCTCATGGACTGCTGGAAAATGGAACGAATGGAAAGGCAGCACTGGTAGAAATTCTCAATTAACTGAGGGTGGATGGAGCCACCGAGCTGTGCTACTTCTTCGTGAGTTGGAGTAATAAAGATCCCTTGCATCGTCTCCAAGGACAGATAGTGGAAGAGGGCATTCTCAGGACCAGATGTCAACCTTAAAAATATTGGAGAATTCATCTAATTAAAAAATTAAAATAATTTGCAGCTTTTGTTTCTTAAGGCAGAATTGTTTTTTCTAATTACAGTAGGGTACAAAATGGATACAGGCATTCAAAAGGTTCCTATCTCCACACCAAGGAAATCCTAATTTTGACTGTAATACTCAATTTAAAAAAACTCAACAAATTTTAAAAATGTGGTGCTAGTTAGGCATTGCACTCGCGTTCTCAAAAACTGTCCCCAAAAAAGGAAAGTGAAATAAAATCTTTGTTCATTCTACACCTTCCTAGAGATAACACGGAGGCTGCACAAGGTGTGGTCTAGAAACTTCCACTTGAAATTCCAAGGTCACACAGATGTGCACAATACTGACATATTATTCAGAAACAGTTGTATTTTGTTGTATTATTTCACATTTTTATGTTTAATTAAGCTCTCAGTTCAACAGATTCACTTCTGCTAATCTTTGCATGGCAAAGCTTTGGTTGGAATAAAATCATGCAGGGACGTCTGTGATCTGTATATTCAAAAAACAATCCAAGCATGGCCTAAAAAGTGAAACACTCAATAAAAAAGAATTTCTTACTTGACAGCATTAAGAAGTTCTGTATCTTTCTCTGAAGGGTTCTTTTTAAGGTTTCCTGAATGAAATAGGTTGGGCAGGGTGTGTTTTTTCCTAGTGGCCTGAAAAACAAGCAGATGGATGAAGTAACAGAACACACAGCTAAAGAAAGAACAGATTCCAACCAAACCAATAAAGAAGAGGACAATGTAGCATGTTTAATAAAGCCCAGTTGTATCAATTTATATAAATGTATTTTATAGCCCATTTTAGACTAAATTTGGTTACAAGCAGTTGTGCAACTGTACAGCAAATAGTTTTGATAGGTTATTTTGGGGATATTCTCCAATTCTATCTGCTTTTCTCAACACAGCTGTGCCCACTCCAGCCATGTGAAATCCCCAAATATTTACAAGCAGTGATAAAATAAAAAAGCGTGATGGCTCTGAGGCTGACTCAGAGCTTCGCAAGGCAACAGAAGTATTTTGTACTGAATTGGAGGGACTTACTCTTCTATAGTGTGCTTTTTATAAGTTACCTGAGCTTGAATGAGCTGCCCTGTCTCTCCCCAGGCCCCCAGACCGCTGTGAATTCCCTCTGACCTGCTCCAGCCCAGGCTGTGGGTGTGTGCTGTCCTTCTCGGCGGGCCCTTCGCTGCCCTGCTCGGCGGCCGTGCTGCCCCTCGGGGGGCTCTGCCTCCGTGTGCTGTGGGAAGAGTCCCCAAAGAGGCTCCTCCTGCTCCCTGCAGCGCTCACAGCTTTGCAGTTCTGCAGCTTGCTCAGCACCGGCGAGGTGCTCAGGCTCTCCAGTCTGTCCCGGGCTGCGGGAAGGAACCAGTCAGCGCAGGCTAAAGGTGGGATGGAGGGAGAATCCAGCCTTTCCTCGAGGCTGGCGTCTATTCCTTCCAGCTGGAGTATGGTTGCTTTGACCTGGTCTACGTAGATACAGTCTGGTCCTGGATTCCCAATAGCTCTGGATGCACAGCCCCCTGCCTCCAGCAGGACACACAGCACAAAGTGTCTCTATAAACACAGAGGATGCAAACGTAAAAGACTGCTTACAAACTCACCAGCTGTTTGCTTTAAAGAAAGTCCGCATTTAAAAAACCAAAACCAGACCTTGCTGATATGAACTGTCTGAAAAACCAAGATTATGAAGGTAGAAACATTTTCAACTGAAGTGAAAAGGCATAAAAATAATGAGAATTTATATTAAACTTTGCAAACTTTGTAGATGCAAAAATACTACTACTCCCAGGGAAATTCTATCCCATGAAACAGCTACAATTTGAGTATTTTGAAAAATTACCCGACAAAATGCATGGGAAGTGTTGATCTAGAGAACAGACAGTTCAGAGCAGCAAAAGAGTGCCTCAGAGAATGGGCATGCTGCAGCATGAACTCACCAAGCCAACTATCAGTAAGAAGTATCTTGCTTCAGGTTCCTTGTATCCTGTCAAGCCTGCCTCTTGGTCGTGCTGGAGGTGATGCTGGGGGAACACCTCCCTCCAGATCACCAACTGCCCGAGCCTCTGCTCCGCTGCCAGCGGTAACAGACAGTAGTGCCGGCAGTAGAAACCCACATCAACCAGGTCTTCCTTGGGCAAGTGATTCCCAATCAAGTATCCCTTAATTAAACACAGGAAAGGAAAGAAGTGTGCTCAGTGACAAACGCAACGCTTCAGGGCACTTTCCATACAGAGATATCCCTGCCCCACGTGCACTGAGATCCTAAGGTTTCTGGCCACGGACTCTTTTTGATGTGCAGTTGTACAACACTGAGCTTTTGGGCCACATCTGAATAATCAAAACAATAAATATACACAAATCAACCATCAGCATACATGCAAGTTATCAAAGGTGAGCTGGGCTTGAACTGTTTGCAAAACAGCTACAGTGTTAAAGTGCTCAAATCTCATTTAGTTCTCTCTCCAAAAATAGTGAGTTTTCACTGGAATTAATACAATTTCCAAAGAAGATCCATAGTACAGTGGTTCCAGCACTAAGGGCTTTACAGCTGAAGTGCTGTCATGGAAGATACTGGGCAATTCCACTTCTCTCATAACACTCCCAGCACAAATGAGCATTGCCTGACGAAATCCTTAAAATGCAAGTTTTCTTACAGCAAAGGCTGTTACCTTCCTCTTTGTAGTGCTGATTACACTGCCTACATTTACCAAAGAGAAATGAAGTTATGAATGAGGCCAAAGTGAAAAAAGCTGTCAATGCAATTTCTCAAGTCTTGTATTTGAAGACAGATTCAAGATGGAACACCTGCTATTAAAACTTGGGAATAAACGAAAGAATTCCTATTAGAATATCCTACAGTCTCAGCTGAACTGACTCTTACTACTTTCTTATTCTTTCCAATCCTTGGATTGTACACCAAGAAATTCCAGTTTTAAAGAAGTATTTTTGTTCTTGCTGTTTAAACAGTACATATAATTTCCCAACACTGCTTTTTTCTGTTATGGTGTTTGAGCTCTAGGTCTGTTACTAGAAATGCACACTTAAATCAGTCATATATTCACTTCAGATCTGTGAGATTCTGAAAGACTCAATCAGATTTCTAGATGCATTTTCCTAATCTTTAGGTCTTCATCATTAATATTACCTTGTAAAAGAGACAAGAGCCCAGGATCACATATAACCTTCTCATGTCATAATAATCTTCAGACTGTTGGGAAGGAAAAAAAAAAAAAAAAAAGCATTGCATAATTTTGAATTCAGTGTTTTTATTTTATTTACCAGATGCAAGTGAGCTAATTCTGGTCAGTAGTAATTGATACTTTAATACTTTCATATTTGACCACCTCCTGTTACCAGCAGTTAATACTGAGCAGTTAAGGGAAATACCAACTTTTTAGCTTCACTTGTTGAATTTAGTGTCATTACAATTGTCTCTAAAAATTTCAGCTCAAAATAACTTTTTTATTATAACTATATAATTTTTATGTGTTCATAAACTGTTTCTGTTAGGCTATGTTCATTCTCCCAGTTAACAGCAAAGTAGCTTTAGCATAACTACTGACACCAGGGGCCCTCCTAGAGTAAAACTTACAAGTCAAAGCATTTTTTTCCAGTCTTTGACATTTTACTCAAAATATTCCCATACATTCATCTTTTAATGCCCAGTGCTCTGCCACTAGCAGCACTGTTTTAATATTATAATATATTGTATTTTAAGTTAAGAAGGTGGGATCAATTTCTCTGCAATAAACTGTAACTTGGAAAAACTGATTTCTGTTAATAACCATCCAGGTTGTTTAGTGCAGTGTTTCTTTTGAATAGACTTTTAGAGAAACTGTTCTGGAACATGAGCTCCAGAGAGCTCTTTCATTACAAAGTAAAGCTGAAATGTCAATATGTTCACACCTGGCACCACTTTAACAAGCTAAGAGTTACTTAAGTATATTATATTGCTATAACCTTCTTTAACAGTACTAAAACTAAGCAGAATTTGTAATTGCCTCCTGTAAACTGAAAAATTAAATTCTGATCCACAGATGTTTTCAAGTTTGTTCACAATTGCTTGGGAAGGAGACAGTTATTTACACAAAGAAGAAATGTAACAACAATCACCTCTGTTGAAATTAGTGGTTTTGTAGCCATCCTATGGATTTAAATGACATTAAATCATGGATTTTCAGTGACCAATCCTACAGGATTATAATACATTATAATATTCAGCATGGAGAGAAATTCAGGATAAACTGCTTTGACACCGACTTGATAAAAAAGAAGTCAATTAAAAGAAGATGGATTTTGCAAATGGTGCTTGTTTACACCACTGAATGTGACACCAAGGCAAGGAGATACTGTGCACAGCAAACAAAAATAAAATGTTTACCAGCTCTGCAAAGTCAGCTGCTTCCAGATCACTCAGTGCTGTGTCAATTTCCATCTGAAATAGTGAAAAAATACTTTCTAACAGCGATTCCCAACACAGTAATTTCCAGTAACAGCACGTACAGCTCTGTCTTGCTCGTCTCAGGTTGGGATTCACAAGTACAAAGTGAGTGGATAAAAGTTTGCACCTGTCTTTTATTAGTAACAGCAAATATGAAGAACACCTGGAGATCCCAGAATTAAGAAAACCCCTTTCTAATTGCTGCCTATTTCCCTGCTCTTTGAACTGTACAATCTCTGTGCTTGTGTGCCTGCTGACCCCAGTGTGTGGTATAAAGGAGATGTCACTCTTACTCTCAGTGTGCTTCAAAACACGAGGTCTAGAGACAAACCTGGCACACTACTGCATCCAACTGAGCTTTCAGAAAAATCTTTTATCCAATGGAATTAAGTTTTTTTTTTTGTCTCTATGGAAGTTGCTAAAACTCTCTCACACATTATTTTTGTTCTATTGAAACTACTTTAGGCTTCCTTATTGCTGTAACTGCAAGAGCTGTTGGATAAATCAAGTTCTACTAAGAGTACTTTCCTTGGTCCTAGGCACTGAAACTCATGACATAATTAATTTGCTGCTTAATGAAAAGAACCTAAATCACGTAATTACAAACTTCTTGGGCTGTGTTAACAGGGTGCCTCTAATTGAAATACAGCCAGTTTTCAAACAGAGAAATGTCAGCAAGCCTGTTGGCACTCCACAACTAACCAGCCTCTCAGCTTTTCCTCAGTCAAAATTTAAGTGGCTTTCTGCCTGAAGAACTGACATTTTTAGTTTTATATTCCTCATAGAATAGAGAGATCTTCACTAAAACACTAACTGGAAATGCCATCCTCTGCAAGAGCAACACTTTTCTGGCAAATGGGAATGATCTCAAAGAACTCTGGAAAGTGATGTCTGCATGGTAAGTTTTAATGATGCTGTTTTCTATTTTACTATTTAACTTACTATTTTATAAGAAAATTTATTTAATTTACTATTTTGTAAGAAAAAAGCAGCCTGGAAGCTAAACTGGAGATCAAAGCACAACAGAGCCTCCCTACAGAAACTAGGGAAATAGGAAAAAAGCATGAAAAAAACCCTGATCAACAAATCATAAAAAAGTAGTAAAAAAACTACAGTGCGAAGTGGAAAGGACTAAATAATTATCAGTCTGTGACTGAAGATAAAGGAGAAGACAATTCTCCTTTAGGATAAAGGGGAGAAAGCCACACTAGCAAGGAGAAATCTGTTTGGAAACAATGGCACAGACATCCCTGACAACTCTTACTGAACCATAGCAAACCTGAAATCATTCTGCAAACCCTGTCAGTAGTGAATTGAAAGACTTTAACCCTTCATCCCTTTCCCTCCAAGCACTCCCATGAAAATTATACACTGAGGTCTTACTAAACACAAAGCAGAAAGGCAGGAAATTCCCAGTTAATGTTATCTTCAAATTAGGACCTATAAATGACAGAATATGCCACTGCAGAAGAAAAGTCATTATGAACATCCAGACTTGGGCCTTGCCCAGAGCCATTCTGAGAAGCAAATTTAATTTTCCATCACACAGCCTCTTGAAGTTCAGCAAATACAAAGTGAGTTTTTTTGTTGCTGTTGTTGATGAAATAAGTTTGCATAATGGAGTTAATGGTCAGCTCAGATTAGAATTATTTTCTAATAATTACAATGAGCCTTAACTATGTTATCTACAAATGTAAAAATATTTTGGGCCTCTCCATGAAAGAAAACTCTGAATTTAAAATTTCCCAGCTGCTTTTATTTGCATTAAATCACAGCAGATATTCATTAAAAACAAATTCTACCATGATAAGACTCAAATATTTTAAACTGGAGTCACAGATATTGAAGTAATGAAAGTGAGCTTTACGACTGGCAGCTAAAATGTTATAATTTAATGTTATTTACTGTGATCCGCCTTTTGTCTTAGTCCTGCTGAAAGCACAATGAGTTTCTAACATGGAGGTAACCTGGCACAGGGAGATGGTGCAGAAAACCTGTACCTGTCTGGTGTCAACAAATGACATGTGTGTATTGATTTTAATTCTGCAACAGCCATTTATAACTCTCCAAAATTATGAGCAATACATGGGCTTCTAGAATGATATTTCCTGCCTGCCAAAATACTTCAGTGGTCAAAATCAAACATACAGCTACACACCAGGGGCTGCTTTTCCTACTCTTCCTAGATGACTCTAAAGTCGCCAAGCTACACTCACAATAGCAATCCTGTGGGAATGGCGGTGTAGCTCCAAACTTGAATTTTACAGGAAAATGGACTGTCTGGGATGGGCAGAGCCCTTAGGTAGATCAGACAGGAAGGGCAGAAGACACCTGCAATGCCCAGGTTTCCCTGGAGAGATGTGAGAAGGACATGACCTTGATTTCCTGAGGCAGAGTGAGCCAGCGCAGGCCCGGCAGGCTGTCCAGGAACAGGGCACTGCAGGAATGCTGCTGAGCACTGGGGCCGCTGCTGGGCTGCAGCCTGGCAGGATGAAGGGCACGCTGGAAGAGCAGGCTGAAAAAATGATCCAGGCGAGAAACATTTTCCACCTGGCAAAAAGCACTGGACAAACATGAACTCCAAGTTAGAATAACACAGAGAAATCTGCAGCTTGCTTATATAACCCTCAGTGCTACACTAAAGCCTCTTTACAGCACAACGCTACATTTGGATGTATTTTTAACATGAAAAAAGCCACCAGGCTGATATCCAGGCAGTACCTACAAACAAAGAACAAACTAAACCAGGATGGTATTACAGTAGATGTCTGAGAGCAGCTTAAGGTGAGGGAAAGATCAGTCTCATCCTTTTGGAAACTGAGATTTACTCTTTGTCGTTCACTACGGCATACACACCTTAACCCTGAATTAAATGCAAGTGGGCAATTTAATTTAGGTAACAGTCAGACTGAAAATCTCCTGGGTGATTTCCAAATGCAGAGAAAGACACTCACTCTGCCAAATGGAGTTTGGCACTCCAGACACTCACTCTGGAGAAGTCCGGGGTGTTTACTCTGTTCAAAATGTAACACTGATACACACCTACGTTTTACAGACACTGAGGACAGCCTTTGCAGAGTGCTGCTGACATCCACAGTGACTTGGATTATGGGAATGATTTAACCTAATCAAGGACAAAACTTTCTGAAGTGACAAAGACTGCTTAAACAGTGTCTTACTATTGTTAAGACTGAAACCAAAAGATGAGAACAGCAGAATTTTTGTTTTTATACAAGTGTAAAGGAACATGCAAAGAAATTCCCTGGAAACATTAAAATTAATCCTACAATTTGTCTTTTTCAGTGAGCACCAATGAAAAATGAGTGACTGAAAAGAAAATACTTCTGAAAGAACTCACCTGTCCAAAGAACTGTACATGAATGTCAAGGTCCTGACAACATCCTGAATCATGTTCCTCAGCTGAGGAAGTGGCACACTAACAAATAAAAATTAAAATGTTCAGCTATGGTTAAAACATCTTTATGATGAATAAGCAGTCCTCCTAGAATGTGTAAATATGTAATATTACTGATGTGATTCAGCAGTCTCTGCAAAGAACCTGAGTTTACCAAATCCTAGGATATTACTCTAACTTACAAATATTTCTGGGATCTTTTTCTCTTCAGAGGAAATGAAAAAGAAACTACAACAATGGATATATGAAAGATGTGAATAAAGTCAGTCAAAAGAGTAGAATCACAGACATAAAAACTACATAAAAACTACTGTAACTACTGTTACAGTAAAAGGAGCACATTTAAAGCCCTTTCTTGCCTTTTTTTGTTAGAAGAGTACACAAATTTGAGGACACAAAATTTAAAGGAAAACAAAACCCTTCCTTTGAAACTCACTTTTCTTCAGGAAGGCCAATCACGAGCAGTTTGTCAGATTCTTTCCAGTAAACAACTTGAACCAGTTTTTCACATAAGAAAAGGGAGGAACTAGAAAAATGAAGCCAGAAGTATTTCTGTTAAGACTATGAAGTTATAAAGCAGTTGAAAATCATTTCACTGAACTAAAAATCCTAGTCACTGCTATGCACTACAAGAAAATTCCCCCAAATCAGTTTACATCCAGGCTGAGCACTCCAACTTCAGGCATGCTGTTGTAGTTGGGAGTCTTACTGCCTGAACAGGTTGAGTTGCTCTGGTTTGTCTAGAACTTGATGCATGACCCATGTTTGCTGTACATGTATGTATAAAGTAATAAAAACAGTAATTACATTTCAAACACTTTTACCTGATAATCTCGGTACCAGTAACACTTTCCAGTATGTCAGAGAGTGTGAGAAATATCCCTCTCACACTTTTCAGTTTTTGGGATGCTTCAGATATGGGGTACTGATATATAATTTCTTGCTGTGAAGAAAGTTAGCTGTTAGTTAAGCAAACCAAAACCAAAACCCCTCCAAAAAATCCCCAGAGAAAACAAGATAATGAATTTTTTTTTCTTTTTTTGTGGTAACAGTTGGGGTTTCTTTTAAAACATGAAATCTTTTATCATATCCTTTCATATGACATTGAAACAAGCAGTGTGCTGTATGGGCATACTGGAAAGTTCTAAAAGGCACATGAATGTTTCTGACAGCTTTAAAGTCTCTATTTTATAGAAAAGCATGACTTGTTTAGAATAATTATTATATGGAGAAATATGAAATGACAAACAGTGTGGCCACTGCATCCTACAGCTTTAAATACATTGTTAATACATCTGAGGCCAAGAGAGAGAAGAAATTCTGTATTGTGAGGGTGCTGAGGCCTTGGCACAGGGTGCCCAGAGAAGCTGTGGATTCCTCATCCCTGGAAATGTCCAAGGCCAGGCTGGATGGGGATTGGAACAGTCTGGTACAACAGAAGGTGTCCCTGCCCAGGGCTGCAGGGATAGATGAGGTTTAATGTCCCTGCCAGACAAACAATTCTGTCATTCTCTGATTGAAGTATTTGTACACTTCTTCCAAGTTCTGACTTAAACCATCATCAGACATACAGCTCTTCAAAACTAACCTGAGAATATGAAAACTCAAGTCTCTCTGTACAACCCTACCTAACTGCTTGACATGGGCAGCATTAAACATAACTGATGAATATGCTCAAATTTTAAAATCCACCATTAAGATTTCTCATGAAACATCTGACCAGACACACTTCCACAAGTCATTTGAAACTAAACCTCTATAGAGATAAATATTTGTGAGATATTTTTTCTAACCATTTTAAAAAAATTGGTCTTTTATTGAAGCACTTTCAAAAATTTTTTGTTATTTTATCAACTATAAAAATATAGTAATATGCAAACATGATTCCCCGTCATGTATTGCTTTCTGCCAAATTATGATGGGCCAAAAACACTGCATATAATATTAAGCATATCCACTGCAAAGATTATGTTAAAGTATCTTTCTCCACAAACAAATGACACAGAGGCATGATTAACTTCCCTGTTAATGTCACTAAGCACATTCAGCCAGTGCCAACACACATTAGAAAATTTTCCTTCATCAAGACTAAAAGAAAGGAAAATTTCATTACAGAACGACCTGACAAACTCTTCATTCATATCCAATTTAATTAACTCTATTTATACATACTCATTAATGACAAGGATCTTTTTTTTTCTGGAATCAACCCCTCAACTGGAGAGACCCTGCTGTTTTCTAATTGCAGCACTGCAAAGGGCTAGAAAGAGCCTTTTTCCCCCCTCCTCACTATGAGCTGGGGCCTTTACACAAAATATGTTTGAGAATTATCTGAACACGTTCCCAGGGAAAGAAAAGCCAACTGTAACAAATAGGCAGAGCTGTTATCATGGATGGATATAGTGATTTAGCAAGGGCCAGCACATGCCACCAGATCAGCTGTCTCCAAAGCAAGCCCAAAGGTCACAGGCCAGTGACAATGCAATTAATAAATACAAGTGGCTCATTTCTTAAATGTAAATCCTCCCTCAACTCAACCCCCAAATCTGGACGGAGTCTTCCAGTAAGAGCAGGAGGAACATGAACATTATTCCTTTTAAGGCCAAAATCAGGTCGAAGATAAAGATGTGAATGTTGTACACTGCTACAAATAATGTGTAATTGTAATACCCACTTTAAACTAAAATATAAAAAAAAGGCAAGATTGACCTTATTCACTGAGAAACTGTGCCCATAGGGACACCTCCCACAGGCAAACACACATCCCAAATGATTGCCAATACTTCTTCCCTGTATAGCTCAGCTTACAGGTCTTAAAGCTCATTAATTCTATTTTAGGTGCCAAAAGCTCACAAGTGGAGTAATCATTTACAAGTTCCAGTTGCCACAGTTGACACGGATGTGATCTGCATACTGTGCCTCCTCTGGACATGGGTAAAGCAGCTTGTTAAGGCATCATTATATTTCTATTCTGCAGGATGGCTTTGGTGTACCAGAACTTCATTTAAAGTACATTTAGACTAAATCTGGGACAGTACATCGACAGGACAGAATTTGCCTGAAGTTTAGAAAATTAAAAGAAAGACAAATTCCTTAAAGAAGGAGGCATTCTTTTGCAAGGAAACGTTATAAAGAGCTTCATTATATCAGCAAAGCATCTCTCAGCATATTTGGGGCTGCATAATTGCCAAGACTTCTTAGTAAACAATTATTCCATGTTGTGAAGGGAAAACAAGGGCATTACAGTCCCTCTTTTACCTCTGCTCAATGTTCAGGATTAATCCCTGTTTCTTGGGAGAATGTAAAGGAACAATGGAGCAAGAAACCAGTACTCAATTTACTGTGAAGTGCAGAATTGCAATCAGGCATTTACATGTGTAAGAGACGAGCCAGAGGCCCTGAAAATATTTTTTTAATTTTTTCATAAAGTTTATGTGGTCAAGAAAACACTGGTCTTGGACTAGTTAATATTATATCATGTAATTTTCTATGCTTCTCTTTCTGAGGCCTGTCTCTAGAAAATAAAATTATACTCTGTTTTGTGTAGCTTTAACACTTTTTCTCTATTACACATCACCAACAGAACGTAGACTTGTACCAGTTGAAAAACAGTATAAAAAAAGTAAAGGTATCTCAATCTAAGGATAAATTCCAAGGGATAGAAGGCAAAATGTTTTCTTTCTGCTCACCACTCCATCACTGTCCTGCCATCTAAGTCCCTTGGGAGTGGAAAAACCTGTGCTTCGTTTGCTGTCTCCTCAGCACAGAGAATGTAAGATCACTGGGACACAATGCTAAATTTGAGAATTCACACAAAGGCAGAAGAGTCTTTTCCCAAATGCCTGTTTCTAAGAAGTCCACTTTGTCCACTTGTCATTTCCAGACTGGGCAAGAGGCCAACCTCAGCTCTGTGCCCCTCCAAGGAGAGGAGTGTTTGTAGCTATGGCTACAACCTGAACAGCTACACAAACTTACAATGGCTTACACGAACACTGGCAAAATATTCCTGAAGAACACAAAAAGGAAAGAGCTGAGAAAGAATGCTTTAAGGACAAAGGAAAAGTACTTCAGTGGCTCTAAAAACGCTGCCCAAGCAAGAATGAGCAGCTGACTGCTAACAGCAGGCATGCCAGAGCCCTCTAAGAAAAGGCACATTAACATTTCCAAACAGGAGGAGGCAGACAGATTATGGATGTGGACTGCCAATAGCTCCTGCAGGGGGATGTTTTTCTGACTGGGCAGATCCCTGCTGTTGGAAACATCCCGGTGAGCACCGAGAGAAGGCTGGGCACTCGGGGATGAATGAATGAATGCACCTCGGCTGCTCCTCACCTGCTGCTGCTCAGCACCGCTCAGCTCAAGGCCAGGTAGGAGTTTGGCAGCAGCGATGCTCATTCTTCCCCCCTGGAATTTCAGGCCTTATTTCTGCCAAAATGGGTTATTTTATGGCTGATTCACAGCTCCAAACCGTGAAGAGGATTTTTTATTTACCCTTTTCCATCAAATGCCCTAGCAGCTGCTGTGGTCAGTGGTTATCTTTCAGCTCAGGTTTATGGAGCAGCCACATACCTCATCCTTGGACGTCTCCGAGTCCAGTTTGAGCGTGAGGAACATGACAATGTGAGGCACGTCCTGCTGCACGTCCACACTGTCCTCTCCCCACAGCAGCCGAACCAGGTTGTTCATACCTGACTGTGCCTGTTTGTTCCTTTGCTGACAGGTTCCTTCAGGCTCAAACACCGAGGTTTCAAACGTCAGTTTAACCTATGAAGGTAATTAATTACTGTGAGAATGAGGCTGCCCTTACAATTACTTCCCAGTATCAGATGAAACAGATGCAGTTTGAACCCTTTAAGAGGTTAGGCTTTCCCAGCCTCAGCTTTACTGACGAAGATGTAAGCAAACAAAATTCCTGCTGTTTCAAGAAAACCAATTATACATTCAGCATTACATAACCATCTATTACAAAGGACAAAGCCAGCTATTACATGCTCTATGAGCCATGTGAGTAAGCATGTGGTCTGCTGTGTTTTCATACTTAATTCTTATGGTTTGAGAATGGAAAAATATACTTAACTGCTCTGGCTTTGTTTGATCACAAAAACCCATTACTGTGCCTTTGAAACACACACAGTATCTGACTTCTTTCAAAATGTCAGCAGTTTCCTAAGTACATATCCTAGAGGCTCTTTCTTGAGCATTTCTTTGCCATTTTGAGTGCACTGACATATTTGCACAGGGAAATCCATTTAAATTTACACTGGACTGCAAAAGTCCTGCTAAATTGTAACAGGTAGCAATTCTTTCATTTTCAGTATGTTAACTTTTCTTTTTTTAAGTGTAAAATCAGAAAATAAGAGTTCTGTTGCTCTCTTTAATTATTTACACAACTATTAATTAGCCAAAAAATTGTTCACATCCCTTATCGTGCTAGCTATATGTTGAGAAGAAAAATGGTCAGAACACAAAGGAACATCCTCTCTTAAGCAAAACCTTAAAAGTTTAGATAATCAAGCTTATTCTGCCAAAAATTTTTATGATGTTTACTGTCCCTTATTTCCCAAATAAATTTACACCCAGGAGTTTTAGAATACATGCGCATTTCCTGACACACAACATATGATTCAAACTTGATGTGGAAAAGTGTTTCAAAATTTGCTTCACAGACCTACTTTTTAAAGCCCTGACTTTCACACATTCTGTTTGCTAGTTGTCTCAGCAGCGATGAAAGTGATTTTTTTCTTTTTTTTTTTGAA
Source organism: Sylvia atricapilla (assembly GCF_009819655.1). NCBI lineage: Eukaryota > Metazoa > Chordata > Aves > Passeriformes > Sylviidae > Sylvia > Sylvia atricapilla. Next base: position 66,382,725 of record NC_089143.1, read on the forward strand.
TGAACACATTATCCTAAGTATGAAAGGAGGAGATGTGAGAAACACCTATCTCTTGACTGAGCATAAAAACTGCAATTTCCAAGGGAAAAGAAAAATCATTTATGTTCTTGGACGTGACCATTGTTTTATATCAGTTTTCAAAGTGACTGAAGATATATTTGGATTAAGTAGGCATGCTCTTAGTTCCCTCTTTCATCCGTTTTTATTCAAGACAGTTTGTCTGCCTTGAAATACCTGTGACATGCCTATTGGCTGGGAAGTTCTGAACATAACACATCACACCAAATCCTGCTTCTTTGTTAAAATCAGTGGCAGTTTTGCCTGAGGACTGATGCAGCAAACTCCATTTTTATTTTCCCAGTTGTGATAAACTTTGAGAAGCCCAAGCAGAGGTAATTTATACATTTCAAAACAGATCATTTTCGTAATCGTGTATGTCTGTACACAAACCTCAAAAGAGGAGTGCCAGCAAGAAATAATGATGCTTTAAAACACCCACTGCCTGCCAAACTAGCTTAGACAGAAGTGCTATCATCAGCTTTTACAGCTACATTTATGTCACTGCTTGGCACCTTCCACTTCACTCCCTCTCCCAACACTTTCCATTAATTTCCTCCTCTCCTATTTGGGCTGCTATCAGCCTTTTTTCCCTTCCTCTCCCCTGGCAGGGCACTGCAGTCAGTCCTGCTCTCCAGTGCTGCTCTACTACCCCTTTCTTTTCTGACAGCAACTCATCCCTCGCCCTCTCCTCATCAGTTCAGTTTTGATTGCTGACACTGCACATGGACAGGGCTCCAGGAGCAGGAACACCCAGCTAAGAAGCAGCTGCTTTCTAAGACCCAGTAACCTGATAGTTGACAGTTCCAGAAGTGTATGTTTTCTTCTCCAGCATTCTGAGACTCAGCTCTGTTTCTCTGTCACGCCATCTACATATATTTCAGAATATTTTCCTCATACCCTTTCTAACTTTTTACAGATTTCCTCAAGGCTCAATAGTTATTTGTCTTAATTTCCACTGCATCTTGTCTGTGGACATTTAGTCATGACACTTAGGCTACAGTCTCTACACTAATGACACACAGATGTCATTCTTGCTGCCGTCTATCTTTCAGTCTCTCAGTTTTAAAAAAAACAAACTTAGTCTGTCTTGTCTTAGACACATAACCATATGATCCTCCAGGGAAGAGCTCAAACCAAACTGGACTGAACAGAACTTTAACTCTCTTTCAGCCTGGAGTCATCCATGCTGCCTCTCACATCACTGTAATAGAAAAGGACCAAGAAAATGCATTTCTACATATCCTAAGTTGTGGGTTTTTTTTTGTGGAGAAGAAATGAATCTTCATCCTGAGCAATGCATAGGATCTGATTAAATATGACTACTGAAGTCCCCTTTTATAAGTACTGACTGTGAAACCTTCCACAGCTTTGATTCCATTTCTCCTGAAGAAAATCAGTTCAATGCACAAAAGAGAACAGAAAATAAACCAACATGAAAAATGGGAAAAGCATTAATATTCCACTCTATATATAATGCTTACATTCTCAATACTTAGAACATTTCTCAAAAAGGATTAAATCAAATGCCAAGAAGTGGCAGGAACAGCAAACTGTGAGGAACACAGATCATCATTTTCTGCTTAGGAAAGGTGACAAAGTGGAACATGACAAGAGCTCTCCACAGCCATGGCAGGGTAAGACATGAACAGTTTAACTTTTCCTCATAACACAGGAGCATGGGGGTATGACATGCACTTGATTAGATGCCAATTTGAAGGCCAGTGATAAATTAACAGAATACAAATCTATTACATAAATCACTGCTCCAGGATGCTGTGGAGGTCAATGGAATTTAAGAAACAAAGGAGAACATAGAAACCCTTAACTGATTTTACAAGTCCTTTACTATTAACTGCTGGAAGGTGGAAAGTAATGACTGGAAGGCCATTCTGTATTTAATCTGCTTCTTAATAGTATTATACATTTCTCAATGTAGAAACTTATTTAATCTGCTTCTTAATACTATTATACATTTCTCATTGTAGAAAGCTGCTGTGCCACTGGTCTGCCCCAGAAAGGCATGATTTCATCTGCAAGGAAGCTGCATGGCTTGGAAGACAAATTTTATTACAGACAGAGCTGGGGGCATTGCCTGCCTTTTAAAGACTGCCTGCTGCTTCCTGTTTTCAGTATCTGTTTGCCATGTGCTTCTGGTCAACACAACTGTAACTCAAAATTTCAGGCCGAAATTTCTGATTCTAGATGTCTGCCTCAGGTTGCATATTTTTAGAAAGTTTGGAGTAATATGGTTCTGCAACTTCTGAGTATCAGAGTAAAGAAAAGTGTATTCCTTTAGCATATCTTGCCCTGCCTATTCTGTCTTCTCTGTCTCATAGTGCCAGGAAACAGCAAATATTTTGATTACAGAAATGAAAAGCAAAGGACTAATGTAGCATTTGGACTTCTGTTGCTCAGTAAATGCACTAAACTAGTCCCTACAAGCCTAGATCTAGTTGCCTAAACTAAGGTAAGAAAAAATGCTGGAAATACAATGAGATATGTCACATGGTGCAGCTGAATCTAGGTAGTGAAGTTTTTCCAATTAAGTCCAGCACTTTTAATGTGAATCCAGAAGAGCAGGATTTACTTAAGGAAATAACTTAAAATGTAAGTGAAAAGGCTTTAACGGCCTTTTTTGGTATTCTGCAAGGTAAAATGAATGGGAACAGAGTAACAATTTTGCTTGTATTACAAGATATCAGCTACAACAACCCTCTATTCCTTCAGCAGCATGATTGCAGCGTACTGCATCGCAAAAAACCCAGAAGTCTGCGTTTACATCTCCACTGGTCTGTTCTAGCCACCACTTGTCTGGCTTGACTCAGCCTGCACAGCAGAAAAGGAGTAATTGCACTTTAATGAAAGGATTTGGAAAGCCACCATGACAAACTGTTCCACATCTTGAGTAATGGCTGCCTGCCTGCCAGATCCACTGACAGTGCAAACACTGACACTGCAGCAGCACAGGGAACTGCTCTGTCAAGGGCTGCACTGCATTTTACCAACCAGTAATGCCTACAGCCTCATCTAGAGAGGATGCAATGACACAAGCTCTACCATCTCTCTGCCTTGTTAATCATTCTGTATTTAATAACAGTTACAGCAAGTCCCTATTTGGTCAAAGATGGACAAGAGAAGGTTTTTTCTGCCATGGAGCTCTGCCAGTACCTGACCACAGCTCCAGTAGCTCAGGCAAACCTCAGGCTGTCAGATTATCTTGGAAAGCTTCCTGAACTGACATCCCCAGTACTCAATCTCACTGCAGCTGCAGATGTATTTCCACAGGAATTTGAGCTATGTAAGTTGCAAGCAGAACTTCTGTGCTCAAGAAAACAAAAAATTTCTACTTTTAAAAACATCTGGACTGTAAAGTATTTCCATTATTATCATCGCCTTGTACATTTTACCTGAAGAAAAATTACCAAGAGATACCTTAATTTTTAACCTGCTCCTGCTCATATATCTAAGTTTCAACTTTTATCTTGTCTTCCTGTCCATCAGGAAGTGGATTTAAGCAGAATAACCCAAAATATTCCATTTTATGCTAGTAACATCCTAGATAATTAACACTCTCCTGGCTTAGCTCTGAAATAGCTATCTAAGTCTTTATTACTTATTTAAGTCTTCATTAGAGCTCCAGAATTATTTAGCTAGAAGAAAAGATATATGCAGTAGATTTTGGGGAAAGAAATATCATTCATCAGGTCAGATTTTTTGGAACTTTTAAAATCAATTTTTATTACTGACTTCTATCAGTTTCACCACAGTTGAGTTTTGAAAGATCTTAAAAGTACTCAATCTAACATCTCTTAGAATCCCAAGAATTAATTTTTGTATTTAAATATTAAACCAGTATGATTTTCACCATTTAGATGCTCTTCAATATTTTTAATAGCACTCCTTGTTAATTCAGGCTTGTTTTTACACTCTTGTGGTTTCCAAGTCTTGTTTGTATTGATGAAGATATAATTATTCTATTTAAGTATTTTCAGAGCAATTATTACCATTTTAAATACAGTAATTGGCAAAAAAAACCCACTATTCTCCTGACATGTTTGTTTTTAAGCTAGACATCAGCACCTACCTGTTTCCATAGGATTTTTCTGATCTTTATCCGAATTAAACTCTGAAATTTCTACTCTGACTGAAGTCAAGCAACCCATTCAAAAGATAACAGGGGAAGTTTTAAGGAAAAGGCCACCTAAATTTAGTTTCCTCAGGAAGAAAAGGTGAGAAGCAGTACTAACTTTTGCAGAGGATATTTGGAATAAATGTTCAACTGTACTGTATACTGTACCTGCATAGGTCCTGGAATGCAAGACAAAACCCTCTCTATGTTTTCAGAATTCACATCGACATCATTTACAGCAACAAGAACATCTCCTGGAGGTGGAACAGACAAGAAATGAGAAATTCAGTTGCTACTGCATCACAGTACAGAACAAAAGTGTCTTATTTAAAAAAATTAATATGCCATTCAAACTGTCACAAATGTTTGTTACATTTAAGTAGATATTTGCTACATGCAACATTTACCACTTTTAGTCTATTATTACCTCAGTGCTCTTAAGGCCTTGTGGCCACACTTGTGTTAGTTGACAAAAATCACAGAAATACAGAGTGGTTTGAGTTGGAAGGAACCTTGAAGACCACCTAGTTCCAACCCCTTGCCACAGGCAGGGATACTAGACTGTACTGGTTTAAAGTACAAAAATCAAACTGGGATTTCCATATGAAGGGAAGGAAAATATTCTCAAGAAATACCTCAGTGGTAATTAATTGATAAGCTATGCCTTGTCTCCCTCAAAAAGATACATGTTTAAGCATGGAGTGTGCAAGAAGGATATGAGACCTGTGGAAAAGAAAACCAACTTGTGAAGCTAAAAAACATAAAAGTAAAATAACATCAAGAGGTAAAACGACACAGACCTGTCAAAGATTATAGAAATTGGAAAATAAAAATAAAAAGGGTTTTGACCATTCATTGTTTGGTCTCTCCTTGGAATGTAGGTGAATGATCCCATCCAGAGTACTCCTTACAGTCTTATTCACCTGTGCTCAAGGAAAAAGAAACCAAATGAGATCAGGTAGACAGAAGTAACGCGGCAGCACCATGGGAAATGAAGAATCTCTTGGTTAAAGACAAAGTGAGCAGAGCCTAAGTGAGAAAGCAGTTAAGAATGGAAATCAGAAGGTTCTGCAGACCCTAAGCAGAGAATTCCTAAAAACCTTTCCAATAAAGGTACTTGGAGCAAACTATCTAAGATGAGGCAACATAAATTCATGACAAGAACTATAAGAAGCAACTGGCAGTGATTTGGTGGTTCATTATTTCCTTTACAGAGGCCAATATTCAACTTTAGACTAACAAAATAGGCCTTCTTTTCTACTTGACTATTTTGGTGGCACTTCCAGCCATCTCTGCTTTCTCTCCTGAAAACTTAATTAGTTTCTAGCTTGTATCTTTTGTAGATATGGAAGTAAAGAAATTAGCTTCTTACTTAACACTGCAAGTGACTTGATTCCAAGGTCATTCTTATGTGTGACCTAAAAATACCAAGAACTCCTCTGAATGAGCAAATTGAAAACGAAGCTTCATTTTGCTTCAGCTGCACAAAGACTCCCCTAGAAGCACCTCCACATCCTCTCCAAGATTATGAACATGGTGTCCCTCACTCAGGCAGGGGGAAAGATTAGAAAAAGGATATGGATTTGCAGCAGAAGTGCGTGTGTAGCACAGTTATATTTTAAGCCTTGACTTGGCAACAAAGATGTCATCAAGAGCAGAAATGAAGCACTGAACCACTGTAAGGTTCAGGGTGTATTTCAATTTTCCAGGGAGAAGAATTGCTCAGCTCAAACTGACACAGTGCTAATGACATGCACACTATGGAAAATCACAGCATGAGTCTCTAAGGTCTCTCCACTCCCTGAGAATCTATTCAAGGCCACAGAATGTTCAAGTTCAGAAGAAGACTGACAGCTACCATTATTTCTGTGTTCTGCCTTGTTTTTAAATACCTTCAAATTGCAACTGGGATTCTTCCTAGGCACAAGGTCGATTGCTCAAAATCAGTGCAACACACAATCAAGGCCAACAAGAGACAGAACATTCTTCTTAACTGATCATCAGTAAGGAAACACTGAATACCTCCAAAATGCAAGTAATATTCTCCTTAAAACACCAGGCAATAACCAGTTGCTCACTCTTCTTTTACATTAAAGGGAAATTCATTCCTACTCCTCCTGAATGCAAAACCAAGAAAAGGTTACATTTTATTCTACACATAAGAATGTTTAAACTTCTTCTTTTTCAAGAAATAGCTCTCTCCCTAACCTGTGTGTTTCTTGATGCACAGCACAGTTAAGTTTTAGCCTGTCAAATCTTCAATACAACAGTAATTCAAAGACTGAAAAGCTGAAAGTTGAACAGCATTTAAAAGGAACTCAGTAAGTCCATGGCAGAGCCCCAGGACATGAAAATTAGTAATGAAAAGCAGAGCACTCAGGCTACAAGAATTATAAGCAGGATTACTATGTTCTTTGTTAAGCACACTGTATTAAAGAGCATTATTCACAACGACAAGAGAAAGCATAAACTGCCCTTGTACTCAAACTCATCTGCTTAAACAAAAATTGTTTGTGTTCTGTTTGTTTGACTGGATCCTTAGGAATTCTGTTGTAAAGCCATTCAGAGGAGCTGCACACACTCTGTGAAGACATCCACACCTTAGCACTTGAGGGAATGTTTTGGAACCACACCTCCCAGGGTGGACTAGACAAAGGCACTTGGAAAGGAGAAGAGCCATCAGTATTTACATGTTACATACTCCAAATGTTGTATTTATTCAAGGCCTAATGTACACATGTAAAACTTTCATTGCAGCAGTAAATATTTATTCCATCCAATTGGTAAAAATGTAATCATGGACCATACATGGAACAGCTTTCCAGAGCACACAGCCCAAGCAGTCCTGTAAGGCTGCCTTCCTTCGGCCAGAAAACGCTGTATCACCAGCACAGAACAACAACTTCATACACAACAGAAAATCTTTAGTGATTTGTATGGATTTTCCAGAATTGGGGGTGGAGGCAGCAAGGGTGGGTGTTTGCATTTTTCGTACTTTTCTTTCTGCCACACACAGAAGCAGTCAAAGGATAGGGACTATGAAGGAACAGAATAAATACTATCACTGGGCAAAGTATGAGCTGTGTAAAATGATGAACCCCGAGCAGTCTTAAAGCAGGACATGACCACAAAATCTATTCAGTGTGATAATTAACTGTAGTGAAAGAGTTAATACATGCACATCATACTTTGTAAGAGCTTGACATCTACATTTCATTTGAAAATTCTTTCTTGCCCTTTAGCAGTCTGAAAAACTTAGAGGACAGACTGATTCAGGTCTTTAGACATTAATTATGTCATAAAATTAATGCAATTGTATTAAGTTTAATCTAATTTCACTTACCTAATGCTTAAACAATTCAGGTTAAATGAAATCAAAGTGTAAATAGTTTTGCAATTGTTTAAGTTGGTCTAACTCAATGGTCTGCAGAGTTAAGTAAAACCATCCTAATGTAAAACATCACTGAATTACAGATATAGGGAGAAACAGCACAACAAAGTATCCCTCAGTTCCATTTTTAGAGATGCTGCCATAGAGGAATTTTCTTCAGGCAGCTCCAGGATTTCATTCCTTAAGTCAATAAATTTATCTTTAGAAAAAAAGACAGTAGTTTAGATTGGAAGAATGTAGTTTAGTTTACATGTTAGGAAGGGATCCTTTCCTGTGAGGGTGGTACAGGTTGCCCAGTAGAGCTGTGGCTGCCCCACCCCTGGAAGTGCTCAAGGCCAGGCTGGATGGGTTAAGTTAGGACTAGATGACCTTTAGGAACTCCTCCAACACAAACTGTTCCATGATTCTACCACTCTCTTTAGGAATGAAGTAAGTTTACTTAAGTCTCATAATAATGAATGATCAAGCTCTGAGTTCTATCACTTACTGTGGGAAGGTTCTCAGTTCACAAAGAAACTGTAAGATATCCACACATGTTCTCTGCACAATGTGAAGCAGGGCTGAACTCTACTTGAGTGAGGAAACAGAAAGAGGCAAGGCAGAAATTCTCTCTATCTTATTTGTTCTCATCAGAAGAGGCTTCTCCCATCCAGTCAGCAGCAACCAAGAGCAGTGTGTGTTCACCTCAAACACCCAGTCTGCACACAGCTGATGGAATTATCCTGCCTCTTCAAGGACGAAGTTCAGGAAAGTTTTTGGCACTGCTGACATCCCTGGAATGTTTGTTTCAGAGCTGCCCATCTCGTTGCCACTTGAGGCACAAGACTAGGACTTCTGTTAACCATCCCTTCCCTAGAGATAACCTGCAAGCAGAGTTTCTAAAAGCAGATCCCCACTGGATTAAGCCCAGGGACACCACACTGTGATGGGAAGTGCACATTTTTTTTCTGAAATCATGGGAATCAAGTTATTCCCACGGGGGAGGATGGAGGACACTTCTGTCATGGAATCCTGATATTTCGTTTCCTCCGTTCTTGGTAATGACTTGGTGGGAGCACTCAGGAAAGTTCCCATATGCCTTTCCAAAAAAGGCAAATTATGGAATGCATTCCTACTGCAGAAAGGCAGATCAATTACTTGTTTTGTACATTAACAGGCTGCTTTCATCCAAACCAGTGCTGCTGTGCTTCAAAGGAGATGAAAAGAACAAAAGCCACATCCCAAACACCACAGTGAGGACACAGCAAAGCTTACACAAACTCTGGTTCCATCTTGCGAGCTCCAGCTCTCCTCTGGAAAGCCTCTTCCACAAATACACCCTGTATGGTAATTCCACATAAAAATCTCAAACTCTCACGTATTTTGGTCCTTTCAAGGGCTTTTTTCCCTGACAGGACTCTAAGGATATGGACCTTTCAAGTGAAGTTTGCAACAGCAGCTGTAGCTTTTGCATACACATTCAAAATGGGATTATTGTAGCCCATCTTTACTACCAAACACAATTAATTCTTGTCAGGGGGGAGTTTTCACAATTTTTTGACAATTGTACAAACTGATAAAGTGAGAAGATTCATGCTGAGCTATTTGGTTACGAGAGCAATAAGATACTTTCAAAGAGGATAACAACAGTACACTTTGCTGTATTTTCAGTGTCGTTGGAATTAATTTATTTTTACTATGGTAAAGATGATATCCATCAGCATTTACAAGAACTTTTCCCCAGTGTGAACCCAAGAGGTTTCAGTCTGAAGGGAGGTGGGAACCAAATTATAATGGCATTACCTGTCACAACCCTTATTTGTCAGGATCTAAATGTAAGTATTTCGAGAAGTTTTTCCTCTTTGAAGATAATGCTCAACGTTTTCCACAGCAGACCAAGCTTTGCATAATGTTGCAAACCAACTGAAGGAAGGAAAATGTTTTGCCAAAAATACAAAAGACACTTAAAAAGCATGAGATAGAAGCAACTTTATTTCATCTTAACCAAAATCAAAGTGGCAACAAATTCAAAAATCAATGAGGGCTTTCTGTTTTGAAAATTTAAGATGGATGCTGGTCTGCTAAATGTAAAAAAAAAAAAAAAAAAAAAAGGGGCAAATGAACTGATAACACATGGCTGGAGTGCCATCATTTTAGAGTTACAAAGCAGCAGGGTTTTTTAGCTTGCAAAAGTGTTGTATTTACTTTCATATGGTCAGTGCCTGCATTCCTCTTGGTTAATAAAGTACAGCAACAAGACTTATGACTTCCATATGCAATCTTAAAACCAAAAATTAAAGTGTATTGCACAAATAATAAACAGATGTTTAAAGTGTTCAAAGCTATAAGGGATACACATTTCAAAACAACTATGAGAAGCCACCTGAGGAAAGTGATTATTAAGGATGGAAAAAGAAGTTACTTGTACTAAAAATGCTGAAGCATAAACCACTCTGTGAGTCAAGATGACTGCTGCAAACTGGTCACCAGGAAGACAACCAGATGTCATTTTAAAGCGTGTATTTTAAGGGAAAATGTAACTTGGGCTTGCCTCACAAAAGACTACTGCCAAGCTGGTCTGGACCACTGAAGGCCACTGAAATACCATAAAGCTGAACAAGAAGAGGTTAATGTTTATGAGCAGTCAGGTCAATGGAAATGAACACAGTTAGAACCAGAGCAGCCAGCAGGCATCGTGCTGTGCTCATCAGGTATTCCTCCTTTGTGATGGCCTAAGGAGCTGCTCACTTTTGTGCCAGTTCTTCAGTTTTAGGCTCACCACAAACCCATCCTTTACTGGCTGTTTCCACAACTCTCCACACGACTCCTAAAACCTGCTTTGATCAAGAACAACCAAAAGGCAAAGTCCTGTTGTTATTGTTCCTGAACTTTCTGTCCTACTTCAGCTCCTGTGATGATCTCAATCGGGCTTTGGGTGTACACCACAGCCATTCCACGCTGTCATGTGCAGTACAGAAGCAGCAAACCCAACAGACTTCTGACAAGAACAGATAATTTTTTTTTTTACTCTAGCCTCTTTATGCAGACAAGACTGAAATCTGAGCATGTAATTTATGCAAAGCATCCCTATTTCTAGACACCACATAAAAATTCCAGAGTACTCAGCCTCACTATAGATCTATAATTTGAAAGTATTTTTATATGAAAATTGTATGTTTTCCACTGTTGGCACTGCACACAGCTCATTTTCCCAGATAAGAGCTGAATAACCCCAGTATGCTTAAAACTATTTAATTTTCAATGTGCAAAAAACCAAGGCAATGGTTGATGATAGCCTAGGACATAATAAAGTATAAGACTCTTCTCAGATGAAGCTAAATGTTCTTCTATTTGAAACAAACGAAAAAAACCCCACAGTTTTTGTCCTCACTAGCTCTGGGAAGCTTTAAGTGCAGCAGATGAAATACCATCTCTGGTTAGGTCAGCTTGATCTCCTGGATCTGCTACTTGCCTCCACTGTTCTGACTTCACACCTGCTCCCACAACAGTGTTACATACAAATCTGTGTCCCAAAATTAACTTACAGGTTACAAACACCCACTCTTACACTAATTAGATTAAATACCCTTAAGTAGATGAAGTTGAAACTCGCTCTCTCCTCCCCCTCAGCCCACATCCCCCACTTTTTGACTAATCAGTTCTTGCTGGTAAAACTTGAAAGTTATCCAATTTTCCCTCTGGAGTATTCTTTAGCATCTCTACCAAAAACACACGCTGGAGCAATCAGCCAGTCGAAGCACGATGTGCCTTTTTACACACACAACACTGGAATTTCAAAAGCACTCATGCTGACTTTGTGGGATTTGTGCTACTTATAGCATTAAGATTTCTAATGATCTTCTAACCAGCATCACATCTTTGCTCTCCCACTCTGGGAGCAATCAGCTTCAAGGGTAATTAAGTAATCTTTCAGACTTTACAGAGGTGGGCTGGTTGTCTCACATTTACTGTCTGAGGTTGGTGTCCTGTGAGGGCCCAGTTTTGAGCAGCCTCAGTGCTGGGAGTGGGATATTTCTGCTCCCTCATCCCCCTCCATCATTCACATTTGGTGCCTGTCAGACCTTCTGTGACCCAAGCTTAACTTACTGCACCAGCAAAATACTAGACAGCCAATTTCTTTTCTGGATTAGTTTCCTGCCAAGTTATTTCCTCAGCTCATGGAAGTGCCCGAGCAGCCAAACCAGCACAAAGGCTGTACTGGCTCACTGCCTCCACAAACTGCAGCCCTGCCATGGATTTGGAGCCTCCCAAAGTCACAGCTGCTGAGGAAGCTGCTGTTGGACTTGCTAAACACAATAATAACCAAACAAGGCTGTGGAGAAAGTCTGTAGCATCAGAATGTATCTTATCCAGTATTTTTCCACTCATTTCTATGATGCAAAATTCATTTAAAGCATATATGCAGTAAAGCTTTTTAGCTAAGGGGGATGCTGTGGAGAAGAAGGAAATCTAAATACAGTGTCTGGCAGACTATAGGTTTGCTCCAGTCCCACTTATCTACTGAGCAAATCCTCAGTTAAAATCCTAAGTTAAGGGTGGTGGTGGGCTATTTCTTGCTCCGAGCTGCTCAGTCTCTGAACACTAAGGGATGGTCCTCTCCTTACTGTATTAACACCTTTCAGGTTACCCCACATGTCCTTAAAATCAGTAACACAGTAAAACTGACTGGGTAACAAACCATCAGATGCAATGACACTGACATAAAATAACCCCTCGAGAACTGATGTAATTGCTTACGTCTCAGCAATATTCAAGTCAGCTGCCTCCAAGAGCAAAACCCCACAAATCTTCATATTACAGGAAGAATGCAGAAGTTAACTATTCCTTCAGTTACTTACCAATCAGGATTTGACCTGTTTTCATCGCAGAACTACCTGGCACCAAGCCATGTACCACCAGCTTCTCTTCACTGACTCCTCTGGTGGCTTTATCCCTCCTGCCTTGTTTTTCCACTCTTCTGCTGCTCCATGAAGACTGATGGACAATCCCTACCAAGGCCTCCAGCAGCTTCTGCTGCTCTTCTTCCCCAGCACTGTAGAGTTTTCTGGGATTTACATAAACAGACACATCTTTGTACTTTTGCTGAACAGTGACACCCATTTGCTGAGCAGACTTGTGTTTCAGTATGGAAGTAGGACCAGAAGGGTGCACATTGCAGCTTCCACTGCCCTTCTTACCAGAACTCTTGGGTAAAAGACCCTTCTTTTTCAGCATTTTGGTCCATTTCTTCAGTTCATACTTTCTTTCCTTGCGTGACCCCTCTTGAATAATTTCAGCTTCATTTTCACGAAACCTGACATGATTCACTGCTGGCATTTCTGGACAGCTGTTCTGAAGCAGAATTTCTTCTTCACTTTCACTTAATTCTAAATAAAATAATTCTCCATTTTTCTGCACACTATCCAACCACTCAGGTTCAAGGTCACTGGAAAAGAAAGAAGAATGGTTGGTGAGTTCTGATAAGGAAAATCACTGTGCAAGTGAGATCTGATTATTTTAAATAGGGAGGGGACAGAGAGAGTGCAAGGGTTCAATAAACAATAGTTGCCTCCTGAACATCAACAGCTGAACTGCTTTAAGTCTTTCAGAGCTTGTTTTAGATGAATGATGGATATGGCAAGGAAAGACATCCCTCTCACCAGTAAAACAGTTTCTTCAAATGCCTTAGAGAAAAACAGCCATTGCAAAAAGCAGTATTCTCTTTTCAGAAAACAAACATTTGATATGCAAGTTCTAATTAGTAATTACACTTATGCACATGATGGGACGTTCTTTTAAGAGAAAAATTTCCATTCTGTTTGTTCTCTCCCATTGTTTTTTCCCCTTATGCATTTGTAATATAATTATGGCATAATTTTTGACGTGGTCCTGTGCAGAGCCTGAAGATGGACTTGTTTTTTCTTGTGGGCTCCTTCTAACTCAGGACATTGTGTAATGCTATGGGAGCACAGATTGCACTCCCAGCCCTTTGGAAAGATAAGATAAACATCTTAAAATTCACTTTGATTCAACATTAAAAAAAAACCTCCAAATAATCAAAGATGAAATTTAGGTAACAGATTTTAAAAGCCAAGTTCCAAATGCAAAAATACACACTATAAATGCAAAGAGGCAGCACTGCTACAGAAACAGATCTGGCAGCTGGTGTGGATCACCCAAAGTCAAGAGCAAGACATTTCTGCAAAGCAGCTCTAGGATATAACAGAAACATCATCAGCACAGTGCAAAAAAATTTTTGTCCTAATTTGGCAACGGTGATGTGCCAGCCATGTCCAGTTTTGGATAGGAGGTTTTAAGAAAGATGTAATAACTGGAACACACCCAGAGCAAAGAGACAAATGCTAAGTAGCCTATAAACACATTTAAAGAGAAGGAGACTGAAAAAAATAATACTCTTCTGGCTGAGGGGGAAAAAAATAAAAAGAAAACCAAAAAATCCCTGCTGAAAGGCACCAGACCAAATGAACCTGGAGGTGAACCACGGAGTGTTACTCCAAAGAGAGGAGAATCAATAATGGCCAAAGCAAGAGCAGCACGCAGAGGTTTCATTATCTGGGATGTTCTGCATGGAAGATTTTCAGGAACAGACAAGGCCACTTCACTCTTCTTAACCAGATAAGAAAGAGGTTTCTCTGTTTCATAAAAATCATGTAAGGAAAAATGAGACTGGAGATTTACATCATAGTTACTACAGTAGCTGACAGCTAACACACATTCATACATTTTACACTAGAACTGCTTTTACTGAATAAAGAGCGCAAATCTGGTTTAAAGCTAGTAATACATATTCCAACAGAGCTTTAATTTGAAAACACAGATAAATGACAAGATAAATGACACAGATAATGACAAGGTTTCAAAGTTTGGCTGAACAGAGAACATTATACAGATGTTGCACCAGAGCACCTTTAAGGGCTCAACAAGAGGATCTGGCTGGACTAACAATACAGAAAACATTGCCACTGCTCTCTTTCTGGAGCCCCAGTAATTGTGGAAAGTCTATGGATCTTGCAGACAGGAAGAAACATCACCTATCTCCTCTGCATTTATTAGCTTTTTTGCCCAAACAGATAATTTAAAAGAAGATCCACCCCCTGTGAGAACTTGGCTATACCTGAGGGACAAATCCAGGTTTGTGATTTGTGCTGAGTCTTACTGAAATCCTGAGTTCTTATTCAAGAAAGGGTCAGAATGCTAACAAAACCCAAGGGCACATTCCTTCTCATCCAATATCTCTCAGAAGGTTGTAGGCAAGAAATAACATGAGAAGAGTTGAAGAGTTTTTCCTTGGTTTGTTTTTTAAGGAGTACTCCCACATTCTGGCACACATAAGCAAAATTAAGCAAAACCAAACCAAAACCAAACCAAAAACCCCAACCAAAACAAACAAAAACCCCAAATGCCCAAACCAACCAATCAACCCCAGCATCCCAACCCAAACAAAAAAGGAAACACTAGCAATTTACAAAGAAGTAACATCTGGATTAGCAAAAAACTCCTGTCATGTATGATAGCATTTCTATTCCCTCTTTAAAAGAGACTGTGATCTTTGGAAAAGCTGTCTCTTCTTTGGGGTAGATGTCAAGATTTCAGCCTGGACATCAGTTCATACACTTATGGTCTCCAGCTTTGTTCTCTACTTTTATTACAACAATATGGACCACGGGGAAAAAAAGGTATGGGCATGTCTGGTGTTTACTCTGGGTGCACCCAAACAGAACCACTCCAGAGGGAAGTTAAGAAGGAACTGTACTCTAAATAAACTCTCAGTTTCCCAATGCAGGTCTACATATACATCAGGAAAAGCAAATTTGAAACAAGAACTCTGCACCTAGGATGAGAGGTTTTTTATCCCTAATGCTGTAGCAGCACAATAAATAAACGAAGCAAGGAAAGAAAAAAGGAAGATAATGAAAATCCGATTTTGATCTCTTTTCCCTTGTGTCAAAATAGCAACCTCAACTTGCCTCTAGGACTGGAAGCTTCAGTCAGGGGAGCTAAAAGACTTGAAGGCCTGCATTTCTCTGAGAGTAGTTTCATTGATCCCACACAGGTATTTCCTTTTTGGGATAAATGTCTGAAAAACTGTGCTGACTGAAATTGTCCTTTTATAGAAGAGAGATAAATTAGAAAGAAAACATCCAAGTTCTGCTGGATGAATTGTTATAGAGATAAATTATTAAAAGTATTACACATATTATTACGAGTATGTGTTATGTGCTGAAATCCGTGGAACAGCTTTATCTCCTAAACACATATAAAGAATGACAGCAAAAAGGCATTTTAGATGAAAGAATTGAGAAAAGGAAAAACCCAAACACACAAAATATTAAAAAATACGGCTTCAGGCTGAAATATTACAGTTGACTTCTGGCTTATAAATATATGAATAAAGTAAGGTAGGCGTATATACAACAGCTTTGTCTCTGAGCCAGAGCAACTACAAATTCAACTACACTTGAATACAATTTTAACTTCTCCTATTTATTTTTTTCCCTCCCCTGCACAGCATGTGAAAATAACATGCTGAGTGAAATGCCATTGATTAGACCCTGAAATACACATTTCAAGTGTTAAGCAGAGCTGTTCGAACACAGGGAACCAAGTCAACGTTGTAAGTTTAACTTCAACCGAATTAAAATAAATATACAAATAAATTAAACCCCTGGAGGTTGCGTTTATAACTTTAAAAAAGGTACTATTACAGAACTGTCTCCCGCCTTAGAACACTAAAAGAGGAAGACTACACTTTGCTTGGTAAAGCATGCGCCAAGCGCTGTCCCCCGGCTGGGAGGCAGGACTCAGGGCAGGGACTGAAGCGTTACCGTCAGGGCTCTGCACAGAGCCCGCCACAAAGCTGCCCCCGGAGCGGGCCCGGCCCACAGCGCGGGGCTCCGCCGCCGGCCAGCCCCGGCCCCTCGCCCTGCCCGCGCCCGCCCTTACTCGGAGCTCGCCGACAGCGAGGAGCCGCAGGAGCCGCTCCGGCTGCCGGAGCCCGCGGGCTGAGAGCCTTCTCCCGCGGCCGGCTCCGTGCCGCGGGCGCCGCCGGGCTCAGGGGCCGGCTCCGTGCCGCGGGCAGCGCCGCCGCCGGGCTCAGGGGCCGGCTCCGTGCCGCGGGCACCGCCGGGCTCAGGGGCCGCCTCCGTGCCGCGGGCAGCGCCGCCGGGCTCAGGGGCCGGCTCCGTGCCGCGGGCACCGCCGCCGGGCTCAGGGGCCGGCTCCGTGCCGCGGGCAGCGCCGCCGCCGGGCTCAGGGGCCGCCATGGCCGCGCGGGGCACGTGACGCGCGCCGCGCACTCCCATTGGCCGGCGCCCCGCGCCATGGAGACGGCGGGAAGCGGCAGGGCCCGGCGGTGAGGGGCCGCGCCGCCGGCCTGCGCCGTGGGGGAAATCAGGAATTGTAACGGGAATTGCCGTGTGTCCGGCCCTCCAGCGTCCTTCCCTGGCTCGACAGCAACGCATCATGGAGGACCACGCTGTATTTAGTTGCCTGATTGCAAGGTCCCCGCACCCGTCCCATAAAACACAGCGTTAGTGATACTCCAGAGTCCTGGGGTGAGGCTCAGAGCATTGTAACCAAACACTGATCGGGACGGGGAAACACGAGATAAAAACTGATTCTCGCGTCAAGCAGTAAGCAATGGGATGCCTCTGCTTTATTTTATGTGCTATTATATTAATTAAGCGAGCTGTGAGAAATTAAAGTAGCTCTTCTTACGTTTGTCAGGAGAGCAGCGCGGTTCAGGAGAAACAAGGATGTGACAGATCCAAATAAGTCGCTTAAAATAACCCATGCAGTCTACACGTCTAAAATGCACAGTCCAGAGACAGAGACAAAAAAAAACCTACTCGGTTTTCAGAAGCTAAATTATTCACATGCACGAAAAACAAGTCCTATGGCAGCCCTGCAGACAAGTCGCTGTGTAGCTGTGTCAGTAAACCCATCAGGACACACATGGTGAGTAGGGAAAGGGATGGAGAGTAATTGCTGGAACATGTTTAACGTGCTGGATTTAATCTCTGCTCTGTGGGATATTTGCACAGCTTCAGCAGTGAGGTTTTATAGCGCTGGAACACTACAGAGGAGTGACAGGATCCTGGGATGAAATCCCTGTGCTTGAAACTGCTTTAGGGAAGCGTGTATTAGTAGGTGTGATTGCAAGTGAATGAACAGACAGAAACGCGTTGGACTCACATCCGTGTGATTAAGGCTTCAAGTGGAGTAAAAATACCTATATTAAGGACTGTGGCCATTCCGAAGTCCCTGTACAAGACCTGATTTCACAGATAAATTACTGTTGCATGGTTATTAAGGCTACAAACCTATCCAGAGCAGGAGACAGAAACATTTCATAAAGAAAAAGGTTTGTTCTACTATGGTTTCATTTAGAAGTGGATGAGATACACTGTCCTTCCCTCCCTAATTACGCTGACATTTCCAAGCACTTCTAATACACGGAGCAGCACGCTGAAGTGTTTCTGTAGAGAAGTGATAGTCAATGCCAGATGGTGCCGTGTTAGTTAAATTTCACTGAGTTCAAGAGTTGATTAATTGGTTCCAGTTGTTTGCTCACTAAGTGAGAAATACAGGCTCTCTCTCAAGGAGGCAGTGCTCTTGCCCCACTTGCTATTTTATAGGAATGAGTGTATTATGAATGGAAGGATGATGGAAGGCTTTGGTCCTCTGAGAGGAGTAGCTGGGAGCCACCTAAAGACTTTGCTGAAATGAATGTGGAATTTTTGCTGCTGTGGGAACAATTAAAGACTGCAGCATATATCTCACACAGCAGGATCTTATTTTAGTGAAGACACAGATTTTCCCACACAATCCCTCTTGAGAGGAAAGCCTCTCGTTTCTTGGGCATAAATATTAGGACGAGACTTGAAATAATTTGTCTTCTGGCAGACACTTTCTGAGTAGCTGGGGCTGATGCTCCTCGCTAAGGAATCCATGAGCTTTCCATGCCAAGTCGCTGTTTTTAACATACAGATGGTCAAAATCTGCCAGGGGGCATCGCTGGCATCAATAGCACTGCTCACCCTCACCGGACAACTGGGTAATGAGCACTTAGGAGTGGGTAATTAAAGCCTGAAGGTTGTTCTGATTAGCTGTTCCTGCAAAGAACTAAATCCACGTGTGGAAATTTATTTCCTGAACAAGAGTTTCTTGTTACTTTTTTTTTTTTTTTTTTTTTTTTTTTGGCTTAACCTGTTTCAGAAGCTGTTGTGCTTTAAAAATAACAGCCTGCCTTGATCCAGGCCTATATTCAGAAGAAGACTGAAGTTAAAAGAAGACAAGCATATTGGACACACTGGTTCCATGCTTCAAATTACAACTCTTCATTAGTGATTATGAGCTAAGAGGGCCCTAAGTGACTTGTTAATGTTTCATTTTTTCCCTTTTTTTCTGCTTGTTTTCAGATCACTTAATATTTCCAGGAAGGCTCTACCAACAGCTGGACAGACACTAATGACATACTGTAGATAAACATGATATGTAACAAGCAGATAAAACTAAGAGGAAAATAGTTTTCATCATTGTTTTTCAGTTGTGTTTCTTGCTGACACCTCCTTTACTGAAAGAAAAACTAACAAAAATTATAAGTGACATTATATTTCAGCTATTGATTCCTGGGTTTTTTATTCTTCCAGTGCAGTGTGAGCAAAATAAGTCAGAAATAATTCCCTCTTTTTTAAAGACCACACACAACTTTCCCCTCCTCTGCTCAAGTCTTTCTTAAAGGACAAACTACACATTTCACAAGGATTCCTTAATAATTAAGATCTTTTGATTACAGGGTTTCCATAAAACCGTGTAAGACTGTGATTACAGAATCTTCTGTTCACAGCTCCTCTGACAGGGCTGTGCAGAGACCATCCACAGCAAAGTGGCCTGAACTGAGGAGTGACACTGGGCTGTCATTTTAATCGGGGTATTTACATATAAACAGACTCCAGGAGAATGAAGGCTACCCCTGCGACCAAAGAAACTTTGGGAGCTAACACTAGTGCTCAATAAATGAAATACACAGAATATTCTGACTTCTTAAGCTTTGTGTAACAGCTCTGATCACAGAAGGTATTTCAGAAGAACACAAAACCAAGAGGAAGACAGCCGCGAGGAATCTGAGAAGAGCAGTACAACCCATCTCATTCTTTTAAAAAACACTCTAAGAGAGTTAAGAGTTCTCTCCAGAATGAAAAGCAGCTGTAATTTTCATTTTTTCCTCGCTTCTTTTACTTCACCTTAAATGTTTCAAATGCCTTTTTTTTAGGATCACCTGCTATGCGTAGCAGGCATGTCAGGCATGAGAGAAACCCATTATTTGCAGTCAGTCAACATGCAAATGTTTCAAGCATGAGTAGCCTTATTCCACTTCGAGTATGTTACCGTAAGCAATACCATGGGGCAGCATGTTTTTAATTCGATAGATAGATAGAACATTTCTTTTAGCTCACTGCCAAGTCCACGGCGTTGTGTTTGCACAGGAGCACTCTGGCTGTGCATAAAGCAGCCTCGGAGTGCCCTGCCCGAGCAGGCTGACAGCAGCGAGCCCTCCTTGCTGTGCCCTGTGTGTGCATCCCCAGTGCTCGCAGGGATGGATTTCGCTGCTCCGTCGGACGCCTTGAGCCGGAGTTAATAACCGCTGGTTAGTTTCCATAGCGAGAGCTGCCTGGAGCTGGCGCTGGGAGCGCCCGTGGGCTTTTCCCGTGCAGCTGGAAATGCACCAGCGTGGCTGAGAGACAGGAAAGGGGCGCTTAGCAGAACTGGAGATGAGCTGCTCTCTTGGATTCCGCTGAATGGGATGCGTTTCTCTTTGTAAAGTTTCCGCGGCTCTCAGCTGGCACATGGAAAATGCCATTAAGGGTGGCTTTCAGAGTCCTGCACGGGCCTGTTGGCAAGATCCTATGGTCGGGATGTCTTTGTGGGGGGATACCGTGGAAAATCGCCCGTTAGCGATGGTGAACGCAGGAGGAAAAGCAACTGCTTCTCATACGGTGTGCCGCCTCCCGTACATCCACTTCAGGATTTCTTTCCCATCCCTCTTGGATTTGTGTGCGACTTAGCATGCATTATCCCGTCCCCTTAGAGAAGGGTTCAGAACGCTTATGGCACGGATGCAACAGCATCAGCCCGTAGCAAAGAGTGTCCGCACGTTTCGCTGCACATGTTAGAGTCCCGGGTGCAGTATCCCCGTCGCTGCCCTCACCTGCCCGTCCTTCCCTTCCCCAGGAAGGGGAGAGGCAAACCCGAGGGCGCCCCAGCCCCGCGCCGCCAGCCGCCCCCTTCCCTTCCCTTGGCCCGCCGTGCACAGGGGCAGCCCCGCTCCCGGCGGCAGGACGCGGCCCCTCGCCATTCCTGCTGCCGCCACAAAAGGGGAGCTGGCCGGGAGCCGGCGGCTCCTCTGTCCCCGCTGCCCCGCGGAGGGCCGGGGTGCCGGAGCCTCCCGAGCTCGGGCAGCGATCTGTCCCCCCGCCGGCGGCACTGACCTGTGCAGCAGGACGCTCTGTACCGAGTCCAGGTCCTCCAGGTTCCTGGTGACGGGCCGCGGGATGCTGTACCTGCCCGCCCCGAACATGCCGCATGGCCCGGGACTGCGGGCGGCCGCGGGCAGGTGGGAGCCCCGGAGCCCCGCCGCCCGCCCGGGGCCAGCGGCGCCGCGCCGCGGGGAAAGCGCGTCCTGCCGGCCGGGGAGCGCGCCTGCTCCTGCCGGGATCGGCCGGGGCACGGTACGCCCCCGTCAGCAACTCCAGACCGGGAAAACCCGACCCTCAGACACGTGCAGGAGAGCAATTCCTAGCTGCACCCCTAGATTTTTATTTGATTTCCCCCCAGAGCTTCATCCCCTGCTCCCGCTATGTGAGAAAGTAGTTTTTCCCCACGTATTTTTCCTGCTGGTCGAAGTAGTGAACTGCCCGGTTGATCCTCTTTCCTTAAGTAACAGTACGAATAATTACCAATCCCACAAAATCCAATCCAGTCCTTGATTCCCTCTTTCACAAAATATTAGTTACAAGTGGTTTCAGATCATCACGGGACTCCTTACTGGGTCC
Organism: Sylvia atricapilla; assembly: GCF_009819655.1. NCBI lineage: Eukaryota > Metazoa > Chordata > Aves > Passeriformes > Sylviidae > Sylvia > Sylvia atricapilla. The sequence goes on from NC_089143.1 coordinate 66,404,359, forward strand.
CCATCTGTAAAATTCTGATACCGTGAATTGAATGAACAGGGACGTGAATGTATAAAACCCTTATCTTCACCATTTTTATTCTTTCCTGTGAATTGCCATAATTTATTTTCTCTGCTCCCTTTTATGAGATCAGTTTTCTCTGATGATGAGAATTTTGCAAGAAGTGGTCATCTCCTCCAGGTTCTCTCCAAGAGCTGACATAAGATCAATAGCTAATAAAGTCAATTTGTTATAAAACCCATTAATTTTAGTTCCCCTCAGACACTGTGCCTGAGGTAATTGCAGCAGCACAGCAATGCAGTGGTTTCCCAAAAAGACCATTAAGAGAAGGACCACCGGCATGTTACACAATGGGTAGCAAACTGGAAAACACTGAGTATTTTAGCACCAAACTCTGTGGGATGGTGGCCACCACATGGAGCAAAAGCTTCAGCTTTTTTGGAGACTTTGGTTTGAGTAGGCAGAGGCAACAATTCAGTTTGGAGAGGGTGAATGCAGAATTACTGTGAGTCTGTGGGTGGGATTCTCACCAAGCAGTATGACTCGAATATTTAGGTCTCTTGACATTTTTTCCTTTTCTTAAAATTTTGTTTTCTTTTTGTCTTAGACACCAGCATGAAATTTTAAGAGGAGGACAATCCCCTCTGAATCCTACTCCTGTCAAAGATGCAGAACCACCATCATCCATTGAGGTGAGCAACAGCAGCAGGACTAACAACTGAGACCATAAAATCATTGGCACCAGGGTGCCAGGAAAGCTGAATCCTGAATACACCAGGATTTTGTGTCTAAGTAGCAGTGAAAGGAGGAGTTTGGTATGTACATTATTAAGATCAGCATAATGCTTCCACAGCGGGCACTGATCAAAGAACTTTTTGCCATACCCACATCTTCATTTCAGAAAGCTGATGGAAAATTCATGGTGGTTGTGTCACCATTGCCTTAAAAAAACTCTTAGGCACCATCCATATTTCAGCCTTTGCACCTTTTTTATGCCCTGGGGGAGCAGAGATGTTTAATTTGTACATAACAGAGGTGTGTTTTCCCAATTCACTCAGGATGACACAGACCCCCCATCTGGGTTTAGAATTTGATGGTAAAAAACAACAAAACTCCCAAATGTTACCATCAAAATCACCCTGTGTGTCCAGAAGGCCTTTCCAAGATCCTTGTCAGCTTTTCTTTCTCCCTGGGTTCCTTCTCACTGGAAGACATTTATTTTTTTGGTGTGTGTCTCTTCAACTACTGAGGTAATTCTGAATTTAATGGTAATACAACTTGCTACTAGTATTTTACTTTTTATGGGTTTAAAATTGATGGTGAAGATCTTTATTAGAATTGCTTACAACTCAGCAAAACTAGAACGTGTAAATATAAATATAGAGACCCCCAAAATGTGCCAAAATGAGAGAAGGTGACTTAAGTTTTGTGTAGCTTATGAAATGGAACATCACAAAGCACCACACTGCTGATAAACAGGCCAAATAACTAATTTTAAAATCAAATAGAATGTTTTCTAGGTGTGAATTACAACTTCTACCACATTTAGTATGTCTAGGCTCAGTATTTATGGGTGACACAACTGGAAAATGAAAGAGAAGAGGAGAGTCAGAAGTGATTCAGTGGATACTTTCAGAACCCCATATTTTTTTCCTGAATATATTTACATTGCCTTAGTTACACATAAGTTTCTAAAGTTAAAAACAAGAGTCTGAGCTAGCATTAATCCTGAACAACTTCTGCAGATAGCCCAGCCTTTTACATTTACAGGAATTACTTTATTGAGTTATGTAGATTGCAGTGTTGCTAAAATACAAAGTGCAATCACGTTGTATTTTCTGCAAGATTTTAGGCCACCTGAAAGGAAGATCACTACTCCATTTGAAGTTTGTCAGCTCTTGTATTTGTACAGGAATGGGAACATGGCACTACAACACATTTTTCTGAATCCAATAAAATATGTGCTGTTGGAGAAAGATTATAAAATCCTGCAATGCAGAGAAAACCAAACCATTGGGGATTGGGGAAGGAGGAAAGTCAGCCAGTTTAAACACACAGAAATGACAGCAATAGAGAATTTTAAGAGACAACCTGCTTACAAAGTAACAGTAGCATACCTGGGCTCTCCTATTTGTGGTACTTTTGCTGCCAGCTGAGCTGCCTTATGAAAACCCTTCTGCTTTGTTACAGAACAATTGTGGTCTTTCTTGCTGATGTAAAAGAAAAAAAGAAATAGCAGAATACTGTGATGCTGTGTTTATGACATTCTCCTCTTTATGAAATTATTCTGTGATTTTTTTCTCCAGCAGATGTTAGGCTCTAATAGATTATGCAACTATTTCCTGTGCTGACAAGGTCAGAAGTTTTTGAGTCATAATCCCCTCTTGGAAAAGACTAAAAGGTGGTAAAGCTACTTTTTCAAGATTCAAACACTTTTGATCTCCTTGGCTTGGCTGATGAGTTTTAGTGTGCCCAGGGATCAAAGTTTACGCAGCATTCATGGGCTCCACGAGGTGGAAATCAGCTTATTACTTCATATGTATGATGTGTCGTTTATGTCAGGAGTCATGAGATGTTAGCACGTGATGAGGAGAGTTGAAATGTTTTGGGAGAGATTTCATTCCTTCCATTGAAGGAAAAAAGTCTCTTTTTTCTTTCTGTTTGATCATACCTGTGAGTAAAGGACACTGTACTTTACTGTATTCAATTCCCACAGTAAGGGCCATGGCAAATGTTTGTTAGGGTACAAGGTTGCTTCACTGTTCTGCCATTCTGTCGTGAAACATTCTTTAAATCCACAGTGGTTTAATGACTTGATCTTCTGCTGATTAGCAGTGGATAGTGATGGCAGTTCTGTGGTGTGAGTCATGTTGTTCTTGGACAACAGGGTAGGTTCTCTCTCCCCAGAAGATGCATCCTCAGGCTGCTACTGCCTGTGTGTTGTCATCTTTGAAAGACTGAGGAGTGGGACTGGTAGGTATTTTTCCAAGGGAATGTTTCCAGGTCTGCCTCTTGCCTACAAACAACTGTAAAGATTCCAAAAGGCAGAGGGAACACTCTAATTTTCACTTCTGACACAATCAGGTGCAGACATCCACCTCTGGATTTGCTTTCATTCTCATTGAGGCCAGTGGCATATGAAAAAACCCCAAACACAGAGGGATTTTGGTGTTACTGCATCACTTTAGGAGCAGCTCCTTGTTTTGTGTCTGGATGGAGACAGCTGGGCTCGCCAAGCTGTCCTGTCCCCTCCCTTGTGTTACATCAGCACTGCACTGCAGAGAGCAGAAGGGAAAGCTCTGCTGCACCGAGTTTAAGGATCTCTTCTTCTCAGACTGCAGGGGCACTAAACGTTCTGTGTGCTCCAGGCTCTGCCTTCAGCCCAGCCTTGCAGCAGAGAGAGAAACCCCAGTTTATTTGTCAAACAGATCTCCTCCAGTTCTGGGCTCTCTTCAAAAGCAGCCACAAAGGCAATGCTTTTGGCACACTGGTGAAGTCAGCAGTACAGGGAGCCCTGGAAATACGAATTTATAGTCTGTGGGGAAACCATTAACCTAAGGAGTAAATGATAAGCTGGAGAGCAGCATAGGATGATGTCACTCAGTTCATATCAATCTTCCAGTTCTGCAAAGAATCTTCAGCTTGCAGAACAGTGGGGATAGGTTGGCAACACGGGGCCACTTCATGGCCTTTAAAATAACTTGCTGGATTCTTATCACTTCTTCTAAGACAGTTTTTGTACCAATGAGAACCCAAAACCTAATTGAAAAAGCCACCCTAAAAATTACTACATGATTGATATATTGCAAAGACTGATAAAACATGATTAGACTTTGTTAAACTGAAGCTGATAAAGTTCTTGTAAACTTGTCTATAAATACAGTTTGTGGCCATGTGTTCTTGTGAGAAATAGATCAGAACCATAAAAAGCGGCAAGTGATGTTTTATATGAACATCTGGGCAAAGTATAAGAATATGTGGCAAACGTGCTAAATTAAAAAAAAAAAAAATCTTTTAACTTTGACCCCAGATTTATTTTCTGGGATTGACTTTAAATCTCTCTTTCCCTCTTATCCCCAGCTTCAGGACTTGTCTGAGTTTCTGGAGGCCCAGGCTTTGGTGCATTGCTTTGGAACAGCCTGTCTGTAATTAAAAAAATTACAAGCAAATACGTGCACTTAATATGTGCCACCTCACAAAACAGCTTTTTTTTGATTAACATGAATTTTCTTTTTTTGTGTGAGAATCTGAGAGTAGCATATGTAGAATTTCTATGGATTATACAGTTTATAAAAGTAGTTTAATTGTGAGAGAAGTAGGATTATTTTAAAGACTTTTTAAATTTTCCTGCACATGTGTTGGAAATCCTCTGCTTCTTAAAAATATAAAAATATAACACCAAAAGCAGCCACAAGTAATTTAAATCATGAGAAAATCGATACTCCTCTCACTCGTTTAGTTTTCATCAGAGTTTATTATATAAAAATGTAAATATTTTACCAAGCTACAAAATTTTATAAAAGCAAAATAGCACCACCTGGTGCTGATCAAAGTTTTTACCACCGGCTCTAATCTCAGTTTGAGATTACTGTGGTACAGATAAACCGGTGGCTTTCACACTGTCAGTTTGAGGTCAGATAAAAAAACAACCTTATCACTATTTTTATTATTAATGCTTTGGCTCCTTTTTCTTGTAGACCTTTCTTCCTTCTAAATCTTTATCCATTATTTACCAGTTTTTAGGGATGTCTAGAAAAAGTTCTTCTAGCTTAAACATTCTGGATATGTGTAAGGAGTTATTGATTAAAATATGATTTCTAGGATTTTCTTCAGCTGTTTTAGATTTGAGGATGATGAGAAACGCCAGACAAAAATGAACTTCACCACTCTTTTTCTTTGTTTTTTATTATTTTTTGCCTTCCTTGTGCTCAGAAATAATTGAGCATAAGCATAATTGAGGTTAATCCCTATATCCTGAGAGGACTTCAGCTGCCTAAAACCTGTCAAATCAATGGGCAGTGAAGTGCCTGAGGATGAATCCTGAAGAATTCAATTTCTAGGCATTATATATTTATTTCTGAAAAAAGTTTCCCATTCATTCCTCCTCAGTGACTGATTGTAACATTTTGATCACTTTGTCCCACAGGTACCACTTTGTATGCCATTGTTCTGCTAAAGTTACCTTTTAAAAATGAATTGTGTATTATTTCTTGTGAAGTAAAAAAAAAAAAAAAATACAAAGCTGACACATTCCTGGAATAAACATCAGCACATTCATAAAATGAACAAACCAACAACTAGGTAAACTCTCACAAATGAGTAGGGGATAGCTTGGGAGTTTGCCACGACATTGTTTTGGAACTTTTTTTTCTGTTCTATTGTGGTGTGTTTCAAGTATGAAAACCAACTAAAAATGGAATTTTCTTTAGATAAATGAAACAGAACTAGGAAATTGCTGACTAGGAATCTAAGAGATACCAGAGACATGTCTTCCTGAGTGCACACTGCAGGAGGGTGAGGAGATCTCAGCTACCAAGCCAGAACCTTGCAGATCAAGGGTGATAACTGTGGGAAAGAGTTGCTTGAACATAAAAGCCTGATCAAAGCTGTTTAGCTTGGGCACAGTGCTGTAATGATACACTGCTGCTGTGCTGCATGTCAAATCAAAGCAGCCCCTGTTCCAAAAATAATTGTTATTTCTTAGATAGTTGCTAGCTGGATGACAAAACCCTGATGTTTGTGTAGCTTTTATGATTTCTGCTGTTTTGGGAGAGAATTTTGTAAATACATTGTGTCATGTCTTGGCTTGATTGTTGTCTTCCAGCATCAGGACTGTTTCTCACTGTGTACACACATAAAATTCGGGGCAGTCTTGGAGTGGTGGTTTCTGAGGGGGTGCTCTCCCTGTCTCTGAGATAATGCAATTCTAATCAAAGTACAGTGAAACTTAAATTTCTTCTGGTCTCTGAAATCTCAGCTATTTGTTTGCCTTCTATCTCGTGGATGATCTGTGTTTCATGGTGTGGCTCTATTTACAATGGGTTTGTTTTCAATATCCATGGAGGGACTTAGAAGTGCAACTAACCAAGCTTGCTAACAGAATTTCACTCTAAATTTTAATTTCTAGGCCAGAAACACTAGAGGGCATTGCGAGTTCTGTGCTCATCCGTGTGGTGACTCCACCGTGCTCCTCTGTAACAGCAGTCTTATCAGTTAACTAATAAATAACTCAGGTTAACTAATAAAAGCTAGCTAACACGGTGGGAAAAGCTGTGGAGACCATTTGCAGACTGGAAAAAAACTTCTGGCTCTTAAATTACATATACAGTGTTTGCTTTGGTCAGCAAGCACACACCATCAAAACCAATATCATGTGAAGCTCCGTGTGGATTTCTCTGAAAATGGAAGAAAAACTGTGTTAAGGAGATCCATTTTTGCAAATAGAATTGTCTAACTTGTGACTGGCAGCTGATAGGGTTATATATTCCAAACCATCTCTGGTCTGAAAAGTAGAATATTGTTTCCTCATATGCATTGTACATATTCTGTTCAAAATTGAAAAAAAAACCCAACCTGGTAATTTCACGAAGGTCAGTTTTAAGCGAGTTCAAAATTGTGCATGTGTTTTAATGATGAGAGAAGAAAAGTACAGACAGAGTGTATATACAGGAACGGGGGATTTTAGCAGGAGTTTGGAGGTCAGTGATGGGAGGAGAATTTCCAAGACTCTTCTTTGATTCTGCTGCCAAAAATTCAGGCTTTTCAGAAGCTTCCGTCCCCTATAAAATGTCACTGATTGTTCTTCCCGGAAATAACAGTGCAGGAAGAATTCCGAGGACGGAGAGAGTTCTTGAGACAGAATTGCTCGTCTGGGATGCACCGAGGAATGTCTTCCTTTGAGGAGACAAGTTGCTTACCCTCCCTTATCTCTTGATCTGTTTTAGACGCTTGTTTGTGTCTGCATGCATCAGACTTCAAAGATGTTTGTGTTTGGGGTTTTGTTTTGTTTGGTTTTGGTTATGTTTTAGTTTTTATTTGTTTGTTTGTGGGTTTTGTTTGTTTGGGTTTTTGGGGTTTTTTGGTTTGTTTTTTTTTTGGAAAGTGTGAACTGTGCCACAGTGTTGGAGGTCGGGGAGTGATGCAAGGGGAGGCAGCCTCCTCCTGCTTGCCTGATTCCTGACAGCTTGGCAAACCTGCACTGGCTGTGCACTGCCATAGGCTTTAGTGTTTAACCAGAAATGATAAAGCCTGGATGCTTTTCCTTAGTCATTTTGCATACTCGTAACTTACCCAGCCCGTGTAGCTGTTTAACAATGTCTGTCACAGCTGAACTGTTCTCAGGAGCGTTGTAGATTTCATATCAAGAAAAAGAAATTACTCATTTTTTAAACTGAGTTGTCTATTTTGGAAAAGGCACAGGAAATGGAGAACTAGAATACACACAGACACACATGTCATTATCAGGAATATCAGAAAATCAGAAAGCTGACTCCAAAGAAATTTGCTTTCCGTGACTTTAGACCAGTCTCAGCAAAGGCATGTTCCCATTAGAGAATGAAGACAAATAAAGAGGAACCCGAAGAAGTTCTGCAATAGGAAAATAAGCAGACAATGCTCCTCTTTAGATTAACGCTTTTGTACAAAGTCCAGTGTAGAATGTAGCATTTGACTTGCAGATAAAGTACTGGTGACTAAAGTCATGCTTTCACACATAGAAGATATATTATTTGAGGACTTGGATTTTGTACTTCGGCTACAATATGCAATTTCAAAAAAGTATGTTTTGTAAGGATAAAGAAAGGGAAATGAATTTTTTTCATAACTGCATTAATGTTTCAACTTCACTTTCAAAAAATCTGATAATTCAAGATAAACAAGTAGAGAAATGTTGACAAGGTTATAGTATATTGTATATTTATCTGCTAACAACAGGAATAAAGAGCAGCTTTCAGCAAGCGAGAACATCACATCAGCTCTCTCTACCTGTCATAAGTTCTGGGGCTTACAAAATAACAGACATCTTATTGCATTCTTTGCAAATTGTCAATAAAAATCTGTGAGGCTTGAAGTCACACAGAAATGTTTGGAAATTACAGAAAATCTGCAGTGGGAGCTTACAAAATGAGGACCAGAACTCCTGTAGTGTTTTCCAGTGGGGCAGCACCAGATTTGTATTTGACAGTTCAGGCTTTTGTGAATTGCTTGCTTTCTTGTTATGAAAAACTGCTGGAGTGGCCACTAGCTCTAGTTTCCACTGGAACAATTTCACTGTAAGATTTGAAAATGTTTCTGTTCAGTGTCAGATGCCATGGGTTCTGCTGTTTGGTAGCAGGTATTATGACAGGGAATTCAGGTGCCTGCAGATCAGCTATAGCCCAACGCTGATGGGAGGAAAGTTACTAAACAAGAGGTCTTCAGGAACTAAAGCACAGTATCTGCACCTTCTGCATCAGAAACACCTTGTGTTTTGTCATTATATTTTCCTTTAAATCTTGTTTTCTTTACCTCTTAAATATTTTTTCTGTTCACAATCAGCTGTAGTTAAGAACTTGGGTAGTGCTTACTTGTCATCCATTCCAGATAGCAGCAAATCATAGAATCTTTTTTTTCTAGTTATGGCTAGTCAGAAAATCATTTTTGCTGCTTTGGTGGTGAACTTGCAGCAGCAATCCATCCATTAATCTGTGACTTTCAGGTTCCAAACAGCATAAACTTTAATATCTACTGTCTACTCTCCCTGACACACACTGTGGCAGGGTTTCCAGCACATTCCTGGCACAGATCAGGTAAAACATGGGACAAGTCAGGCTGAAGGGTCAGATGCACAACCAGAACTTGGCCAAAATTAATTAAAGGAGTTTTTATTGACTGTTGCTGCTGTCTAACTTGATTACAAGACCTTTGACTTCAAAAGGAAAACATGTACACTGAGTTGAACACTGAAGTCACAGTGTACTTTATGCAGATGTAATTGCATTTTTAAATTAGCAAGATAAAGCCTCATTTCCTTCTCGGGAGAGTCTCAAATGCTTTAATCTGTAAATTATGTGTACATCTTTAATGTGCATAGAACAGCTGTGTGGCTGCCTGCTAATATTCAAAAGTTCATTGAGAAAGAAGAGTGGGATTCATCAGGAAGATTATTAAGAAGAGAAACCAGATCAGCCTATTACCAACCAGGAAAGCGATATGAAAACTCCAGGCCGTGTTGAAGGAGACTGCCATGATATATACAGGGAAAAAGGAAATATTCTGTTAATTTGGAACACAGACTAGCTTAAAACTCTTTGTAATATCTGGTACCTGCTGCACAAACCACTGCAACTTATGTTTAGTTGGAGCTCTACAGGAAGAAAAAATTCAACTGCAGTACAGCAGAGCGCCTCTCTTCAATTTAAACCAGCATGCCAAAATAATATTGATACATTCCAGAAACATCTATAAAGGCAGAGCTAATGCAACTCTGTTTTTATTAATGCCCAGTTATGTCAAGATGCATAACAGACCTTCGTTATTGTAATAAATCAGTGACAAGGTATGCCATAAAATCATATTGTAGCTTAGCGTTATGTTTTCTGATTGGTAACCGATGAGGTCAGGCTGTGGATGTTCTGGAGATCGCTGGAAAGGCAAGGTGCAGTCATATTGTTTAGATTATGCACTAGTTTCCATCTCATAGTGAACTCTAAAATACGCCTCTTTTTTTTCTGAGATGTTATTTGAAACATTTAAAATATTTCTGCATGTATTACATGTAGACATAATTTTAAAAACACTTTAAAAATCATTTAATACACAAACACTTCAAAGCTCACGGATCTTAGCAGCTCTGGGGCCTTTTTTGACAAGTACCCTGTAGTGGTGCTGTGCATATTTTTTGATATTTACAGGTTAAAGCACCCAGTTTTCTTCTTTATGTCACTGAAAATGGATATTCAGAATAGAGAGGAATAGTTCAAGAGCTCTCAAAACAGCAGCTGATCAACTAACTAAAAACACATTCTTAAACTTGGAGAACTGGATTCTCAGATTTAAGGCTTTTCATGAAAAAAGAAATAAAACTTTCTCATTTATATTGCATCAGTTCCATAATAAATAAAATTCTGGAACTGATGCAGATTTTTGAAGGGTAGCTCAGCATCTGACTAGAAGATAGAGCTTTCAAGAAGAATCTCTGATTTCATGCTAGATATGGAGGAATGCATTGAGACAGCAAGTCCAGCATGTTCTTCTGCACCCCTAAAACAGAACATAAAGTTACTAACAAGTTACTTTCCAGAATTCTTTTGAGGTTGGATGTGGCCTGATTGCTCTCATCATTCTGCAGGGCAGCAGAGGCAGCTCTTTCAGCTCTGTAAAGGGAGAACACAACAAATTGCCCTCTAGCCAGTTAAGGAATTCTGTAAAGGTTAAGGAGTTACATTTCTGGAGAGAATCCCAGTTTGATCTCCTCCACAAAAGAGGCCAACAGTAACAGCAGGGTGTTACTGATTAAAGGCTGAAAAACGCAGACAATATGATTTCACAGAAGACTAAAGAAAAAAAAATTCATATTGTGCAATTTTAAAATATATTAAAGCAAAGATTTAAAACCAGTACCTATTTCAGCAATTGTAAGAAAATATTTTTAAGTTAATAAGTCATTATACCTAAGAACTTATACTATAGATAACCTTTAAATAATATTTCTATATTTGAAAGCTTCTTTGTTTCCTTAGATATAAAAATAAACATTCCAGCTCATACTTTGTGCTCAATAATAAAGTGTTTTCTTAAGTACAGGATTTAAAGAAGTAAATTGTGCTTAATCTGCAGAAACCACTGCAAACAGCCTCAGCTAGCTGCTTCCCCAGAAATCATGGGAACTTTGCTTGAGTACTTAGACAAGGAGAGAGGCCAGGAAACAGCTGAGTGCAAATTACTTTGTATGTTGTCATTTGCCCAGAATTGCCTGGAATTACTTCGCATTTCATATATCAGTAAGAAGTTCCTGATAACCTTTCATTGTACCATAGGTCATTATCTCTTTTGTCTAATCTGATTCCATCAATGCACATGAACTTTTAAAATCCTAGACATTTTCTGCTGAGAGTTGTGCTCATGTTTGCTGAGTCATGGAACACTTCCTTTGGGCAAAGTTAGTTAACCTTGTAGGGATAATGGAAAACAAGAAGCATTTTGAAAGATTTCCCTCCCTACTTCGCTATCTCTTTAGCTGCTGGCCAGCATTCTAATTTATTAAAAGGCAGTTTAAGAACTCCTAAGAAGTTAAACAGGACAGTATTGTTACCTTCCTGTCCTTATATAGTGAAGAATAATAAACTCATTAGTATCTTGAAGTATGTTTTTTAATTGAGGCAACTATTTCTTTAATGGTGAATGCAGTTAAAAATCTGTGCCCTATCTCCAGTTTAAATTTGTCTTCCTTCAGCTACAGCCATTCTCCACATTGTTCTTGTCAAACAGAATGTATCCTTTTTCTGTTTCTGAAGATGACAACTCTTCAGGTTTTGGTTATCTTTTTTTAAAAAAAAATAAATAGGGTGACTAATATACATTCTCTCATTCTAAGGTGATGCAAGGAGAGCTGAATGTGCCTTCACGTCTGTGGCATTACCTTCTCCATCTCATCCTCCAGGCTTCCAGTCTGGCACTCTTCATGGATTCCACACATTTTACCAACTGCAATTTTATATTTACTGCCAGATCATTGATCAAAATATTAAATGCCAGTAAACTTAGTTCTAATAGCAGGAAAATCATAGCAGATGCAGTTTTTTTGAATTAAGATTTCAAATGGATAGACATTTTGAGGTACATGAAGAAATTTTTTCAAGCTAGTTAATGTGCTATTTTAAAGAATAAATTTTCTCAGATATAATTAAAAAATCTACACATATTGCCATTCATTTATAATGTGGACCAAAGCCAAATATAAATCAAGGAAAGCTTCTTTATTTTACTCCCCATTACAACATAAAGTTTTTAATTAAATGAGTCCAATATGTATTTTCATTTATGTTTAGAATTTCTTATTAAGAACAGCTTAACACATCTAGATTAACTGGAGTGGGAAGAAACTTTACAAAACCATGTTTGCTATTGATTTGTCTCTACAGAGTGAATCTGGAAGCAGGACATCCTGCTTTTCAAAATAACTGAAAATCCCTTTAACTTCTGAGTATTGAAGGTTTCCATCAGATTGCAGAGACAAGATGAATGATTTTCCCACAGTGGGTGATACGGTCACCATCAACAGGAGGCTGCAAAAGTCTATTTAGATGATTTATTACAGGCCAGATTTGATTTTGTGATGTTTCACATCTTGTGCTGGCTTTACTTTGGGTTGCTTCAGCATATCCACAGGCACTGAATTTGATTCTTTGAGGGACAAATACAGCTCTCTCAAGTTTTACAAGTTCACATATTTATTTTCACGATGCTGTTTTAAACATAATGGGTGCATTTAAAAATATGCACAGCATTTGATTACTTAAGCATTTTTATCTCCTAGTGTTCCTATCAGATGTGGAGAGCTGTCAGCACGAAATTGGATCCTGTAACTTCTCAACCTTATCTAATGAAAAAATAATAATCAGAACACCAGAACATTTTATGGATTTTTATTGTTTGGAGATGCCTGTAATTGCTTTGTATTGCAAAAAATACATGCCATGTTCCAACTATGCTCTCCAGAGAGCTGGATCAAGAATTCCCATTGCTAGTTTTTAGTAATATTTCTCTGCCTGCTGGGGCTTTTGTTTTAAATTACTCATCCAGTCATTAACTCTTGCAGATTTTTTATATTAAACGCAACAGTTACAAATGCTTTAATTTTATATTTTATTATTCGCCAAAGCCCTCCAGCTGGCCAGATTCCTCCTGTGTCAACATTCTGACACTTTTGTTTAGAAGATGTATCAGCATGTACAAGGCAATGGCCAATGAAATCTCCATTATCTCTGTTTGACAGGGAATGCTTTGAAAGGCTGTGTATTTTTAATGAATAGGGGAAAAAAAAATCAAAGACAGAAGAACATCTTGGGCCTTTGCACATAACAAAGGGGGCATATTTATTGACTGGTTGATGCTGGATGTCAGATGGCTGCACTGAGAGTCGGCAGTCTCAAGAGTTCCATCACCTACAGGGAGTATTAAATACAGAATAAACACTCCACTATAAACCAAGGGGCCATTTTTCTATCAGAATGGAGGGTGGGTCTATTAAGTTAAATTATTAACAGTGAAACTGAAATCACAAAGCCTCAGATGAAATTCCAGGCAATAACTCATAATTTTATAGCCTTCTATCCTTGATTATTCCTTCCTCCCCAAACCTTGAACGTATTTCTACAACAAAAATAAACCACCTTCCTTCTTCTCTTTTTTTTTTTTTTTCTGTTCTCTTTTGACTCTTTCAGGTTTGATATTGATTCTATTTTTTCCCTCACTTTAAAACCCTTGTAGAGGTTTTAACAGCTCATCTTCCTCCATTCTATTCCCTTCTTGTCCTGTACTACTAACACATCATCCTCGCTGTTCTAACACTCAGTATTTGCTGCTCTAATTTCTTACTTTATCTTCCCTTAGAGCTCAATTTTTATGATAGAACAGTAATGGAAGCAACTCCAAGAGGTATGGTTATTGCGTATAGAAAGAAAAAAACTCGTTACAGTGGTATGATTTGGGAAATGTAATGGCCACGTATTCATTTTCCCAAATGTATGTAATTTCTTTTGGCTCCACTAGGATATCCGATCTAATTCTTTATGTAAACAGAAAGGCCAATCATGCCTGAATTTAAATTCTATAAATAAGCCTGATTTCCTGATAAACAAATAAGAAAAACATTAGGTCACAAGTTTTTAAGCTCGCAGACTGTTTGGGTTGGATGGTTCTCTGGACATTCTTACACTGACCACAGAGTGCTATTAGATTTGTATATATAGAGGAGAGAGACCTTAAATAACTTAAAGATTCAAGTTGTTCCTAACTGGAACTGATCATACTTCCTGATTCTTGAATGTTTAAAACTGGACTTGGACAAGATAGTCTTAAGAGGAAATGTGAACAAGAGATTTCCGTGGTGAATCCCATGCACAGGTGTGTGGAGGATAAGGCACTGAGACCCTGCACTGCATAAAAACTACTTGAGTCTGGTTTGCTATCAACAGGCCAGAGCTAAAATCCTCACTATGAAGAACCAGTGAATGAAAATCTTTGGCAATGCAACTTCTTCCATTGCTAAACATTTTTTTGCTCCAGCAATTTCAGCCCAGAGAATTTTCCCGGATCGTATGAGATTTTACTAGGACAAGAATAGGTATAAAGTCTCAGGACAAGAGCAATTATCATCCCATTTGATACCCTATAGTGAAAGCTCTAGGAAAGTGTATCCTGCAGCTGACCCTGTGATGTCAGCAGCCACTGCATGTGCTCAGGGGGACTCAGCTCCAGTACTTATTTGATCACAGGCCAGGCCTGCTGATTGCTGAATGTCAAAGAAAACAAGAAAAACGGAGCAGATAACATGAAATTGTGTAGAGGAGGAATTGTTGCTGAGAGAGTTCAAACAGAACATTTTGGACTCGAGTCAAGAAAAAGCTGAGATTATTTGGAAAAGAGTGTAAGACGAAAGGATATGCCAGTGAAAAGGTCAAAAAGGAAGTTTAAGGCAAAGTAACTTGTCTTAGATAGCTGAGAACTTTGAATTAACAGACTAAAGCTTGAAATTGTTGCACAAAACCAGCAGCTTTCTCAATTAAGCCCTATCAGGCTGTTGTGTTTATGACTAATGCATCCTGAAGTCCCTGCTCAGATACAGCAAGGTTGGATTAAAACATGTCTCAGATTATATAAGGTAGTTCTTACATGGAAAGAATATGATAGGTGTAACCAGTTACCAAATGTAGTATTTCCTACATCCTGTAACCCCAAGGCACTGTTTACATTTATGTAAATAACATTTATGTAAATAAAGAAGCCTTACAGTAGTTATGCAGTTAATTTGAAAAAATTAAAGATCAGGATGACTGGCTGAGAAGGGACAAAATTTGGGATCCAACTATGCTTTCATTAGTCCTTTTAAAGCTTGTTCCTTCTCACACAAACTTCTAGCTTCTTCCTGTGTTTCATAAACATACCTGCAGACTTTGTGACCAAAAGGACACAAAGCTACAACTGAAGTTCAGCTACAATTTAGCATGGTCTGATCTGATGTTGTGGAGATCATTTACTGTGCTCCACAAGAGTCAGCTGACCCTTGCAGAGCTGCCTGTTTCAGAGGAATGATAAAGGCACCAGCACATTAATTTGTTTACTGGTTACATTTCAGTAAGCAGGAGTTGAAGTGAAAGTGATGGGAATAGAAAATTTTCTGAAGAGCCTCTCTCGTAAGTTGTCACTAAGTGTTCAAGATAAAACCACACAACTTTCAATTCAAATTCCCATAAAGTATTGCAGATCAGGGAATTCTGCTGTGTACAGTAGTAGTCCTGTGGCTGGGGCCCTGACAAGTAAAGCAGATGGAGTATACAAATAAAAATGGGAGACATTTCTATATTTGACCCTGAAAAATCTGCCTCCCAGGATCATGATTATACTGGAGGAGGGCTGTCTTTACCTCTGTAAAAGTACTGCTGCAGAAGCTGTGTGATTTTCTGTAAGACACTGACATGTGCCCTGACTCAGAAGGACTGAGAGGAAACAGTTCTCCGACTTGGTGACAAGAACTCTTAGTTTATGAGCAAACCAGTTCCTGTTCCAATGATCCTTTAAAACATGTTTGGGACAGTTAACTGTTTCCACAGGAGACAAGGGAGATCTAGAACATCTCAAAACCAGCAACTGAGATTCCTTGTGTTTTAGGGACCACCACAGCCTCTGTCATTTTGTTTACCTACCCCTAAAATGCTTCCAGGTGAGGTGTTGAGACAAAAATAGGCACTGGACAAATTCAGCAAGTGAAACTTTCTTTTGATAAATAGTCAATTTGGCAGGAAGTGTCAGCAAGTTGTGAACATTGTTAATGAAGAGAGAGCCATTCATAACTAATTTCAACATGACCTCTAAATTTCTCTACAATCATTGCTGCACCAAAAAGCCCACCAAATTTCAGCCAAAAAATTATTATAAGTGTTATATATTTATTGATTCAGGATTTTATCTCTTTTTGAAAATAAAGCTTGAGAATGGTTAGTATGCAAGAGCACAAATGCAGGGCAGAAAAATAATTACCTAACATTACATGTTCCCCTTTTCAAAATGACACAATTCTTGACTGTACACAGGGGATAATCATTGGAGTCACAGCTTTGCTCTGTCAAAAGTCCCCTTGTAAATGGTGTTACGCCTCCCTTCATGATCCAGAAACATCAGATTTATAAAATCTGGAGAAGAGAGTGCTAAAGTAGGACTTAAACCAGCCTCATTGTATCACTTAATGATGATTTAAATAGACCATCCAGAGAGAAAACATCAATAGAAATTCTGTGATAAACAGAGCTTCAAATTGATTCAATAAAATGTCTCAATTGTTATGAAAACATTGCCAAGGGCTGTGAACAGACTCCCCTGCCTTGTTTTTAACATTCAGCTGAATTCTACGTGTATTTTAGTATTTGTTTGTTCTGAAAACATAGCAACCTGCCTCAGGCAGATCAGTAACAGGCAAGCTGGCATAGTCAATTCTATAAGGGATTCTGAACAAGCCGCTGAAAAGCAACTATTTAAAAATCATCAATCCTATTTCAGAGAACAAAATAAGAGACTCTGAAGCATTCTCTTTACTAGATATTATTACTATTTGAATTGTGACAGAGGAAAAAACCCAGGCTTCTTTCTTTGAATGGCATTGCTGATAAAAAATTCTTTTCAAAGCTAACACTAAAGCAGAAGTGAGTGTCTTTACATACAGGCCAATTTGCATCGTCCTCACACACAGGGAAAAGTCAGTAACCATAGTACTTTTATTCGAAATGCATTAAATATAAGAACAGCAACATTCACTTCTCTCTTTTGAAGTACAAGCATTATGAAGTTACAGAGATAATTATTAAAAAACCCACATTCAACAAGTTTCCATTAGAATTTGCCTTCTTAGCTTACGTATTTGTGTCATGTCTCAATAATTCATCTTAAATCTCACCCTCAGCTGTGTGTCTGCAGTGATTCTGAAGGGGACAAAGGGCAGATGTTGTTTTAAACCCTTATACAGCTCTTCCAGAGTAAGAGCACAGCTGGTTCACCTCACTCTCTGCCTCCCATTCTACTGATTCCAGGGCTCCAAATCTTTTCTCTTTCCCATTTCCCTAACCTTAGCCTAGTCCATTTGCTCTTATAACAAGCATGCTAATTGTTTCTGTCAATAGTGTGGGTCAAATGCTCTCCTTTTTAACACCAGTGACTTTCCTCAGGCTGTTTGTAATCGAGAGGGGGAGATGGTGTTTTCTCATTAAGACAGTAAGGAAAAACCTCTTGGACCACAAATATTTCTGAGGATCTCTCTTGTGTGTCTACTTTTATGCAGCATCTTAATTTTTTTGGACTGGTTTCCTGTCAAAAGTTTTAATTAATCCTGTGTCTAGTTTTATTGCAACAGGAGTTAACTACATATTGTAGAAAGAATTAAATATGTCTCTATTACATATATAGCAATAAGAAGAAGGAAGTGCTCAACTAAAACATAAATTCCAAAGATTTTGACAGGTGAGAAAATAATAGTTTTAGTTGGCCATTATATGGGGCTGTGTACATTTTTCCATTCACAAAGGCTGCTTTCCTTGAATTTCAGCCTTTGAGCAAATGCGGGGTTTTTTAGTTTTCATTAGTGATCTCTACAGTAAAACTATGAAAGTAAATGATTTTGATGCAGAATTTTCATTTGGAAGGTGGAAATTAATATTTCAGTTAAGATTCCTGTGTTGTTATCAGTGACTCAGGTATATCAAGTAAAATACACATCAGGCTGCAAATACTCCCAGATTTTACATTATTGAATGCTCTGAGAGAACATCACCAGTCATCTGACAGAACAGGAATGAATTCAGCAAGGGAATCTGCCTTTGTCATTGTGACCTCAAAAATAGGGAATGTCTATCCTTAGAAGAATTGCAGAGGCACAGAAGTAAAAATGTGGAGAAGAATTAAATCTTCTCCATTTATTTAGGAATGGTGTATCAGGTTATGCTTTTGCTATACTGTAGGTGTAGAAGAAAGGATTACAGGTGACCTCAGCCCTGATAAGTCACAGCTGCACTAATTACCAAAGATGAGGAACAGCCTGGCCCTTAATGGGTCACAGCCCTGACTGATAAAGGTGAGTGTGATAAAAGGGCTGCGTTGGCTGGTCTGAGGGCTTTGAAGAAGGAGATGCTGAAGGAAGACCTGGAGCAGGTAGAAGGAACAATCCAGAGAAATGCAGAGAAGGATGAAACAAGGAAGAGGGCTGCTGCTGTAGGAGATGTGCTGTGAGGTCAGTGTGGGTCTGATGGGGTTGGAGCCTGCAGCCATGGCTGAGCTGGGTAAAACCTGTGGTCAGAGGTGGTAAGGAAATCCTTGCAGTCATATTCCAGCAGGAAATAACCAGCAGTCAGGGACTGCAGTTGGACCCTGCATTAGGAGCTTGCTGTAGTCAGAATCAGGCTGGCTAAACTATAAAGAAGAATAAACTGGGGCTTTTTTCATGTTGTGAAATGAGAGTCTGTGTCTTGGCTCAATTTTACATTTAACAAGAGATCTGCTGCAACACTGTGTGATGTTTTCAAAGCTGTGTTAGTGGAATTGATAAAAAGGATATCTCCTATTAAAACTGTATTGTGACATGATTGTCTGTACTGACTTGCTCTTGTACATATTCCTCATTTATGAGAATTTTTGTAGCCTTGTATAGTAAGAGTTTGTTCTAAAAGTAGAAAAGCAGCTCATGCCCTGTTTGTGTGTGCCCGAACCAGCAGCCATATGTTTAAAGAACAATAAGTACTGCACCTGAACTGATTGGATGTTCATTATGATTGTCGTAATGATTACTTACAATTATTTGTGTCTTTAAAGGTTTGCTGAGGATTTTGCAGCACAAGGCTAAGCCTTGTGAGGTTATTGGACAAAATGTCACAAAATGAAAGGTAGTGATTTTATGAAAAAATATTAGGTTTGGCAGGAGAGAAAAGGCTTGGATGGGGAGAAAAACCATGTTCTGTAACTTCTGTCATTTCTTGGATGTCATTGCTTAGATTCATTGAGAGCATTTTCTGTTTGATAGAGTAAAGTGATACAGGAAATTCCATGGGTTAAAAATAGATTACTGATATAAAACTGTCATTGAGAGTCATTGCAGTACTTGGCTAAAAACACTGGAAGTGGGAAGAGATTAACACTGTTTTCTCCTGGCATCTTGTTAATTTGTTTCAAAGCTGGCAGTCGGGCACTGTATGGTAGTTTTGTGAAGTCTTTTGTGTCGCTTGTTAGCGGAAATACAGCTTGGACATTTTTGGAAGGGCAACAGGTTCTTGAAGAATGAATAAGTTGTAATTATTAACAGCAGTCAGAGGAAGGGATGTGATTGTTTGCTTTGCTTTTGTTGTCGTTCTTTGCCCATACTCCTTCTTTGTCCAATAATCTCTTGCCTACAACATGAGCTGTGCTTTAAATCCTATTTTAGTGCTCCTCTTCGCTAACAGGATTAGTTACTTCCCCATCTCTCTGTGTCAAACAAGGTGGTCCTACACTTGGTGTTTGGGTGACAACATCCTGCTTCCCAGCTGTGATAATAAATAAGGGGCACAACATCTGGCACCTGTAAACTCTTTTATTTTGGAAGCTGTTGTCCAACATCTGGATAAAATTATTCAAAAACCCGTTCCTCTAAATGAAATGTTTTTATCTAAACAGTGATATGTGCCATGTGTGTAGATAAACACATATTACTCAGATACACTGATTAACAGCAGCAATGTGAAAATGAAACTGTCTCCTTCCCTCTGTTTGTTTGGTGTGTGCGCATGGGTTTAGCTCACAAGTTATTAAATTATGGCTAGAACACGTACCTCACTCATTGTATGCATTTTAATCAGACTGTGGTGGTTTTTTTTTTTTTTTTTTTTTTTTTTTTTTTTTTTTTTTTTACTTTGATAAAACAGACAAGAATAAAATCAGGATGAGTCACATATCTGAGGTGTAGGTATCTAGTGTTATTTTAGGTGTTTTGGTGTATCCCAGCTGCTGATAAGGAAGGCCAGCTCTTCCATTTGTCAGACCCAGGCAGGCAGAACTCCTGGTTGCCCTAGGGTATCCAGCATGACAGTGGTTGCCTCTCTTCAAGCACATGGGTTCTTCCAGTGGCTCTTGCTGGCACTGCTGGCTAATAAGTATCCGTAAAAAAGGGGTGGAGGTGAGGATTTTTCTGTTAGCAGAGCTTCTTACTGTGATGGAAAGTTTAGTCCCAAATACAGAGTATGACTTTGGCAGCACGTCTGATCAATAACCTGAAGCAGTTTTACTTATTTTCATGCATGCTCTAAAGCTGACTTGGCCCAATTGAAATAAACTGAAAGCCTTTTAAGGATCAAATCTCAGCAACACTTTTTATAAATGGAACTTTAAATTATAGTCTTTTAATATCTGTTACATGGTTTCCAGATGGACTCCTGGTCTTTTATAGCAAATGATCAAGTATGTTGTACTTCTTTCTTATTATGTTGAGTTCTCAGCAAGCGATTCCAATTGCAAGAACTATAAATAGGCTGTAATCCAAGTAAATATTTTTAAATATGCTTGGTTTATACCTTCTATAGGTTATTTGAAGTCTGAATTCTTGCTGTGGTATCAGGGTTTTGTTTGGGTTTAATAGGGCTTCACCACTGTGTCGTAAAGTATCTCTGTGCCATGTTCAGACCATGTCTGGGTTGCATCCACAGCCTTGTGGGCAGCAGGTCAGGGGAGGGGGTTCTGCCCCTCTGCTGTGGTGAGAGCCTCCCTGCTGTGCTGAATCAGCTCTGGGGTCCCAGCACAGGGAGGACATGGAGCTGCTGGAGTGAGCCCAGCAAGATGATCAGAGGATTCCTATGAAGAATGGCTGGGTGAGCTGGGATTGTTCAGCCTAGGAAGGAGAAGGCTTTGGGGTGACCTAACTGCGGCCTTCCAGCACCTGAAGGGAGACTGCAAGAAAGATGGAGAGACTTCTCTACAAGAGCCTGGAGTGGCAGGTCAAGGGGGAAGAGTTTTAAATTGAAAGAGGGCATGTTTAGATTAGATATTAGGAGGAATTTCTGTGAGGGTGGTGAGGCACTGAAACAGGTTGCCCAGAGAAATTGTGGATGCCCCATTCCTGGGGGTGTTCAAGACCAGGTTGGATGGGGGTCTGAGCAAACTGATCTAGTGAAGGTGTTCCTGCCCATGGCAGGGGGCTGGAGTTAGGTGGTTTTTAATGTCCCTTCCCACCTAAACCATTTTATGAAAATGGGATGCGAGTCCTAGTTCCCATATGCTGTTTCTCACCAGGTGGTTTATGAAAAAGTAATTTTGTTCAATTTGATTTACACTCTTTTAACATGCTCTGAGTATTTTCTTTATGGATGAGTTTAAAGATAGGATGTATGTGTCAGACATGGACCAGAGGTACAAACTCTCAGATCCATAGTATGATGGAAACGGTGCGTGTTACAAATTCACAGGTTGGTCTTGAAGGTATAGATTTTAGTGATAAAATCTAGGTTAAGTTGGTAAATGCACCTCCCACCTTGCCCACTTATGAATGATTTCCTCCTGAAAATCCTGTATATTTTTCCAGTGTGTGGAAATGGATTTATTCCTATTGTAGTTACTTTCTTTTTTAATGAAGTGATTGAGTTGCAGTTTACCTTGTCTTTAATTAGATTTTGGTGTTTTTTTCATAACAGAAAAATATTTTGGGGGGTGATATGACAGTTTTAATTGCTAGTTCAGTAAAAGAGAGAAGAAAAAAGCAATGTCATCAACCAAGTCTAGATCTTCAAAATCTATATCATATCTGTATTTCTAATATTCAAGTCAGTGGCAATACCAGACATGACAATATAATTATTTACTATAGGTCTCTGTGATTAACCATTCCTTCAAGCCTGTGTTGATCTATGCAAGCCTCACTGTAATGATGGCAATAATTTTTACTGGAACATAATAACAATTCAAGATGTTCTGTACTGGTTTGTGACAGAAGCTCTCCATGTGCTGGGGAAATCTATGAAGTTTGTGCTGAGTGGTAAAAACAGTATTTGATGCTCTCTTTGATGTTTGTACTGAGGCTAAAAATCTGTCCAACACATGAGATGCAGCTTGTTCTTGCAGCTTTTTCTTGCTTTTCTTCAGCTCTAAAAGAAATAAAAAGGAAGAAAGGTGCTTAAAAGGACTATGCATGTAGTTTTGCTCACCTCAATCACTGTTCCACTAAGTCACAATCATGAAATACTTCTGATATCTCAATTTCAAGTGCTGTTATAACAAAGCTTGTTCTTGCTCCAATAATGTTCCCTTATGTTCTTCACTTTCACAAACTTCAGCTGCTTGTAGGTCTTAATTATCACTTTGTGATGGGACATGTTTCATCCTTAGCTCTGGGAATGTAATCTTGTTGGTGAAGTGTCCTGTGATGCTTGCTGAATTAATCTTTGAAAAGTAACACTTTTTGAGGTTTTTTTGCTCTTTAAGGTTCTTTTCCTGTTTATTATTGACATTTCCAGATAGTGTAAACTGGCTAACTGTAACCTTATTCCACTGATAAAGTGATTTATTATTCCTTCTTTCAGCAACCACTTCAATCTCTTTGGCGATCTTGTCCACATACTTCCCCTTGCCTCTTACCTCCATTTTCTGGTGCCCTCTCCTTTGGGTGGGAGCCAGGTGCAACTCTCTGGTATTGCCATGGGAAAAAGACTGTCACATATTCCTGATGCCTTCTTGTCATGTCCTTGGATGGTATAATAGCTAAACTCTGCTCTTCAGTTTAATTTGGAATTGGTGCACTAATGGTTTGTATTTCAACTCTTTGCTAGTGCTTTTTGGTGGAATGGCTTTTCTCTAGTTGTGAAACCTCAAAGCAAGTGTGGTTTTGCCAGGCTTGCCACATTCCCATTTTGAGGCTGGTAGGGTTTGTTTGTAGCACTCAGCCTCACTTTCCATGTCCCCACCCTTTATTCAAAAATAGGTTATAAAATACACAGGGCTTTGCAATTAAAATATAACTTACTTTCTTGGTGGAAGCTATTGCTCTGGGAGGATAGCCACACTCTTTTTGTGCTCCCACAAAAGGCTGTGACAGATAATCTTGTGTGGAATACTGGCAGTACTTTTGTGGTTATGTTGTTTGTCTAATTGAAATTGAGATGCCTGCCATTTGAGAGTTTGATCTACAAGCCAAGGGACAGAAAAGCCCTAATTTCATTAAATTTTAAATTCATTTTTAGAGAAATTGTTTGTCTAGTACAAAATACAGAAAAGCTTGAAGAACCAGGAGGCAATCTGGCGCTCACTGTTGCTGGAGCAAGGGTTCTGTAGGGTCAGGATACTTGGATTCTCTTTGGCATTGGAAAACAGCTACAGCCCACCAGTTTGAGCAGAAGTGCTTTCTTTGGAATTTCATTTAGAAATAGAGTAAGACTTCAGCGATGTGGAAAGGTGTTCATCTGTAATGTTTTCTGCTTTTTCTTAAGGGCCCCTGTTACTTGGCTAATAGCTACAGTCTGGCTTGCAAGAGAAATTAAAAACTCTTTTTACCTCTTCTGACTTGTCAGTCATTCTACAATGCATCAGTAAAACATTACCAGGCAGCATCATTATATACATGACACTTTCAGTGTATAACACTCAAGATTAAAAATGTGCAACCTAATATATCCTCATCATAAAAATGAGTATCCTGTCTTGACAGATCTTCTGAAAAATAAAAGTGAGCATTTTAAAGGAGTTCACTAAAGTTCTAATATTCACTGTCAGATATTTTTTATGCTAAGAAATGACAGTTCATATCTTTGAGTATTTGTGTAGCTCTACCTTAGTTCATTAATGTTTCTTTCTGAGGATAAAATTAGTTTAGCAATACAATATAAATCAAATACTAAAATATTTGAGGACTCAAAGAAGAGGTGAGATTCATTGGAGGTACCCCTCCCTGCCTTCACAATGAAATTATAGAAAGAAAGTTATATGTGAGTCATCCCAAGTTAAAACTGTCAGAAAAATACACACAAAAAATTTCAGATGATCTATTTGCAGTTTCCTAGCAGGTAATTAGGTGACTAAAAAGAACAAACATGGAAATTTCAAGATAAATCATATTAAAGTAGTCTAATTTTCATCTCTGGCAGGGTTCCTTGTGTAGATTAGAAGCAACATGTCACATGCACCTTAAAAAAGCTGCTGAGATTCTCAGATGACATTCAGCTAAACAAACGAGTACAATTTGGTGTAGATTAAATCACTCCCATGTGAATCCAGATTTTGCTGGAAAGTAATATTCTATGCATCAAAGTTTCCAAACAAAATGGAAAAAAACACCGTGTGGAGTTCTTCAGGATTTTCTTGTGTTGATTGTTGCTCATTGTTTCATTAATAATTTGAGTGATGGAAAAGAATATTTCATTGGAGTTCCTGTGGAGAATATAATATTAGATTTAATAAATTCATGCTAGAATGAACAGATACTCTAAAATTCTAAGATTATCTTGATCAATTGTAGCAAAGCTGTGAAGTATTTAAAAGTACAATTTACTCATGGTGTCTAAAACACACTGCATTGAGGTAGGAATAATCAGACTGTTTTTATGGGACCAAATATTGAATTATTGGTATTCTGTAGCTAAGACAGACAAACATCGAGTAGATCTCAGAGAACCTGTTGGACATATGTAAGAACAGGTTGGAAAAACATGTGGGAGAGGTGGTTTATGTCTGTTTAATGTTGCCTCCTGGCAATGGGGTGGATCAGGGAGCTTCCCAAGTCCCCAGTCTGCTATGGAGTCTATTAGCCAATGAAATGATGTGCTGGCAGTGGTCACAGCTGTGAGGACTGGAGCTGATCTAATGTCACTCAGGAGCCTTGAGTGAATGGTTTACATGACTGTAATTGAGCTACAAGTTAAGCCCTGTTTGTGGGGCTGTCAGAAAATCTTGGTGTCTAATCTGCCCAGAGCACAAGGTGCAAAATGCCCCCTGGAGTTATCTGGCCTTGAGATAAAATTAACACTTTTGAAAGTTTCATTCTATTTTATTTATCAGATTAATTTTGTTTATGGATCCACGTCACTGAGTGTATCAATATCTCACGCTTTCTGCGTCCATGACTGGATGTTGGTTACCAGCAGGGATGACTTGCATTGCTCTGTGGGATGCTGCTTGCTAGCCTTTGTTCTGAAGGGTGTTGACAGATGAATTAATTTCCCTCTATTATTTTCTTTCTTTAATGGCATACCCAGCTAATTCTTTTTCTTCTCACTTCAAAGCTGCATGCTTTCTGACCGGCCAAAGATCTGCTGATGGCAACACTCTTGAAGTGTTGCTGGTCTTGGTGGGAACAGAAAAGAATACATTTTAGTTCCTCAGGCTTCCTCAGAGCCAGCACTCTTGTACAAAGGTTCTATTTCTGTGTTGGCAGCTCATGAAACCACAGCAAAACATGGAGGAGAGTCTGGGACAAGACTCCAGTGCACCTGGAATTTAGAGGTGCCTTTGTGATCCATTTTCCCTGTTGTGAAGCTCTCCCCTCAAATATGAGAAGAGCACTGAAATACAAAATGTGCTTTTTCTGTGCTGAGCAAGTTCACCTGATCCAAGGGGGTGACACCCCTGGCTCAGGCCCAAAACCAGCAGTCAGTACAATGGGAACAGGGAGCTTTTCTCCCAGCTGCTCAGCCTTTCACAGTAACAGAGCATACACTAACCATGGACAAAAAACAGATCCATCCACTCCAGCACCTTTCAAGGATCCGTGTACCAATCTGTAACTCCCACTGAACCTTTGTCACTTAAAGTGGACCTAGAGCATCACATCCACTGTCTCAGATTCCTCTGAACCTGTCACCACTCTGAAGTCACACAGCCAGCAGACTGGGAACACTGTCACAGGAATTATTTTCTCAAGCTGTGAATTAAAATTTCTATGAATCTCTGGCATCTTTCCTAAATGATTTTGACTTTGTCAAGCCTGACTTCTGTCATGTATGTAGGGGCATTGCTGGACTTTGCTTTTTAGGTGGAACAGTTGTTTTGTATTACCCAGAACATTTCAGTCTTGCAGTCCCCTCCTGAAGCTGGAGATGTGATTCACATTGCTGTGAACCTGGAAATCCCCATAATGTATGCATATGCATTCAAGTGCAAAACTGCATATTTTTGTCAACTGCAGCCTTTCCTAATAAGAATTTATAAGATAAACACCTCTATATTTAGAAGCTAACCTCCCTTTCTCCCTCCTTGAAGCGGTCAGAGCCTAGAACATGTGTGCAGTGAAATTTCTAATATTTACAGGAGTACTTACAGATGTTTGCATTTAAACATAAGCTGTAATAATTCTACTCATACCAAGAGATGATGTCAAAAGTCATATCCTATGATGGGGAAAGGGGAGTACTGCACAGAAGTGCACAAAGAATCCTGGATTCCCTCTCCTACTGGACAAGCAGTGCATCCAGATGAACACCACCACCTTTGCACAGGTTCTTTGGCACTCAGTGGCACATTAAAGGGTATGAAAAACATTCTCGCATTCCCTTTCTTCTATGTCTCACTTGCTTCTGTGGAGGATATGTAGGTGTCTGCTGATATTTTTTGTGTATTGACAGCCCGTGGAAGTTCTTACTGATGTGTGCTGGGACCTTTAGTTCAGCAGCACTTAGCCTGTCAGTTCAAAAAGAAAAGGAAAAGTTTGATAGGCACCAGAAAACTTTGAAGTAAAAATGAGTCGTGAATATTCTAAATGCCAAAAGTCCATTTGAATTGCCTGCACTAAATGAAACCGTCTTGGGGGTTTTAAAAACTGAAATAGGCTTGAGATTTTTTAATTTGAAAAGGTGAAAAAAATTTAAAATCAAGGCTTTATTGTGTGACAGATACTGAGCTAATTTGTGGCTTTTGGACTAATTTTATTAAAACACTATCAGATCTACTCACTTTTTATGGGAATCATCCTATTTGGGGCACATGATAAAGTTCAGGAATAAGAGCAGCAAATTCTAGTCCATGGTAGGAATAAGAGTCATAATGCCTGAATTTAAAAGCCCAGTCTGTTCTGATATTTTTACAATTTTAATGGAAAGGATCACAGGATCACACCAGGACCCTGTGTCTGAGGAAGCCACAGGGCCATGACTGTGCCACATGATAAGGAATTGCAGGCTAAAACTTCCACTGCCCTCTGTCAAAGAACTGGTGATCAAATCAACCCCAGCACTGCATGGTATGTTCTCCTCTGAGGAAAAAGAACCAGCATCTTTTCTTCTTGCAATAATGTTTTTACCCTTTCCTGTGAAAAACTTGATAAAAATTCTGACTTGAGCTGCAGTGGAACTTGGAAGTAAATGTGAGTTTATGTCCCATGGTACTTTGCAAGCAGAAGTTCTGCTTTCCATTTTCAGATGGTTGATTGCTAGCTCTGTTGTAGAGCCTAGCTGTGAACTTTGGCTTTGCTCTGGCCTAGACATGTGGCATCTAGCTTGTTCCAGCACAGAGTATGTAAAGCATTTGGCTCTATAAATCTCCAGTCTCAGAGGAGCAATCTTTCCATATCTGACATTAATGAGGCACACCTGCACAGTGTTTGACTATCTCTGTATCATTTTATGTATTGTGGCTGTCTGATTCCAACAATGCACCACAGCTAAGACAATAAAAAAGGGAACAGTTTGCTCATTAGGAATGCAACAGTTTCAGTGTTTTGGCTTTCATTCTTCATAACATCTGTTGAACAGCACTAGGTTTGATCAGTGTCTAAATATCTCCACACACATTTTACGAAAACAATAATGCAACTTAAGTTTCGTCTTCAGTGTTGTGGGAGGAGGGGGGAAGGTGCATAATTTCACATGTGGTCTGAAACCTGGTAAAAAGCGATGCTGTGTCAACTTTCTGCATTTTGTTTAGATGAAAAGCTATTGATTATCTGTTTAATTAACCACATAAAAGTTGTTTGACTGAATGTGTCCGTGTGAGAAAGAAATGCACAGGGGTCAAAGACAAATTTAAAGAACATGGGATGAAGAAAAGAACGCAGGACTTGCAGAGCCAGCTGGTATCTATAACATCACCTGCTTTCTGTTAGGGTGAATCTTCTAGCCTAATGCCTGGCTTTAGACTTCTATTTGAGCAGAAATGCTGTTGTACAGAGCAGAGTGATTCTGCTCTAGACCTTGTAGAACTGCTGACCAGATAAACATTTCTAAATTTGGGAGGCTGAAAACTGGACCAAAGGTCCTCGACAGTGAAGGCAAAACTGGGTTAGAGCTTCTCAACAGTGCAAGTAAAGTTCACTGTTGTGGACATGTGATTCTGGCAGAGGTGGTAAAAAGCTGTTAGGTGAAAAGCAATTGGACAGGATCAATGAAAACTGGGTGATAAAGAGGGTGCAAACGAGAAGAGTGCTGAAGGAGAGAGAAAAGGGTTAGGAGTTACAGAGAAGAGGGATAAGTGTAAACAGTCTGAATGGGTAAAAAACAAGGGATGCTTTAAGAGATTGAGAAAATTGTATAACTGCTTTTGTTCCCTCTCCTGCCTTTGTGACACTGTTGCGTTCCCTGGCCCTTGTGTTCATGCTCTTTTATTTTTTTTTTTTTTTAGGGGCTTCCAAAATCTGTTTCAATCACTATAATTCCTTTTTTTCCACCGTGCTTCATCCTGCCTGCTCTGCAGTTTTCTGTGCCTGTGAGAATGAGGGGAGGCCAGAGAGCCACTGTTGCTTCTGCTAATTGCAGAAGGGGAAATCAGCTCTTGCTACTACCCCTCAGTGCAGTAATTGCTGTCTCGTAGGAAATGGCTCTCTCCTGTTATGATATCCATAGCATCATGTTTTCCTAGGGCTCTGATGCACATAAGCTGAGGAACAGGGCTGCAGCCTTCACCTTCTTTAGCAGTATTGCCCAGGAGAACTTAAAAAATACTGCCACAAAGGACCATTTTTCTGGGGGGGTTGAAAAATATCTGTCATTGGTTTTGATTCAGTCAGAAGAAGGAAAATCTTTTAACAGTAGGGCATGATGGAATAGAGAAGCACAAATGTGGGAAATTGATTTGTAGAAAATTCTCAAAGCCTGACAGAAGGCTCACATAGTGGGCATCTGTATGCAAACCTTGAGATAAGAAATGCTGACTTAGAAATGCTATGGAATAGGATGGACATCGTTGAGAGAGAAATGGAACTAGAAACAAGTCTCAAAAGATGGCTTTGCAAATAAGACTAGATACTTTGGATCATAGTAGGACCCATGAGGGGTAATTTTAGATGATTGGCTTTAAGGCATTAATGGCATTGTGTAGCAAAACCTGATAAACCAAGAAACACTTAGAATGTATTGTAATTAAAAAAAATTTGGCTTCTGATTGTGATGTGTGAATTATAACATCTGTATTGTCTCATCCTTCACATGAGACTGAAAATGGAATGTTTTAAAATGGAATGTTTTAAAAACTGAAAGTTTTTAAAATGCCTCTCAGTTGCCTCGTCTCTAGGTCAGAAAAGGGTATAATCTGACGAAATTGGTGCCTCTTACAAAAATTAGAAAAGCTGTCTTGTGTCTGCAAAGTAAGTTCATAATTACTGTTACAGGTCCCAAAAAGAAGACAACCACCATCCATCCCTACCCACCACTCTAAAGCTGCCATGGAAAGCTGATAACCCTCTTTAGATCGATCAATAGCCTTTACCAGAGAAAAAGCTGAGTGCCTGCAAAAATCTGGTACAAGAGCAACTAAAAAAGGATCACATCTCACCCTCAGATAATCCTTGGAATTCACCAGTGTGTGTCATCCACAAGAAAACTTCTGACTTCTTGAGATTCCTTCATGACCTGAAGATGATCAATGAAATGATCAAGAACATGAACTTCCCTTTCTATCAATGGTTTCAAGAAACTGGCCTCTCGTTATCATCAATTTAAAAGACTTTTTTCAAGATACCACTTTACCCAGAAGATGCCCTAGACTTGTTCTTTTCAGTTCTGGCTATCAATTCAGAAAAACCACTGCAGAGGAATCACTGGAAGTCATTACTGCAAAAATTAAAAAACTTGCTCACAATTTGCCAATATTTCGTCACACAAGCTCTGTCTCCAGCACGACAGGTTGATGAGATCACAAATTAGAAACCCATTTGTCCCTAACTATAGAGAAATGTAAAGGATTACCTGGCTTTGGAGTCACTACAGAATTTACATAGGTAAGGGAGAATTTTGCTCTAGGAGGATAATGCTAATAACATTTGGGTTACTTTTGCTGCTTGTTCTTTTACCTGCTGATTTTATAGTTACTTATCTTTAACTGTTTATGTTTGAGTAGTTTGCATACATTTATAGGAATTAGGATATGAAAAATGTTGAGGATTTTTTCATCTCCGCTGATACTCCTTCAAGGTATACATCTCAATGTAGATGCAGTGCATATCTGAAATATAATACTGGGAAAGCTTAAAGTATTTTTGACTTTATTGTTGCAGAAACACATTTTAATAGATGTTTCCTTGCTTTGCATTTAACAGTTCAAAGTATCTCCTGGCCTTGCAATTAGCTGTTATTTTTCTGGGTTTTTTTTCATCAGTGTATCTATTAATTAGAAAATTCACCAAACAAAAGAAATACCAGGAAACCTAAAACTATTATTGCTTGAGAGGGAAGAGTGGCTCTTTATTTTCCATAGAACTCCTGTAAGCATTTCCATGGGGAAATAGAAACTAAATTGCATTTCTGTGATAAAATAGATAACATGCTGATGTGGAAATGTAAATGTCAGTGTAGGCTGCTGCTTTTTGCTTATCATTGTGTTCTGCTTAGAGAAAGAAGTAAAAAAATCCCAGGCTGTGTGAACCATCAGGGAATTGCTGTAACACTGGATTGCTTTTGAAGAATTATTTAAGTTGACACTGGAAAGCAGCATGTTCTCCTTTTATTTCTATATAGTCATCCTTACTTCCCACCTCTTTTCAACATGATTTAAATGGTTGCTGTCAATTACAAAAATCCTTATGTACACCTCTGTTCCAGCTGAATTTTTTTCCAAAATCAAACGGTCTCTGTTCCTCTTTTAGTGAGTGTTTTAATTGTTGTGAAATTAGGGGTAGGAACTCTTGATCTCTTTAAGGTTGTCATCTACCAGACAAGTCCCTTCTGGAAGTTTGACTCCTTCTGCACTTTGGACCACTTGCCTTGCACAAAATGAATATGAAACAAAGAACTGACTGAATACCATAATGACATCCTCTTGACTTAAAAATGTAATATTTTGCCTCTAATGTTGGCTATGTGGAAGGCAGTCATCTTCAAGAGGTGATGAATAATGTCAAACGCAGTACTTCTCTTTACTCCTGTAGCTTTCTTAGATCACAGTATTTCATATCAGTTTAAAGAAAAAAACAAAAATACTTCAGAAAGGTTCTTGTTCCTTTTGTATTACACCAAGTTGTTTGTCACCATAGATAGCCACAATTTTGTTTTGGTGAACCAGAAGCCAGTGAAATGTTTGCCATGAAACAATATCCCAGAGAGCACATGAATCCAGCAATAAAACAGTTTGTGATCAGGCAGCAGCGCACGTGGCACAAGCCATAGCTCTACTCCAGAAACCATTTGCAACTTCTGCAACACTCAGGAGACTGCTACAGCCTCTCTTTCCTGGTAATGTGAGCCACAGAATGCAAATCAGAAAATTAAAAGTTAGACAAAATTACATTACAGCACCCCTATAAAAACTCTGCTTTGGTCAAGGGTCTGTGAGATGAATTTGTCTCCAGACTTGTGTGACCTGCCACATCTTGATGAGGGATTATTTTCAGTATTCAGCTCAAAAGGCAGAGAAAATGGCTCTGGAAACTGGACATTGCTAATGAAACTGATAAAATGAAGCTACAAACCAAGAGACAAGTATTTACTGAATATGATTACATCTGTCAGCAAAATAATGCCTAGCTGCATCTGTGGATATGCTTTTAAATTTGCCCATTGGGACTAGCACTCTAATTTATACAGTCTGGTCATTTTGCTTTAGGTAACACAGTGAAAATTGGTGTAGCATTCATATATTTATCACACATGAACGTTGTAGTTAATCAGATTAACGTTAATTTGTACTGTAGCTCTTCCTGTCTGGAATTCAGGAGAATTACAGTGGGTCTGCCTGTGTAGCACTGAAGATGGTGTCTGGAATTTCAAACATGCTTACCCTGGTGGGAATAGCTGGATCTCTCCTTGATTTCCCATCTCCTGTTTTAAATAACAATTTTTCCACAGTAATCTATGTGCAGCATTCTCTCAGCATGGTAAAAGTATTTTTAATTAAATATTTGCAGAGGGTTCTGTTTAAGAGCCAACAGAAGATTAGCAACATGACTTTAATCTGCTCTCAAGCTTTGATAAATGTGACCTTCAGAAAATCCTTCCCCTTTTTTTCACGTATCATGCAACAGATTTTATTTTGCATTCATTTTCCTCCTGAAACTTAATGAGTATTATATCACTGTGTTTGAAATGGGGCTTATAATCAAGATAAATTCATTTCAAATAGGTTTTAAAAAAAACACTTTTCTTCAGAAATACATCATGTATAGAAGAGGCATATGAAATAGCAAGCTAAATACATTGGGGTAATTAACAAAGTAAAATTAAATTACATTATGTTCAGATTCATATGTCAGTAAAAGGTTTTTCCAATTCATTTCCTCACTTAAGTTCAACTTTGTCATCTCAGCTCATTTATTAAATTCTGTTTTTTCTGGCATGTGTTAGCTAAGAACCTAGACCTCAACAATGGCATATTCAGGAAAACCTTTGCTCTCATGTCACTGGCTGCAAAAATGCTTATGCTGTATTTGGATTTTTTTCAGGGTGGGATTTTTAACTCTCAAGACACTAAAAGAAACTCTCATGGATGCCATTTTTCAAAATGATTGAATTTGACTGAAGAAAATGGACTGTTAAAATATCCCCATCCATTTAAGTCACATAGGAGATCATCAAAGGATTTGATTTTTGCTTTATTACTTGAGAAGGAAATTTGGTAACATATTTCTGTTGTTCAGTTTATTTTGTAAACATTCCATTCATCTGCTTTTGACACAAATGATGTGATAAGTTGCACTCTGCCTGTATCCTCATACTCCCTCTTACTTTGAGTAGTTTTTTGACCTCCCAAAGTGCTTTTAAAAATGTTATCTCAGTGACCTTAGTACCAGCCAAATGCTTATTTTGATTGTGAGCTACCCAGTCTTGTCATGGCTGTGCCATCACGTGGCAATACCAGGCAAAAATAGGTTTTTTTTAAAAATTTCCACAGAGTAGATAAGTCTATAATAAAATTTGTATTAAATATAAAAAAACTAAGAAGGTACTACAGTCCTCTGCAGGAAGAGTGTTGTCACTCTTTGAAATCTCTTGCAGTTGAATGAGATGTTTTATTTTATTGTGTATGAAAGCAGTCAAAGATATGTAAAATTTAGAAACCTCTTAGAAATAATAAGATACAAGTGTTTGGTGACAGGACAAGGGGGAATGGCTTCAAACTGACAGAGAGCAGGTTAGATGGGATATTAAGAAGAAATTCTTTACTGTGAGGGTGGTGAGGCCCTGGCACAGGTTGCCCAGAGAAGCTGTGGATGTCTCATCCCTGGAAGTGTCCAAGGTCAGGTTGGATGGAGCTTTGAGCAGACTGGGATAGTGGAAGGTGTCCCTGCCCATGGCAAAGGGGCTGGAATGAGATGATCTTTAAGGTCCCTCCCAACCCAAACCATTCTGTGATTCTGCAATATATACTACAATTTATGCTTTTGCACACATGTATTGTTATATATAAAGTCTGTATTATACAGATTGTAGAGTTTGTACTCTTTGAAGAATCCTTGGTCTGTTTTTGAACAGGGTCAGCAGGATTGACTGAGCTACTGATACATCCACACAGAAACAGAGTAGGAAAAGGTACACCGCCCAAATAGAGGAACTCATGAAAAGTTAACATAAACAGATTTCCAGGGTGAAAAAAACACCTGGTTCTGATCCTTCAGTACTCACTCATTAATTTGTTTGCATTTAAGAAAATAAGGATAGTTGGTAAGATTAAGAAATATTTGAATGAATAAAGGTCCTGTGATTTTTACTAGAGAAATTGTAAGAATAGGCAGTTGTAATATTGGATTAGAAACTTTATTTAGTCACTACTAAGGCTAAAGTTTATTGAAGATAAATTTGATTGATGGATTGGGTTACTGGAACACAGCCTGTGTGTGCCCCCTAAATTTTCAGTCTGGCATCCATTGAGTATCAATGAATTTATGCTGATTGACTTAAACTGAGGATATGTCCCTCTCCTTTGGGCTGTTACCTAAGTTCCTACACTGGCTAAAATTCTCCTTTTTCCTTGTACCCCCTTCTTTTGCTCCCTGCCCAACAAACTCTTTTTGCTGGGAGTTGCAGTGCCTACACATCTTGGTTTGCACCAAGGGAAAAAAACCTCAAATATTTTGCTCCTCTGGGCACTGTAAATGGTCTGATAGTATTTTTACCTATGCAGTGCTGCAAAGAGTAATTATTCATAGTTTTCCCTTGAGTGTTGCCTAAAGGGCTGTTGCTCTACACAGTTTATAAACAGAAGTAAAGCTAAAACCTCAGCCAGCAAATGGTTTCCGCTTATTTGTATATGAAAGCTTAATGTAGTCTAGTATGGAAATCTTAATTTGAGACTTCAGCAGAAAGAAAATTTGTTATTAAGCAGACCCAAAATAACAGTATGGAGTTCCTTGGGAATGTTGTTATTGGTAATTTTGGGGGAATGGTTATTTTAAGTAGCTGATGGGAGTTGGACTTGCACAGAAGTAGAATTCAGCTCTAAAATTAAACCATCTGTCCAAAATTTAAAAATTAGTGGTGGTGTTGAGTAAAAACAAAATCTTCTTTTAATGATCCACGTGTGTGAACTTCTGAAATGTATCTGCCTTGTTTACCTTCTCTGTAATCAAACTTCATAATACTTCAGCTACATTTAAGAGATGCTCTTATTGGCTGTAGAAACTTCCGCTCCAGAAAATCAGTTAAAAAGGGACAAGTCTTTTAGTACAGCTCAGGCTAAGAACAGCCTAGATTTTCATGATGATACTGAAATACTGTGTTTCTATTAGGCACATTTCCCTGTTTACTCTTCCTGTCTTGGCTCAGGAGTTGGTCCTTTTCACTCTGTGTGGTTTTCCTTGCTTTCACAGCAGCAGGGATGTGAGACATTTTATTTTACTGTTTAGTAAATACTTAGGTTGTTTTAGATCACAAACAGATAAGGACTTCGGAACTGATGCTCCACCTGTTGGTGGAAATACAAACTTTAAAATGCACTTAGAAATCAACATAAAGGGTTAGACTTCATTTTAGAAGAGAAGTCAGATTATTTTGGACCCAACAATGGAAGGACAGGAAACTTAAGGCTGTTGGCTCGAGGTTCACTTAAACAGGAGGGTTCGTCCCCCCTCTCCTACGATGTGCATATCTGGGCATCCTTGTTCTTCAGTGCATTCAAAAGAGCTGATTTCTCTAAGGTGGTGTTCCATGAATCTAAAAGTCTGGGAAGCTCTTGACATGGATTTCTTAAACTTCACAGCCACAACAGGATGTTCAGCTCTATAAATTTGAATGGAACATCTCTATTGCCCAGAAATGCACCAAGTTTGGAAATTCAGTGAACCTGTCAAAACTGTACTGGAAATCCCACAAGATGTAGTTTTAAAGCAAATTCTGTAATTCATAGCTGACCCAGAGCATTTTTCCAATAGTTCAGTAATTGTCAACAGAAACTGTGAACTGAAAAGGAACCTTACTGTCCTTGAAATGTAAAAACAAGGGTTTGTCTTTCATACCTCAGCTCTTGCCTGCGGTTGGTGAAGACTGGGGAGGTTGTTTTGCCAACTAAATTCACCTTTGTGATTGGAAGCAGAACTGCTGCAAGGAAAGGAAACTTCACTGCTGCTGAGTTTTGTGACAGCGCCATGTGCTAATGAACATGCATGTGCCTAATGCCCAAACACAGGAGCCGTGTGGGTTTGATTTACATGTATAAGTTGGATTTATTGGTAAATTAAGCACTATCTCCTAGAGCGATATGTTTCTAAGTTCTTCTTTGTCCTAGAGAATGTCTTACTCAGTGGCTTTCATGTGTTTGTTCTAGACTGAAATTTTAAGAATGCTGTTGGGGGTTAGGTTTTGTTCCTTTTTACTCTGAAGAATCTTTTTCCCATAAATTACCAAAGAGACTAAATGTCGTACTTGAGATTATTTAACAAAACAAAGGGGTGGTCGAAGCTCGGAGGGGGGTGAAGTTTTGGGGCAGGTAAAGGACAGAGCTTCAGGTAGCCTCAGCTCTCTGGTTTTCGGCGTTCGGGGAGAAAGCACGGCTGGGTTGGTGCTCCTGCTGGAGGATTTCACTGCAGTCCAGTCTTGGGAAATCTGCCATCACCTGCTCACCCTGGAATTGAGCTCCTCTGCCGCCCTGTGAGAGCTGGGCCAGCCCTGCCCTGCTGTCGTGGTTCCATCAGCGCTGCTCCTCTTGCTACAGCCTGACCCTGCATCCCTCTGCCTTGCCATTGTCCCTTGAAGGGACATTTCTGCCACTTCACAGCTCCCGAGACTCTTTTTCCACTGTTCCAGCTTGGTGCTCTGAGGATCCTACAAAGGCACCGAGAACAAACTGCCCTGGGTTTTCGTAAAACAAAGTCCTCGAAGTTCTTGGTACTGTTTTTGTTATCAATGCTGTAGTTGTTTTTTTGTTATTGTTGTTTATTTTTATACATACTAGTAAAAAACTGCTATTTCTATTTCTGAAATCTTTTGCCTAAAAGCTTTTAACTAAAAAAGTTATAATTTAAAAAAAAATAGTAGTTTACATTCTCCATTCCAAGGAAAGCTCCAGCTTTCCCTGTAGATACCTATCTTCCCAAACCAAGGCAAATGCTCACCCTTGGGGGAAAAAAAGGAGGTATGTGGGCAGAAAAAAAGGCACAGACTGCAAAATTACATCCTTGTTTACTCAGGAAATGATCTTTTATTGCCAGCTAAAGTAGACTTAAAGCTCCACTTACTAAGTAACTCTCCTAACTGAATCAATCTCATTGATGTCCCCCATTTTTACTGATAAGAAAATTAATCCAAAGGCTACTTCAGATGCCTGTGGTTTTTGTGTTATGATAACTAACCTCTTCCATTTGCTCTGCTCAAAACCAGCAATGACTTAAGTGCAACCAGTGAAAAATAAGATCTTTTGACTAAGCATTAGGAATTACAGAAAAAAAATTTGCTGCTAATAGTTTTCTGTCATGACCAAGACTTTTTGAGGGTGGGCCCATTTCCTTTCGTTCTTCTACACTTCTCTGTACATCAGCCACGCATTTGGTATGGTGAAAGTTCCGGGTGACCTCAAGGGTGTTCATGTCACAGATAAAGGTGTTTTACACCTTTTTTGTGTTACCACAAACTACCAGGTGACCTCTTGTTATTTTCTCTAGTGATTCCTCAGATTTAAAAGAGATTTTCTTTCCCTGGCACGTAACATTATTACCATAAAGGATGATTCCTTTGAATTTTCAATATTCCTTTGCAAAGCTTGCCGAAATAGATGCGGTGTCCTAAACTTGGTTTTGTGGTACCATCAGAAAAGTCTTGAGGCCTCATAAGCAACAGTTATGAATATAATATCTAATTCTAAATTGGCCTAACAGCCCAGAATGTATATTTTGAAATTAGCATGCGCTGACATATTGTCACTTTGTCTGCACCTCACCCCATTCAATTTCCAGATCACAGCATCTGTTCTAGCAGTAAAGGTGTTGATGGTGGTAGCGTGAACAGATCCAAGTTCAGCAGCAGAAGCCAGCTTGTATTAAGCAAGAAAAAAAATCTTATTTATAAAACCACATTTCAGAGAGGAACCATGCGTTTCTCCTTGTCCATTTGTGTTAGTAATGCATGTTTTTCCTTCCGCTGACACTGGTAAATGGGGACAGGTTAATTGGCAAAGCTGTGCTAATCAATCACCATAAAGGTGATGATTTTCAGCTGAGGAACAGGAAATTTTGGATAATTATCGTACTGCTAATCAGCAGCAACAACAAAGAATGTAAAAACCACCACGAGGCTTTCAGGACACAAAATGGTATAGGTGTGTCTCTGTCGTATATAATGGTTTAGAATATATGCTAAACAGTTTTTTTTTACTTGATTTTTTTTTCTCCTTCTGAAATTTGTGTTAATTCTTACAGCCAGAGGGAATCAAATGGACCTTTTTGTGGGTGTGGCCTGACATTGTTTTCTGTGGCTTAAAACAAAGCAGTGAAAGACATTCCCTTTTGCTAATTTTCCAGTGCGTTTCTGGAAACTCAGACCATGAAGTTTGCCTCGAGAAATTGGCTCAGTGTGGCTAAGACCCTTGTTTACTTGTTCTCAATTAAGTAAGCATTAATAAGCTGTTCCATTTGCACACAGATTGCCCAGAGAGGGTATTTTTGCTCATTTTGGGTAACTTTGGCAGTAGTATATTAAATCATTGTTTTATAGTTCAAGGGTAAAACTGTAATGGAACTGAAAGATCTGATATTTAGAAAATACATATTCTTAATTCCAGTTCTCTTTTGCTTTACAACCAGTTTCTTAGTCTCACTGAAGAATGAGTGGTTAGTTTTGTTACTTTTGGACACATTAAAAAAATGAAATGGAGTGTTTGTTGGACCTTTAGTATGAAAAGTTTGAGATTCCAAGGAAAGCAATCTGAAGTATTCTCAGTGAGTGTTTCTGCTGCGTGGTTCTTGGGAGCAGACATTGGATTAGTTGCCTTTGATGTTGGTGATATCTGTTTGTCCTTGAATTGGTTCTGCAAGTTTGGATTTCCTTCTTGTACCTGCAGCGTGCCAGTGGTGACCTGGCAGCACGTGTTCTGCAGCTCAGCTCGTATCCTTTACCAGAGTATTTTACTCTTCTGCCCACAGTGGCACCACTCACAATGCAGATGTTGGTCCAGCTGTGACTGGCAGCTTGCTGGAGCCAGGCATTAAAATACCCATCTGCTTTTGATTGCTTGCAGGATGTTCTTCCTCTGAACTGGGGAACAGTCTCTCGTTTTTAGTTTTGGACTGTCCGTTTGCTGCTGTAGGGGAAGCTGCCATTCCTGAGTGAAAACCCGAGTTAGCCTGCACAGAATCACGAAACAGATGAGGGATGGGCAAACTGAAGGACTTAGTCCTGTCTTTCTCCTTGCAACACAGGGCGAAAATAGCCTGAAACTGGCTCATCTCAGTCTGTATTAGCTGTAGTGCAGCTGAGATGACAGTGGTAGGGGTCCAAACTGTGTGCCGATGCCTGAAGGTCTGTGCACAACACAGCCTCACACCTGGCCCCCAGCAGGTACCACTCCAGGAGCAGGGGCTCCTGGAAGGAATTAGTCCTTTGTCTTGGCTACAGCAGAATTAATTTTGAAAGTCTCTCTTCACTTCCCTTACTTCTTTTCTTATTTCTCCTTGCTTCTGTGTCATGCCAACATGGTGTTTGTGTTATCAAACCAAGTTAGCCACTGAGAACTTTATCTAAGCTGTGGTTTGTGTTTCAGTTTGTTGTGATGTCTGGAATTGGTGGAGATAAAGCACGGGCTTTATTTTCTGGGCTTCATTTTACGTGGCTGACATTTGGCAGCCTGAACCCACATACTTAATTGTCCAGCTCTTAAAATTATCTTTGTTAAGAGAACATTTAGGAATGTTGCCTTGATGGCTATGAGATTTCTGTGTAGAATAGTCACAGCTCAGTCTTTCTTTTTTTAAAATTTTCGTTTCATTCTAAAAACGAAGTAACAAGGATGATATGGAACCACGAGAGGGCACTCTGGCTCTTTGAGTGCTCCTTATTAAACTTTTACCATTGAGCACTGCAAAAGAGAATAAAATCTTCAGAAGAAAAATGCTGATTTATTTCTTATAGAAGAAATTACAACCAGGTATATATTTTCTAGCTTATCAATAGTCTTATCACAACCTTGGCATTAATTATGCACAAAGATGATTGCACTGGTTTTGGAAAGCATTTGTAAAATGTGTAAAATAGGAAGATGCACCATGGAGCTTTCCTGACGGTTACTTTTTGGATTTGAAAACAAATGAATTTTCCAGTTTATGTATTTTTCTGATAATTCTACTGAGTAAAATACACAGAAAGGACAGTTTGGATTTTTTGTTTTTGTTTATTTGTTTAAAGACATCTACCAGTAAGCACACATGATTAACTTATCTCAAAGCAGCCTGACTTAACAGAGAACGGTGTTGAGTATTTGCCTCTGTGTGTGTTTGGCCATTGTGATTTTAACAGAAGTACTGTATTAGTTGAGAGAGCTGAAATGAACACACAAAATGCTCATCCTGGGGGTTTTCTGCCTCTGTGTCAATAGGAGTGATTTTTGCCTGAGCTGCTGAACTGCTGAACACTGATCACAGCTTCTCCCAGCGGCAAGGTTACGATGATAATGAACCTTTCTCACTCAGTCAGATTCTTCCATCTGACTTTAGACTTGGTATGGACCCTTCTGAAGAGATTCTGCCAGAAGTGCTTTCCTTCTGTGAGTTACACCTTACCAGACTCCCCAACAACAAAACTTCTGACTCTTTTTCACTGTTTTGTGGTTCCGGTGCCGCTTGGTCGTTTCAGCGAAGGCAGCCAATTGTTTGGAGTTAACCAAACGATACAAAAACGGCACTTCATGTACCCTTTGACCACTGCCACTTCAGAAACAATTGTAATGAGAATCACCACCATCCCAACCCCAAGAGTCGCAGAGCATTACACATTTGGTTTGGCTGTTGCGGGCTTTCAGCACAGCGCTGCCTCCATGACAAAGAACGATGGGCTCGGGGAGAGCCCCCGCTTGTTGCACACAGACTTAGCTGCTCTTGGAGAGGCTCTGACAGGCAGAAGGCTCTCAGGCAGCTCCTGACTCAGCCCCAGACTCCATCTT
The DNA here is from genome assembly GCF_009819655.1 of Sylvia atricapilla. Lineage (NCBI taxonomy): Eukaryota > Metazoa > Chordata > Aves > Passeriformes > Sylviidae > Sylvia > Sylvia atricapilla. Next base: position 66,445,543 of record NC_089143.1, read on the forward strand.
TTGCAGATTATAGGCTCTCTTCCTGGCCAGTCACCAAGAAATCCTTCCCTACAAGCCTGATTCTTATTACTAGCACAGGGGGGCAGAGCCCAGAGCGCTGCATTAACCCATCCCTGGCCAGAGGATGGTTTGCATATTCTATCATCTTGCTTTATTTTCTTTCAAAGCTTCTGAGTGGGAGTGTGTGCCTCTCTGTCTTCAAATGCGTTGAATGGACACAATTAAACTACAGAAAGTTTTCTTTAAATTGGTTTGGAAAGACAGAGGATCCCAATTTTTGACAGTGGCAGAAAGTTAGAATAGCAGTCGTTAAAGAACTGGTTAAAATACATTGTCAGTGCCTCAAGTTCACAAAACACTGAGTAGGAACTGTGGGGTTGAGGGGAAGGTTTGTTTTCATGGCCTGTGGAGGGCTGGCAGTTTGAAGTTTCTCCCTCTGCATAAATATGGCAACATTTGTAAGCTACTCCAGATCACTTGCTGGAATGTAAAGTCAGCAAAATTCTGCACTTCAGAAAATGATTGTACAGCAGGCCTCCTGTAGAGGAAGTATTTTGCGTCTCAATAAGACAATGTGTTCAGCTGTTTAGTATCTTTAATGGTGCTCCTTAAGGCATGAATTGTGGTGCATTTCCTCACTTTCTCCCTCATAGAAGAGTCTGTGTCCTGAGCTGCTTCTCTTTATTGTCACGGCTGAGCCATACACACTGTGGGGAGGGATGTTATTTCACAGGACGATTCACTGTATTTACCATTTGGGAGAAATCGTGCCTCCATCTCAAGTTTCCTCTCCTCCCTAGTATTCACTGGCAGCCAGGAGTCATGGCTAAGGGCTGGATTCAAAACTCAGCTGCAAATTAAAAACCAGAGCCAACCCAGTAGCTGGTATCCAAACTGGTGTCCAAAGCGCCGAGCAAGACACAGGGATCCAAAGTAGCTCCTGTGCTGAGCACAGAGCTGCCCACCACTGGCATGGGGGAAAGAGAAGGACGGGGTAAATGCTGTATTTGAACTGTCACATGGTTCAAGGAGGTTTCCCACCCCCTTGAGACCTTCACTCAGGACTTCTGCCTTTGGAGGTGGGACTTGGTGCATTTCTGGTTTGTGGCACCTGGTCAGGATGTATGGAGACTTCTGCAGCTCCTTTGTATGCCTGTGAGGATTCAAACTTCTCACCCACATGCCTCAGCTCTTTTCCATGTCCCAGGCTTGTTCCTGTCTATTATTCAACAACTGTTTCGTGCAAAATAGAGAGGACCATCTGGCAAGAAAAGCACTCTCTTCTTCAGCTCTGCTAATTGTACCAGATGCCTTCCATGGATTCTCCAAACCACAGTAGTTTCAGTTCTCAAAATGTTGATGATACATAAAGATAGCAGAAAGTAATATAACGTAGTAAATTGCTTTTTGGAGTGATTTCATGGAATATAAAGTACTTAAAGATATAAAATGTAACAAAAACACGTGTCAGACAAATGAGAACACAGGAAATCTGAGGTAATTTCCCTTTGGGATACTGAAAACGTTATGGGCTACATGGCTGCTGCGCTCCCCAGGAGACTGCAGTGGCATTTGTGGAACCACCAATTGGTGCTTTCCTAATTCACACTGCATTGTCTTTTTTGAAGTTGGACACCTTTGGTTTTTTCCTCCAACACTTAGGTGAAATAAGCTTGTAAAATACCTTTTTTTGAGGAGTAATGTCCTGTCCAGTATTTGAAAGGCTGGCTGTGAGGGAAGTTCCAATTGATATGTATTTGACTCACACTTGAGAACTCAGATGTTCTGGTAACTAGGTCACTTTGGCATCAGTCTTGTGAAACTGTGACAGTTTTTGTGGCTTCTCTGCTGAGTTTCACACTCAACAACTTACATCCTGCTCCTATGTGCCAAACATCTGTGCCTGTTACTTTCCTTTGTGTTGTTTTGAAAGTCTCCCAGTTCTTGACATTAGAATGGGTGGCTGAGAACTTGATGAGATCAATTCGTGTTCTAACTATTGGAGAAGGACTCTTGACAGATAATAGTCCTGGCCCTTGTTAGTTCAGGTTCATAGATATTAGAGGTCTGGTATTCTGCAGAATTTTAAGAAGTGCAATCAACCTTGGGGTTATAGCGAAGTTACTGAAATAAGCAGCAAATGCTGGCTGCTGCTTTGAGTCTACTGAAGGCTGAATTGCTTTCTCCTGCTCCAGTTCCTAACTAATATGGAAGACACAAAATAACCTGAGACTAAGATCACAAAGCAGCTGAACCAAGTCTGTCTATGTAGAGGATTATCCAAAATCAAAATGTTTAAATGAGACTTTCAAAGGTACCTTTTCCATATGTCCTGAAGCTTCATCCCTTCTTTCATCGTGGAAAGGAGGGAGTGTTGACTTAGTCATCCATAGTCAGAACACAATGATGCTGACAGTCCTGAGAGATAAATATAGCTGAGGACCTCTGGAAAAGGGGCTGAAGCCATGTATTATTCTTAGGAAGAGAAGTATTGTCAAAGACCATCAGTGAAACGTGTAGATACCTTTGTAAGATTTCCAAATTTCAGCGAAATTGTTATACCCTGAATAATGGTAGATTCAGACTTTGCCAAAATGCAACTGGGCAAATCTGTTACTTCCCATATGGAAAGCAACTGTTCAAGCAAGTTATATAATTGTACATTATAACATTGCTTCTGTCCAAAACCTAGGGCTGCTGCAGACATAAGCCAAGTTTTTTTCTTTTCTTGCTATAACTAGATTATTTTTTTTGGTGTGTGTGTGTGTTATTCAATTAAAGCCATAAGGGAGTAAACAATTCCATTCTTTTCTCTTTCCACCCTCACCAATCCTGTATCTGATGATTTACCATTGACTTTTCTGGAATATGAGTTGGCAGTTTTGGCTTCGCTCTCTGTGTTGGTTTTCCTGGATTGCGGCTAATAAAACAATAAGCACTTTCCTGCTGTAGTAAGCCTGATTTCCCCACCCTGCACTTCTAAATGTGGATTCTGAAGCTGAATCCTACCTTATAGAAGGTATGATTCATACCTATCATACCTTAAAGAAGTCAATATAAATTAAAGAAAGCAATTTGGAAAATAAACAGATTTTCCACTCATTTTGCATAAAAAGCTCAAACAGTGTTCAGAACTTAGGGCTTGTCTTTTGAACCCTCTACAAATATTTGCCTTACACAGCAGAGGTCTGCATTAAAAACCTAATATCTCTGAAAATGGGGAGGAAAATGCCTGTATTTAGAAGAATATTAGCCTAATTAACTTGGAACTGTACTAGATAAGGTAACCAGAGAAGGTAGTTATGGCTGCAAGACCCATCCACTCTCTTGCCAAGATATCTGAGCTGCATTTTAGATGGTGGTGGCTGAGAGACCGAAGGACACCTGGATTTCATGTCAACAGATGACTTTCACTTTACCACAGCAGTCCTATGCCAGCTTTGATCTGGTGTAATTACAATCTGGGTTAAGCCTAACCCAGCAAAAAGCTGTGCATGTTTAACCTGGATCACAGGTAGCTATGGAATTAATCCAAGTAAGTGCACTGCAGCCCAAAGACTTGTGGTGGCCTGAGGTATGGAGCAGTGTAGGAGGTGACAATGGCCTTCCATGTCAGGTCCAATTTATGATAATTTAAAATGCTTTGCAGGCCTTCAGATTTACTGTGTTTCTGTATGCCATATTTAAATAAAGAATAAAAGACATCGGGTACAGAGCTGAGAGGCAACAAAGTGAGCAAAACAGTTTAAGGCATTATAGTGGTACTGTGCTGATTTAAGGTACCAACTTTGCTGCAGAAAACTTGGAAAGTGATTGTTCATCACTGGTAACAACAATGCCTATTCAAGACATGGCATCCAATGCATTTGGAACATGCTAATTAAAAAAAAAAAAGGCATTTATTTACTAAAAAGGAGTAGAGCAAATAAAACTGCTGTTTATATGTGAATGACTGAGGTTATGCTCCTGTGAGTGAGAAGAAGGTAAGTGCTGGGCTGTGGTGTGGATGTGTGAACTTCTTGGGGAGCTGTATGGAGAAAAAGTGAGAAGTTAGACACAGCGGTTGTTTTCTCCTGGCAGAGATGTCACTGGACACATTTGCTCTGAACAGTTGTGGACAGCTGGAATTCCAAAGCCAGTGCTTAGAGATTTGGTGCCTCTGCTTGTCCTGGGACTCCTGGCAGGACATTACCAAAGTGCACAGACTATTTGTGGCGTAAAATGTGGTGCTTCTCTCTGTGGAGCAGGGAGTGTTTCTGTTATAAATGACTCAAAACCTGTGTGGGAATGAGTAAATAAATTTAATTAGAGCCTATTAAAATGACATAACGAAGGGGTAGAACAGTACTGGGAGCTTGATGTAGCTCCTCCTGCCCACCAGAGGCTCAGCTCACAAATGGTCTCTCTGGCTTTTATACCCTGAGATTGCATCGGCCTCATTAATATTAATGAGCAGTCCTTAGACGTCATTCTGGCCCCTCCCACACCCTGTAGCTTTGCCCATCTATGGATTCTTGGCTCCTCCAAAGGCCTGTCAACCAGTGCTTCCACACCTTTCATTGGCAGAGCCATGTTACCCTGCCAGCCCTCCCAGCAGCAGGTGTTCCCAAACCCTGCCACGTCTTGCAAGGGACAAGTGTACTCCTTCCCCAAATGTTTTTGTGTGTCAGCTGGAGCTGCCAGGCAGTAAGAGGGGAGGGGACTATTGAAGGGAGAACAGAAAAAGGTTCAAAACCATACTGTAACAGCAAAAGCATGTGTCGAAAGTACTGCGAGCCTTAACAGAGCTTCTCCCCACCAACTCTCAACACTCCTCATTTGCATGAGCAAGTCACCACACCTTATTCATAACATTTTTCTTTGCTGCTTTTCTGTTTGGCTTTTCCTGAGCTTTGTCTGTGGGAACTCCATGGTTCCTGGCTGCAGCTTCTCCGCCAGGTCAAATCCTTGCTCCAGATTAGGCTGAGATGGGGGATTGCATCCCGTTCTCCTCACATCCTATCTGGCTTCCCAGGGCAGGAAGGAGGATCACTGAGCCTGGGCCTTGCTCTGAGTGTCTGGGGGAGGGATTGTGGATTTGGGACGTGGGGAATGCTGCAGGACACAGCTGCACTGCATCTGCAAGGTGGGCAAGCACAGCTGCCCTGCCCCTCTCCGGAGCGCCCCAAGGGCTGCCAAGCACACGGCTGTAGAAAACACCAGTAAAACACCACACAGCATTGTTTGCCCTTCCTCACCCGAAAAATCCCAAACGGGTAAGCCTGAGGAGGAATTAGTGAAGGGTTTATTTACCTTCAGAAACAGAGAAATGAGGGTGTTTAGGATTTTTGTGAAAAATCCTGCCTTCTCAAATAAGCTCTAGGTTTCAATAATGTTGCTGGATTTTTGTGAGGCACAGTTTCCCTCAATTTAAACCACTGTTTTTCATAGGAAATTTAATTAAAAAACATGTATGTCTTACTAAATGGAAGCCTGTACTAGAAAAACAGTGGAGGTTTTCTGAAGCCAGTACTTGTCTGGTTCTGGCATTAGCAAAGGAATTGCTTTTAAAAGTTCTCATCTTATGAGAGCAAAACAGAACCAGAAAATATTAAGATTTGTTTTAGAACCCTATGATTATTTTCTAAGCTGAATCTTCATGAAAAAATGATAAGTCTCAGACTTATAACAATCTCTGAAAATTATTTATCTTTAGGAATATTTAAGGGTGTATTCTTACTTTTTGTTTGTTATACTGCTTTAAACTGATGCCCAGTGTTGGATAATAATCGTAATCTAGTGGACACTTCCTGGGATGCATCCCATCTTGACTTTAATGCTGGACATCAGCTTATTATGTGGTCTTTGAACTTTTCTTATTGAAGAAGACTGAAATAACCTCTATGTATTTGCGTGTATATTTTCCCCTCAAATAACAAAACCATTTTTTAGTTTTTGAAGTAAAATATATGTTCTTTTAAAGAAAATTATGTGGTGTTTGGAATAAAATATATAAAAGTAGCTGATTTCCCAACTGCTTAACAGTTCCGAGGGTCTGTTTTAAAACATCATTTTTCCATTAGCCAAGTCCATGAATGGTTTCTTTTCAAACCTCTCAGTTATTCTCTGAGCATTAATCACTTTTAAGAAAAATAAAACCTAATTTTAATTGTTGGAACTACATTTTTTTTCAATTTTATTCACTTAAGCAAGTGGAAAGCTCCCATGGTTCTCACCCATGCTCGTACTTATTTTTCTTTAAAGCAGGTTTTGACACTTTAAATAGGCCACTGTTTAATAAATTAGGATTTTTATTAAATGACTTCACAAAACGTTAAGTTTTCATAATTTTTAAACCTGCTGTTGAAAAAGAGAGGTGCTAGTGGAAAACTAAGCTGGCTTAGCACAAACCATGAGCTGGTCATGCTGGTCTGGGTGGGACACTGACCAAACTGTCTCGCTGCCATCACAGCCTGGTTAGGGGCTCTTACTCCTGAGGGAATGCCGTGGAATTCCCTCTCATCCCTCAGCTCCCGTGAAAGGTGCCCATTCCCAAAACTCCTCTTAATGAAACCTCATTAGATGTCCTGAGACTTTGAATTCCCAGACTTTTCTGTTAGTGTTGTCACTGTGGAGCTTAAGGACTCACTGAGAGTGAGTTTAACAAGGACACGCTTCCCATTATCCTGCAGACTGCTGGGTTTCTCAACAAGTACTTTAAAAATGTCTTCATCATTATTTCCTTCTTCTCTTCTTCCCAGACTCTGTTGAAAATAGAGGCCACAATGTTGCCCAGTGCTGCATCTTCCTGACTGTCTTGTCTCTGTAAATTCTTGGTATACATTCCTTCAGGTTTTTTCAAGTTTGAAATTGGATACATTTATAGTTCTAAATCGTTCTGTTGCTTACCTGAATCCACTACAACAATTAATTTTCCTGGTGAAAACCTCAGGGCATAGTAGGATGTGATTGGAATTGTACTGTCTGGAAGTCAGTGCAGAGCAGAAATGACAGTGCAGTGCCTTATGGAAATGAAATATTATGTGGAATCTCTCTGTGCAGCAGTGAAACAAGAAGAAGGAGAGGGGCTTGAGAGCCAGGAAATAGTGAGCCCTGAAGAAGAGACCTTACAGAAGGAAGAGTTTGGGCACTCAGAGTAGTGGAGTATGATAGTCTCCCATTTCCATGGCTGTCTGTATCACAGTTGTGTTTAAGTAACTGTTTCTCAGTTCCCCTGACATTATGCATCCTCTCCAACTATTGCTTCATATAGGTTTTGTTATTAGCAGGACAGAAATTGTATAACTATTGTACAACTGTAGCATCATTGGGAATCTGCGTTGCTCAACATAAATTCATTCTGAATGTCCCAGGCTGCAGCGTGTGATGAGAGATCTGAGCTGTCTGGGGAATCCAAACCATGGGAAAAAAAAAAATAGGGACACTAAAAAGCCTAAAAACATGAACAGCTTTTCAAATCATAGTTTGAGTTTGATTTTTTTCACCTAACTCTTTTCTTTGTGGTTTAAGTTTTTTTTTTGGACATTCTACTCCATGTGTGCATTTCTCCCCTTCCCCGTTGTGCTCTTGCAGCTGTAGAGCTGACACTGGTTATTATGCAATTTATCTCTTCTTTAACACTTAAAAAAAAAAGAGTTTAGTAGAGTTCTGGAGCCATTTCATTTGTTAAGTAGCAACAATAATTTTGTATGTTAAAGGCTTTCTGATTTCTGAAGTTCTAAGTCTTTTTTTATTATCAAGTTTTTTAAGGTCTGAAAAGTTAGTTTAAAAATCCTGAAATATTTTGATGTCAACTCTCACTTCTAGAAACAAGGGCTGTGTGCAAACCACTAAATTTTAACAGCAAGTTTCACAGGAATATTTGTACAATATTTAATAACTGAAGCCTGAGCAATCCAGTGCTTTTGTCCCTCAAAAATACAGAGAATTTGAGCTTTGGGGTTTTTTAGCTACTGATCAACTTGAAGTCTGGTGAGGAAATAGAAGAAAGGATAGAATGAGGCACGATGCAAAGAGCACCAAGACATTATAAAGTTAAATCTACCTAATTTTTTGAATGTCAGATTCTAGTTCTAAGAAAAAAATCATTCCAGATTTTACAGGTAGCATCATAAAGATCTTTAGGACTTTGTGTACTTGTTTCCAAAAGGGAGATAAAATGTTAAATTAAAACTCTGAAATGCTTTACAAAACAGACAATGACAGAACTTCTATGTATGTTCTCCTGTTGCTGGTGGTGGGTTTTTTGTTTGGTTTCTGGGTTTTTTTTTTCCTCTTGTCTGCCTTTATGTCACACAGTTTCCTTTCTTGGTAAAGGTTTCTCCTGTATCCCTGTTTTTTTTCTATGGCCGTTTATCTTCTTCCTATGAGATCAGCTGTCAAACATAGTTTGGAATGCCAAGATAAACAATATTCCTGCCCCTTATTGATTAATCCATCACTACAACAAAGAATAGCCAATGTGCGCTTCATTTGATTATTTACTTCTAATATTGATGAAATATAAATTAAAAGCTAGAGACAATGCCAAGGAGGAGAATATTTGTGAAACAAAGCCAGGAAATGTAGAAGAAAGACACTAGCCTTGCTCTTTTTAGATTTTATCCTAAAATAATCAACTGGATAAAAATTGCTTGTAATATAGCACCAGACTTTATAAATGTGCTGTTACTGAACCCTTGGGTAGCATTACTTAGTTTGATTAATACTAAAAACACCATGTTAGATTAGCAGTTAAATTGCTATTATGTATCTTAATTTTTTACAATCAAAATACTTTGTAGATTATAATCAATTCTCAAAACGACCTTGGAAAAGAGAGAGCAGTATTCTGTTCCTCAAGAAAATGACTGGTTTTACAGAGTAGAGAAAGTTCCTCTAGGGGATTTTGTAGAGCAGAAGATTCTGGAGTGCATCAAAGACTGAATGTCGAACTCCAGGTACACAAGTTATCACAGACTTTCTCTGGTGTGGTGGCAACATTATCTGAGTTTTGAAATGAAGGTCTGATTTTGAACTAATCCACACAGAGTATTTGTTTTGCCTGGTGCCTGCTTCAACATCTGCCATATGGTTGTGGGATAATGCTGTGTGAATATATGATTCTCCTCCTCCAAATATTTTGCAACAAGCCATAGGGAATCTGTTCGTTGCTGGCTCAGTGACAGAAGGTCCTGTTCAGGAGTGCAGGAAACATATCAGAAATAGGAAAGACACATGACATGCTTGGTGAAATTCTCATATACAGGAATGGTAAGGGAGTCTACTGATTTGCCTGCAACTGGTGATAGGGCACTGTTGCACCTTCATCAGTCAAAAAGATGCATGACAGAGCTGTTTCTTCAGTAGGTTTAAAGTTTATTTTATGCAGAGCAACTTGTGACAGACCTTTGGAATGACTCCAAGTATGTCTGTGAGCTTAGTTTGTGTTTCTGATGCAACCGTATCAAAAGTATCTGAGAATTAGATAATCAGGAGCTGCACCAAGGGCAGGGTGGAGGTCCCAGGGCTTCAAAATCTGAGACCACCATTTTCTAGCATCTGATAAATTTCAGGGAATTGCAGTACACAATGAGTTACTATGGTTTAGCGAATACACGCTGTAAGAAATCTGGGCACTTCTCCATTTCAGATCTATTTGGCTTAGAGCCTCTGGATGGAGCATAACCCCTCCCTCTTCCCCTTCCTTCAAAATCAACCCAGGTCAATGCTTTCTTTGTGGAGGTTAAATTGCACCGTTTGGTTACCTCCCCAGAGCTGAAGCCAGTTCTAGACACGAACAAAAGGAAAAGCTATAAAACACAATAAACAGAAAATATGAAATGCATTATGTGTCATAAAAATGTTTTTAATGTGTAAACAATGCAGAAGCTGTTGTGAATAGTGGCTGTAAGTCTGACGGTTGACCTCTGAGTTCACAGACTCTCCCCAGGTTTCTTGCTAAAACATGGACAGGTTAGAAAGGAGTTCTTCAGGTTCTTAGCATGTAGTGGACTGTATTCTGTATTCAGTGGGATGCTCTGGGGCTGAAAGCTAGTCCCACACCTGGTAGTTTGGCTGTGCTGAAGTGGGGGATTTGGTGCTTTTTAAGAACTCCACAAGAAGGCCTCTCTTCAGTCTTACAGAACTGCTGTGTATTTGAAGGACTTTTGAACTTTGTCATTTTGAGTTATACGATGTTTTCCTAAAATGACCGATGACACCTCAGACAGCCCTTCCTTCTCTGGATTCCCAGGACTTTGTCCTTTATGAGAAGTGGTTGTGATTCATGATCTCTGCCATGCAGCACGCGTGCTGGGAGGGAAGAGAGAGTGGGAAGTGGAATAACCCTTCTCTATAGGTTATGGTTTGTAGCATCCCATTTCCAGGGACTGGTGGTAGTCTTAACTCCTCAGTTGTGTATGAGATAGATTTTTAGTCCTTCTTCATGTGTTTCTGTCTTGCCAATTCCAGTTTTAACTACCTCCAGGGCTGGTGACTCAACCACTTCCTTGGGCGGGCTATTCCAGTGATTGATAACCCACTGATACAGACAAGAATTGCAGTGTTGAAAAAAGAGGGATCAAATGAGGAAACAGATAAAACCCCTCCATTTTCCAAGCCATTTAATCAATAATACTTCTTAGTGGTCGTCCTTCAAATATTTTTTTCTGTGCTACCCACTTTTTCAAAGTCTACATGACTGTGTGGGAACTTATTTTTTAGTGACCATTACAGTGGTCTTGGAGACGACTGAACAGTCAGTGGAATCAAACAGAACTCATCACAGCCTCAATAAAAGTCTTACCTTCATCAAAGTCTCCCCTCACTATCCCCAGAGGAACCTGAGGGAAGACTACAATCATTCTGCTAAGCTTCTGTCATCTGGGCTTCCACCTCAGTGTAGGAATTAGTTATCCACTGGGGACATCCATCTCGTTTCTACAGAAGGAAACTGCTGGAGCACAGCCCAGAATTTGGGCCAGTGTATCTATTTAGACATAAACATTTACATGGAGATGAAAAGGCAAAACTCATTCCTTCTGTCAGACCACTGAAGCCTATGGAAATACAAAGGGATTCAACTGATCTGAGGGCTGCACTGGGGAGAGGAAAAGCTACCAAAATTGAAGATGAAAGTAAAAAGCCTCTCTGGACTTCCTTTTTAGACGTTTCCTTTACTCTTTCAAGACTCCTTAAATCACTCTCTTTTGTGGCTAGATCAATCAGAAATAACTGTGCTTACCATTTTTGTTCCAACCAAAGGGTTTGAAGGAGCTCCCTTAGCCATGTTGTCTGGTGAATGGGTTATTTTGGTGATGAAAATATCCTTTTCTCCAGGTAAGAAATTTAAGAAGCTGCTAAGAAATCATCAGCAACTAAATAGGTTCCAGTTGTACTCTTCTGCTGCTGGTAAATTTGTTCATAGTATCAGTAGGAGTGGATGGATCTCATTTGTGGGGCAGCGCTGTGAATGACTTTTTGCAGGTAAAAACAGTACAGGAGAGAAAACCCTGTGTTAGGTTTTTCACATAACAGCTCTGTTTTGTATGTTTGGTTAGAAAAATACAACTGGTCTGCTTCTTTCCCTTGTCAAAAGCCTCAAAATTGGCTGAGGTTTAGTGTTGCCAAATCTGAAGATTAGAGCAGATCTAAAGGCAAAAATAGGACAAGGCCTGGAGCCTGTTACTGCTTTGAACACTGGATGAAAGCAAATGGCATTATCGTAATTAGATTGGGAGGCTATATTATACTTCATTTAATGGCAGTCAACTATGAATGCTATTTTGGTACATTCTGAAATCCTCAAGGGACTAGATCATGGACTGGCATGGATCAGAGAAAGCAGAGTTATATCTTTTGAGTTCATGGCTTGCAGTTTGGAATTTCTGTTTTAAGTGCAACTTTGGCTTCTAAGTGAAGAAAATTTTGGATGATAACTTTGAAGAATGCTGGAAATTTGGTAATCTTTTTCTTGCTTACATACAGGAATAAATTTGGAAGAATTCATAAAGAAAATGGAATGTAATACCTTAGAAGTACAGGTTAAACATATGTTCCCTGGTTCATACCATGGCCTGACTGTAGTGTATATAACCTTTTAAAATCAGAGGTAATATTGCTGGGTCATAAATCCTGTTCTTGTGTATTATGTGTGTTACTTCAATTGACGTCAATGGAAGGCAGAATCTGAACCACTCTAGCCGACACGTGAGAAGGAAAAATGAATAATGAAATGGAAATAACATCTCCTCGAGTTGGCCATGAGCTCTCTGTAAACCGTGTGTCTCTTGAAATGATCTGTATGAGCTATTGTAGTGTTTTGTGGATTACAAAACCACTAAAGAAGGAGACCAAAATAGTTAGAGGTGGTGATTCTGAATTCATCTGCCCAAGTTGACATGTGGATGTGTTTCTGAGCTGTAGAAGAGTCCACAGAAATCTATACATCGGAGGAAACCACTGCAGAAGTTCCTGTTGGACAACTATCAGTCGAACCACTCTGAATCAGGGATTCCCTCCAACTCTTGAGGGCTGGTTAACAACACAGTCTCCTCAACTCAGTCCTTCTCAAGTTTGATCTCCCAAGCTGACTATCAGGTTGTACCTGTGAGCCAGGTTCTGTCTGTGCTCCAGTGGAATTGCAGTCCAAGCTTCATTGCTTTCTCTTGGCACAGCAAACGTCTGTTGTCGACCCTGGATATTTTTATACCTAAGCCACTGTATGTGCAGCTCACACTTGAGCCTGAGAAAAACTGGATCAAATGCTTTATTATGCACATATATGCTGGTGTCAAGCACTAAAGAGTTTTGTAAATTTGGATAGTTAACAGTCCACTACAAGAAGTAATTAAAATACTTCTTAATCTTTGCCATTTGGATTTTTATTCACATTCTGAATCATCCAGCTGGTTTCCTGCAAGAATTAGAAGTTTAGGAGTATGTAGTTGTACAACTTGTCTTGAGCAAACACTCTCATCTTAAAATTTTGTGCCTCATCTATCTAGATACACAAAATCTTTTCAGAATCGTTTACTGGGACATGGATGTGCAAAATGGAAAAAAATCCCATAACTTTCTGTATCTCATCACCTCTCAAATAATTTCTTCAGGTAATCCAGCTCCTGAAGTTAAGTCTTACATATCTGGTGTCCACTCTCTGCTTACCAGCAGAGCAATCCCATAAACATGAAGTATTTGAAGTCAAGAGGAATTAAGTGTGCAATTCAGTAGAGCAAGCCTATGCTGTGCAAGCTTGTTGTGCTCAATTTTCTTGTCAGAAACCCTGTAAATGATAATTAAACAATAAAACCATTGTGACAGCTTTGATCCAGTTGCCTAGACAAAACCCCAAGGAAAACATGAACTGAGGGACATCTCAGCTTCTGGGAAAGGACATTATCTACCACAGTTGTTCCCTGAATAGAACAGACACTTAGCTATAGATTTGAAAAGATTTGAAGCTTGAGGGATATCGGCTGCTTTACATTTCCGACCCTTGAGACAATTTCATGCTTCTCTGCCTGCAAGATTCTGGATGCACATCTGAGCGCTGTGTCTGGAGGTTCTGAGGCTCTTTATAACCCTGAGAACCTAGAGAATAAAGGAAGGAAACAACATATATTTCTTGAATGAAGTGGCTAAACAGCACTCGTGAGTCATGATATGAAAGGAAATAATTTGAATTAGGTGAGATGTGCATGGCAGCGTAACGGAAAGAGAGTCTCCTCATTTTCATCAGCTAATAATCAAAACATTTTGACACAACTTCCAAAGGAAGCCAAAAATATGGAAACAATTATTTAGAGAAGAATACAGCAGAACGATGTATATGTTTGTATTTTGCATCTTAAGGTAAACTGTACTTTTTATTTCCAGATGGATATCCCAGACAAATATATTGACCCAGAAAAAAGAAAGCAAGAACTCTGAGTGATGCAAAGAATTTCATGTGTAGAAATAATATATATTTTTAGTTGCATACTTAAGTTACCATGTTAATTCCAGCGCTTAACAATTGTACTGTGCAGCTGAAGAGCGGAAGAAATGTTCTTGTCACTTACATAAAGAAGCTTTTTTAAAAGTCAAAAAGTGCATGACTTCTTTGATGTAATATTTGGCAGCCATTTTGACCTTGTTCTTTCTGCTAGGGTTTCAATGTCAATGGCAACATTGTGCAAATAACAGATTTTAAATATGAATTAGTTTTTTATTCAAAGCAGTGTCACCTGCCAAGACTGAGGTTTAAAAAAATCCCAGACATAATTTTTTATCTGGGTGAAAAGAAAGCTTCTTAAACTATATTGTGATCTAGTAACTTAGAAGATTTCAGAATCCTATTTTGTCATACTTGGCAAAGATCTCTCCAGACTCAGACCAAACAAAGGGAACTGCCCTGAAAAAACTTTTTCCAAAATTATGAATTAGAATTGGATTTTTATAAATGCATATAGTCACATGGACAATGTGTTATTGCTGTTTTCTTATTCATAATTTCCATAATTTTTGCTTGTTCATCATTCACTTGTTTGCAAAAACATTTGCTAGATGAATCTGGGCTTTGAATGGAGGAGGACAGATGAATTATGTGTTACTGTTGATTCAAAACGACACACTGCAGACAAAATACCGACAGTGCAAAGATAGATTTCATATTCCTCCGAGGAACTGAACACAACCCTCAAAGTTAAAGTTCAGTTGCTTTTATTTCCAGTTCATATAATATACTTAGTGATTGCTGAGTCCACACTTTTTCTCTTCCTAAACTGTGGACAGTACTCGAAATACTCTTGTTCATGCTTGATATCTACAATAAAAGGCAAACATCAAGATACGGCAACGACCTTATATTAATATTGTAAATTGTAGGAGTGAAGATGATGTAATGAAGAACAAGAAATCTCTTGCAAAATATCAGATCTAATTTCCTTATGAAGTTACTTGAACTGGCAAATGGGACACCAAAGCTCTTTATCCCCAGAGCAGAAATGACATGGCAGTCAAAATACTGGTATGGAAGTACAAAGCAGAAATAGTCTAACAGGAGATCATATGAACTTGTAAGAATGCAATCAGAAATTATAAAGGATGGTAAAACATAGAGAGAAGAACAATGGGTAACAAGAGGCATCCTGCAGACACATTAGGAGGACCCAAGACAGCTGGTCCACTGCTCAAAGAGGAGGAAGAGCTAAAAATAGATGCCACCAAGATGGTTGAAGAATTAATAGTTTTTCTTCAGTCTTCACTAAGAGGATAAGAAAGCTAGCATGGTATCAACAGCAAAGGGAGAAGTTTTCAGGTTAGAGAAGGAAGGAAGAAAGAAAAAAAGAAGATGGCTCCAATCAAATTAGATTGATTTTCAAATCATCTGTAAGTGCCAGACTTCCTCTGTGAGCACTCAGGTAGCTCAATGAGAAATGTCAGCATCAGCAGTGCTTGGCTCAGAGAGCTTGCAGAAGGGTGAGTGGGATCCAGAAGACTTCTGAAAGACCATGACAGTTCATAAACTCATGAGTTGCTGCTGATTTCTCTGCTTTATTCCCAGCTGGAAAGGGCATTCTGACATCTCTCAGGGCTCTTTTTTTAAGAAAGCTTCCCCCCTCTTTTGCAAATAAAGTGGGTTTTGGTTTCCAGCCAGCCCTTCTCAACTGCCTCTGGAATAACCCAGTTGCACTTGCCCGGTTGAGCTTGATGGGAGTCAACTGCACCTCATTATCTCTGCTCAGAAAAATTAACCAAATTCTAGGCCATTGTTTGTCTTGGCAGACAGTGTTTTTATAAGAGCAGGGGCATGACAGCACCAATCCTGGGGACACCAACTCTCGTGTACAGTCAGTCATGTTTCACAAGATGCCAAAGACAATAATTGTAATTTACTTGAAATGATTGGTAGAGAGCATGCAGATTTGTCTCCCAAGAACTCTGCCATTTGGCTGTTTCCCTGCAATAAACACTACATTTATCTGTGAAAACAATATGTAGGATGAAAAACATAATGATTTATTTTGCTTTGTTTGCACAAAGCAGGATTCCACTTACTTAATATATTCCTCCTGATACTTCAGGAATGCCCTGTGCATATAGTAATTGAGAGGAGTATTTTTTGCAGTTTGTCACTTCTTCAGTGTATCCTGATAACTTAGAGTTGTAGCAGATGTATAAGATGTGTTTGTTTCTTAATATCCTTCTGGCTTTTGGTTTCCTTGAACCTGCTGTTCACCTGCTTATGGTAAAGTCGAGCTGCATTTCTGCTCCTTTCCTGGGGCACTGTCAGCAGGCAGAGGGAGGTGATCCTGCCCCTCTGCTCAGTCCTGGTGAGGCCACATCAGGAATGCTGTGTCCAGTTCTGGGCTCCCCAGTACAAGGACACACTGAGCTCCTGGAGCAGGTCCAGTGGAGGGCAAAGAAGATAGTGAAGAGACTGGAGCATCTCTCTTAGGGGAAAAGGCTGAGGGAGCTGGGGCTGTTCAGCCTCGAGAAGGGATGACCAAGAGGGAACCTCACCAATGTCTGCAGGGAGGTGCCAAGGAGATGCACCAGGCTCTGTGTGGTGGTGCTGGGCAAGAGGCAGCAGGCAGAAACAAATGCAGAGGAAGGAAGAACACAAGGAAGAACTTCTTTCCTATGCAAGTGACTGAGTGTTGGAAGAGATTGTCCAGAGAGGATGTGGAGTCTCCCTCACTGGAGATATCCCAGAACTGTCTGGACACAATTCTGTGCCATGGGCTCCAGGATGACCCTGCTTGAGCAGGGAGGTTGGATCAGACGACCCACTGTGGTCCCCTCCAACCTGATCCATTCTGTGATTGTGTGAAAAAGTGATGGGGTTTTTTGATACAACACATAATTAATACATTTTATCAGTGCAAAAAATGACCAGTGTGGTTAACAAGTATCTGCAGCTACACTAAATAGCTTGGAGTGTGTGCATAAGCTGTAAAACTCATAATTGCATATCTAAAAAATTAATAATTCAAAAAAGGATGATTTGCAGTCAATTGCAATACTACATAGGTTAAAAAATATGTAGTGCTTTGGGGCATAAGGCAGGCACCGGCTGGTGGCTGGCTCTTCTAGGGATGACTAGGATGTGGCTTGATTTAATTTCTGGTAAGAGGTTTTAGGGACAAAATTGCATTTGAGATAAAACTAAGCACTGCTCTCACTCATGAAAGCTGTTTCTGCAGCATGTCTGTGCCAGAGAATGGCTTGGAAAAGAAGATATCCCTAATGAGCTCCACACAGTAGTGCAGAATGATGGAAGAAACTTTGTCCTATAGAGACCAGATCTGAGAGGGAGTGAAATAGACCCTTGCATTTTATCATGATCCTTCAGTATGATGAATGTTCTGCTTTTTACTTTGTGCATCTGTTTAAAATGTTCTCTGGACCTGATGTATGGGGGCATGTTTCAATCCAGACAAACATCAACACAATCCTTAAATGAAAAATTCTACAGACAATCATTGCACTGATGGTCAAACCACACACAGTTTTCCTGTTTTGTTCTTCTCCTTCCCGACTTTTTAAAGAATTATTTTCCTAACTGTATATTTGGAGTCACCTGCTTGTTGAAGTTTTTCTTCCCTGCATGTTCTGGATGATGACAGTCCATTAACTATCCTTCTGTTACCTTCCATATGGAGATGGTTGGCTGTTGAGCAACTGCTATAGCTGAAACGAGGAAGAGGTAGTGGAATTAGTGTAGTCTTAATATTTTGAGGAGAAAAAAAGGAGACAGTAAGGAAAGTGCCATTATAGCAGTATTTCCTGTCTATTTTTACTGACTTTTTAACACACAGCCTTTAAAAGGCTGACGCATAGATTGATTTTAGTATTTTTTACCTTGATTCTTAATAGTTCAAACTAAAAATATATAGGAATGGCTTCTAGATCTATGTAGTTAATAACATTTCTGCATCCTGTATACAAAAAAAAAAAAAAAAAAAAAAAAAAAAAAAAAAAAAAAAAGCGCCCTCCAGCCTACTTTAAAATAAATAAAATAGAAATATTTAGAACTCCTATTTACCACACTTTGGTGATGTGCTTTGGCAACATGACCACATTTTGCTTATAGTTCCTTGAATAGATTATCTATTTTTCTTTTTGATTATATTGATTCTCTAGCTCAGAATAAATTAGCTCTGAGGTGGTACTACCTGATTTAGCCTTTATAAAGCAGGTTTAACATATCTTTTCCTTACATGCCTTGTTTGAAGGTGTGCACAGAATGTGTGTACAGAAGATGTGTCCTTTTTCAATGTATGTAGTTTGCTATAGTGTCGTGTTCTGTCTGTGGTAAGCAGCTCTGGAGCAGAGTTTCTGAGTATCTGGGGGTTTGCTCTAATGGAACATTCCAATACTTAACAAATGGATTTTAGTAGCTTGCTTTTTGATACTGGCTGTATTATGCCTCTGAGTATTTTGAATATGTGTATCCTGTGAGTCTTTATGGCTGTAAGCTTTGTGGAAACCAGGATGCTTTTAATATCTTCGTTAATGACGTAAATGGGAGGGAGTAAGTGCATCCTGAGCAATTGGGTCTGGTGGAAGGTGTCCCTGACCACAGCAGAGAGTGTTGCAAAGAGGTGCTCTTCAAAGTCCTGTTCCACCAAAACCATTCCATTCTGTGATTATTTGAGTCAGGTATTTGTGAGATATTTCTTCTAATTCAGTGAGGTGAGTCTGTGTGGGGGGAGGGATAGGTGAAAAAAGCCAGTGAAGTTAAATAAAGCACATGTTTAACCAGGACATATTTAATCACCACTAAAGTTGTTTCAGGCTTTATTGGCCACCATGTACCTAAACTGCACTCCAGTAACTGAACCTGGGTTGTTTGATGGCTTCTCCTGTCGTGATGGTTAAAGATCTTGTTTAAAATGATCCATTTCTTCTTGTCGCTTGATTTAAAGGTTGATTTTGGCTCCAGAAGTAGTCCTGTGTGTTTTGAAATGTGAGCCTGAAAGCTGGTAGAAAGCCCATGTAAATTTGGTACCAGGTTGCTTACCTTTGACAAGGAGAGGCCACAGAGTGCAGTAAACAGTGCTGAAATGTGGCTGCGTGTGACAGGAGTCACTGTACTGTAATTCTGAGTTATGAGGCTCAGTGACAAACAATATGGCCCACACTGAGTGTGCCTAATCTAACTTTGCTCCCCAAAATGCCTCTTTAAACTTACAACTTCACTGTTCATAAATAACATACGCATTCTTAATCTAAGCAGAGGCGAATTCATGATATGGGGCATATGTTATATTACACATAGCTCTTTTACTGCTGCTCTTAATGTTGCCCAATAAGTATTTATAAGGCAGTCTAATAATGGGAAGCATTTTTCATTAGTCTAAATGCTTGCTTTTTAAACAATTGGTGTTCTAGTCCTTAATGTTTTAGCCTCCCTTCTTCTGGTGTCTAGTAGGCTCTAGCCACCTAAATGGAATTTTGTCTGTTTATTTTAGGATAAGCTTATGCTGCACTGGTAGATGTTTTTCTTGTCATTAGAACATGAGTACTTAGGGTTTTTATCTGATGTATATAATAGAAGTATTGGTATTAGTAGTAGTAGCTTTTAATTATGAGCACTTGTAGTATTATTGGTATATAAGACGTAATTTAGGTAACTGTTCAATGCAAATTAAGAAGAAAATTAAAGTAAGAAGAAAATGAAGAATGACAACAACACTTTGCTGTGAAGTTCATGACATCATTCTTCAGGGCAGAGTGAAAGGGTTGTCACAGCAGTTTGAGTTCTCTCATTTAACTGAGCAATTCAATGCCTGTGACAAGATTCAGAGAGTAACATGAAGATCCCTGGAGATTACTGGAGGACAGGTGATGGTGTGAAATTTCTCTATAAAATAATTTTATTAGCTTTTTAGAGACAAGCTCAAAGCCTTGTTCTCCCTGACTTCTCTTCTTCCTAGGAAATGTATAATGGTTTTGATTTGTATTCATCCAGTGGAAAAAGTAATCACAAAAACAGCACAATAGAGGGGTTGAATCTTCAGTGAGTGACAGAATTTGTAATTTCCTCATCTGTGTGAAATCTGAGCAGGGAAAAAATCCATCTTGTTCCTGTTTCTAGAAAGAGTAATATTGAAACACTCATTTTTGTCTTTCAAACGTGGGTACAGTGAAATGGAAATCCCTCTGGTGAGACAGGGGCTAGAGAAGCAGCTTTTCCTGGACCAGGACTATTAGTACTCACAGATGCTTATAATATTGTGATAGACAAAAAAGATATAATAAATATGATCCCAAAGAACACTGCTCTAAAGGTGAACTTGCAGCCCATCTGTCACAGAATCACATTCCAAGTGCCAACAAATACTCTTTCCTTCAGTTAATAAATCTTAAATTTGTTTGGTTCGGGTTTTGTTTTGTTTGGTTTTTCTTTTGCATCATTTTATAGCTGAGTTCATGTCTTCTCCACCAGAGGTAATCTGGGGACACCTGTGTTTTACTGGCCAAGTTTGAGGAAAAAAGTCCAGATATACAACAAAGCAGACAGACTTTTTCCAAAATGGGAACAAAAGAAACTGGTTCCCTCTGTGTAGTTCTTCAAGGGTAAAATTTACCCTGACCTGAGGTCTTAGTGGGATTTTAGTGCTGTCTGATCCTTGACCCAATATGCTAGAGAGGTGAAGGGGAGGCTTTTGGGTTTTTTTCCTGTTTCCTGCACAAAAAGAAAACAGAGCAAGAAGTGTGTTACAATTATTGTAAATACCCAGAGGATACCATGTCTTTGAAAAGGCTAAAATGAAGATGCCCTCTGCTGATATCTTTTATAACAATTGTTAAGTATCTCTATTAGTAAATGTAATAATTTAGCCAGAGAAAACTTCCAAAAAAATTGGAATAAAATGCATAGCTAGTTGGGGATGGGGTGACTGAGATACTTGCTAGGAAATGTGTGCCTGTGTTAGGCTGTGAAATCAGGATAGAGACTGGCTGAAATTATTTCAGATGTGAGATGAGGGGACTGCCCCACCGAACTATGATCTGAACAAATCAACCATAGAGGTCCCCATGTGAATTAAGGCCCCACAAGTACAGTGAACAAATGATTCCTCTAAATATCAAATACCTTTTTCTTCAAGGTGAAAGCAGAAGAACAAAGTGACTGTCGTAAAATAACGAACAGAACTTAAGTTCAAGGTGACGTAGAAAAACAGAGACTATCATCTGGAGTATTAATAACATGCCGGAAGGAAATCTATTCTTAGCCCTCCAATAAAAAAAAAAAAAAAAAAAAAAAAAGATAGAAAGAGGTTCCAGTTCTGACCAGCACTTAAAATAAGATGAGAAATGTGAAATCTGTGGAAAGAAGTAATAAACCCAAATGCTGGCTTTAAATTTAGTAATGGGCTGAAGAACTCCAAACAATGAAGTGCAGTGTGCTTTGTAGCTGCTTATTTTCACTAAGTTGTGTAGGTAAAAGTGTCTGATTTCACCACACTTAATTTTCAAAGACCCCAGAGCCCCCTGTTTAATTTAGCGGACTTACAGGTTTTGAATAATATCTTGTATAAAATATCTCCATGGAGCTTGGCAGGAGATGCATAAAAATGTTCAAAACCAGACATTATTCTGAAATCAATAGTTATACTCACCAATGAATTACATTGCTCAAGATATTCTGTTTCTCAACATGGAAGAAATATGAATCACAAGGATTTTTTTTTTTGTTGATCTATATTTCATTTAACAAGTTGGCACCCTGAGGATCTTCATAAATAGATGCTGATAAATAAATCAGGGCCTGATCCAAAGACTACTGAGAGGACTAGAAAGACTCTTGTTTTGTGTGACTGTGTGTGGATCAGTTTCTAAACCTCCTTCAGAAGTGAGATTTTTACTGTCGCATTAAAATTCAGGAAAAAAATCTGGTTTTATGTAACCAGCATTTCAGTAGATGTCTGTGTCTTTGATACATGTACACATGGAGCCATTATTAATCTGTTGATAGGTACTTCAGAAGTTGTAAGGGGTGGATCAGATGCAGCGCTGTTGAAACAAAAGTCTGCTGTGTCTGATATTTTTATTGGGTTTGGTTGATAGTAATGTGGAAATATTTAGCATGTAAGAGAAAATTTGGTGAGCATTACCCTAACTCATAATTCAGGTTACAGTTATATTCAGTTTATGTGCTGGTAGGAGTCCTAAGTGTCTGATGTACAGGATTCTGGAAGAGGTTTTCAGTCAGCAGCACCTTGAGTTTTAAGATGGAGTTGGAGCAGCATTCCAAAGGCTGACAGGGGGATCTCGAGTCCCACAGTCCTCCAAGCAGAGAGGAATGGAACTCCAGCGGGACAGACCCTGTCTCTCTCTGATGGCTGAGATTGGATGCGTGGGCAGAGAACAAGAGCAGAGAGAGAAGGAGCACAGGCAGTTAGTTGAGACAGGTCTAAAGGAACTTTGTCAGGGAAGCAACACGAGTCCACAGAATGGGCCAAAGTCTCTGCTGTAGGCTCTGGTGAGGACTTCTTGACAGCGGACTGCACCCAAGAGGCCCAGTTTGATTTTGGGTGTTGGAGCACCATTCCGGCCAAGAGGCAGGAGCTGTGCTCAATCCAGGGTGATCCTGCTTGAGGCTGCCTCAATCCAAAAGCTTCAGGCCTTTGATTTCACCCCAACACAGTGCAGACAGGGATCAAATCAAAACTTCCTAGAGAGGTGGAGGCAGGAGAATAGTCCACCATCTTCTTTGCAGCTGCCCTGCATACTTTTGCAAATCCTGCTTGTGCACTCAGGCTCTCTGCTTCTGGGGGTTCTGGAGCTCCCGTGCAAACCCATCAATCGCTGTGCCTCCTCTTGGATGGAATATCAAGAAAACGATACACCAATGTGGAGAGAAAGTGAAATTTATTTACTTGACTGCTTTCCCTATTTACAACTAGGGAGTGATTAGATGACTATGTGGTAAGAATATTATACCTAAAATACTTCAACTTTTGAACTGGAACTCAAAGGGAAACTTAAACACTTACAGGAAAATCTGTAAGGAACCCTGCCACTTAGCATGAGGGTTCCCCTACCTCCTAAGATGGGGGATGTCAAGGTGCCCAAGCTGGGCACTGGTCACACATCCCCTGCAGTGCTGTGCCGCAGAGCAGCGCCTTGGCCAGAGGGCTGCCAGAGCGGCCCCGCAGCCTCGGGGCCTGCCAGCCTTGCCATCCCCAGGCGCACTCAGGCCTCAGCTTACACCACGCTGTTCTGTGGCCTTGGCAGCCTCAGCTCCAGCACCTTCCTGCCCGCCTGACCTCCCTCCGTCACCTCTCTCCAGCATCTCCAGAGCTTGCTGCCAAGGCACCACCCCAGGACAACGCCTGCCATCAGGAGCATGTCCACAGAGCCAGCACCACGTCCAGCAAAGGGGATGGCTCAGGATCCATGTCCTGCAGCTCCAGCTCCTCGGCAAGCAGACCCGAGGTGCCCATGTCCCTCTGAGGATGGCTGGAAGGGTCGAGGGGACAGACCAGGAGCTGCAGCAGGCTAAACTGCAGGAGCCTTGGCCGGCCACGGTGCTCTGTGGGGGGAGCTGCCACCAGCACACTCTGGATGTCACTCCGTGCCGAGGTGTGCCCGGGCTCTGGGGACAGTAGCCAGCCGCCGTGCTGTCCTGAGAGGCGGTGGTGTCACAGAGTCACAGAATGGCCTGGCTTGGTGTGAGCCCAACCTGTGCCCCATGGGCACTACGGCGAGCAGAGCAGAGCTGTGAGTGCCACACGCAGGCTTGCCTGGACCCCTGCTACAAGGGTGACTCCACCAGTCCCCTGGGCAGCTGGTTCCAATATCTAATGGCCTTTTCTGGGCAAAAGTTCTTCCTAATGTCCTGCTTAAGCTTCCATTGGTGCATCTTGAAAGCCTTGTTGGCATCTCTCTTACTTTTGCTTCCCCACCTCTCTGGCAGCAGCACGGCCGTGCTCAGCCTGAGCGGCTCCGGCGCTTCTCCTGCAAGGAAAAGCTCAGGGATCCCAGTGGAAGGGACTGAGGGACAGAGCAGGCAGTGGAGCCAAAGCTCCCATGTCCTCTCCAGGATTTCTGTAAGGGTCGAGGGGATGGGCCAGCCTCAGCAGCACGTAAAACTGCAGTAGGTCAGAGCAGACCCTGGCTGGTCTAGGTGCTGTGTTCAACTGTTAGCTTAATGTTATGGGAAAGTGTTTTAATCTGCTGTAACTGTTTCCCCTGTACCTCTTTTTCACCATAATAATCTTGTATGGAATTTCATGAATGAATTCACAAAGGACTGGACTTCGTTGTCACATCTAATGTGTTGTATTTGAGCCCAATTTATTTTAAGCTACCTGGAAAATGCTTTGTGGATGACTGCATAACCACATCAATTGTAAAGTTAGGAGGTCCTAGTAAGAATAGAGGACTAATATCATTCACACAGTATTCCATTTCATTAATCACTGTTGTTTGAATGATGAATTTTTCCTGTCTTTAAAAAAAAAAAAGTTTTTATTTTCATTAATCAGTATTGTTTGAAGGATAAATTTTTTCTGGTTTTTCTAATTTTGAAAAAATTCAAGGATAATTTTCATTCTTGGAGTGCATTTACCTAACATACACAGTAATTAATTTTGCTTTTTTCTTCCCATTCTGACTCAGTGAGCTTAACTGGCTACTGTGTAATTCTTCAGGCTGCTTAGGGTATTTACATGAGAGATGTTTTTGGTCTTTATCTTATTTTCATGGTTTTGCTTTTTTTGATGTTGAGTTAAAACCTTTAAAGAATAAGAGAGTTGTGGAAAAATATATATATTAAAAATAAAACGAAATATTCTACTATTTTTAAATAAAAAGAAACCCAAGATCGCAAGCCTTGTAAATACCAATTTGCTCCAATATCCATCTATCCATTCATGAAAGAGCTACCTCAAGCACTGTATTTCAGACCTCAGAGATTTGTAGTCCTGGATTAATATTTCTGGCTTTGGAAGGTATGCAGCAACTATCTCCTTATTGTCGGTTAATCCCAGAAAGATCTGGCAAACTTTCTAACGTGATAATGGAAAGCTGTCGGTTGTGATTGTGTTTCAAATTAGGTGATGCCTAACAATGAGGTAATCCCTCCAGCACTGGAATTCCAAACAGTCCCAGAGCTTGTGGGAAAAGTTCCTCTTAATGAGGCAATATTTCCAGCACTCTGTATGCAGGCAGTCCATCCAGCACGTGTGCCAGCATCCAAAGGTTCCAAATACAGCTGTACATTATAGCATCTGGTTTAAGAACAATTAACAATTGTGTTTTAGATATTGCCCCAGACAATGATTATGTCATATGCATCTAAACTGCTGTGACTAAAAGCACATGGAGCAGCTACCAGTGATGAATTGTTTGCCAAATATCCACATACCTATCCACGTGACATGGCTAGCTACACATTTGTTAAATGCCAAGACGGGTGGTACTGTGATAACTTTCCATTTGCAAACCTCCTGTGGTCTTTGGAGGCCATAAGAACCAGTTAATGTCAGAATTTGTTGCTGCCCCTGTGAAAATTTCCCTCAATATTTTCAAATTTGGTGTGGTTTCAGCTGTAAATAGGGAGGTTTTCTTTCTGAATTATGGGTAAATGAAATGCTTTAAAAATGTCTTCAGCAAACTGATAAATGGGCAAAACAATATTACAGACTTATCTTTTTATGTGCTCAGGAAACAGGCTCTCAAGATTAATTCCCACTGCCACTGCCCTTTGAAGATTCATGTTATAAAGCTGAAGGGTGTAGAAATCACTCTTAAATTCACATAAGGGATGTAAATTTAATTTGTTACATCTACCGTCCCACAGGTTTACTTGTTATGCTCCATCATCTTCAATCAAAACAACTGGTTAAATTTAAATATAATCAGTCATGACCCCTGGACTTCTTTTTATGAGCTCAAATAGCAATTGACTGAGAGGCGATGGCATTTGAATTTTAGAAAATCCTTAATTCCTTCATCCTTCTTTTGTAGTCAGGACAAAGAAACACGAATTCAGCTGTTTTGTTTGTGGGGTTTTTTTGGTGTTTTTTTTTTGTTTTGGGTTTTTTTGACTACCAAAGGGAGAAAAGGCTGTACATGCCTATTGAAAAAATAGCAATTCTAGCTTCTTTTCATTAATTTCAGACCAAGCACAATGAAACAGCTGTTGCAGGTAATTTTTTTCCTTTAGAAAATGGAGTGGGTGAGTAGAATTTAGCCAGAAATCCTGTTCAGTAATGAAGGGAAGGCGCATTTTAATTTTGTAGAGTGCAGGTAGTTTCACTTCCTTTTGTGGACACGAAGCAATGAGGTGTTTTTGCAAAGAATGAGCAAATTCTCCTAAAATAAAAGAACATCTTGGATAACAAAGGTTTTAGTAGGCAATTTTTATCATAGCCATGCACTGAGCCCTTCGCTTGGCCTATGTCAGAGCAGTCTTATGCTGTGCTAACTTGTGCAAGTTGTTAAATACTCCTTGGAGATAAGGAGTCATTGGGATTTTCTGGATTGAAGGAAACTTTGGCCACTTTTACTTTCCTTTGATTGTGCACTACTCCACCCTAAAACATTGATGAGCCTCTTGTGCCTGGTTACGTTGACTGTAAGACCTTTTATGTCAAGCAGTTACAGAATTGTCATAACGTAACCCCAAATTGGGGCTATTTCACTGAGATAATCTGTGATAATTGACATAACACCTGTTTGCTCTCAGTAGAGTCAACAGTTGCATAAGGTTCCAATTACTTCAGAATTTGGCCCTGAGTTTCTGGGAAAGTGGTGACTAGGTATAAGCTGCTGTACGTTTGTTCATGGCCCGTGTACCTGAAATATATTAAAATGTGTTTTTCTTGAAAATCACACTGGAAAGTACTGGTGACTCCGTTTTTGACTATTGCATGCTGGAGAGACCTGTGTGGGGAAGGCCAGCAGAGAGAACTGCAGTGAGGTTTGCTCTGAGAATGGACGATGCATTGGCTTTGGCTCTGCACTTCTTGGGGGCTCAGGATTAAAAGTTGCTTGGGGAAGCTTGTTACTGTTCTAAAGTTGCCAGTTCTGTGGGTTTCCTGTGGAATTGCACCAGTTTTTAGCAACAGCTGCTGCTAATTTTCAGGAGCCAGAGGTAGCCATTTGGGGGGCTTTTTAAAATGCTGACAGAGAGCTTTGGCTCTCTGGTTGGTGCAGTGCTTTCCACAGTAAATTTTGATAATATCTCTGAGAACTGACTAGAGGAGGTGAGTCAGGACAGTGTATTGGTAAGCCAATGCTTGACTCTTCTGTCGTGGGCACTGGAAGCTCCTCAAGGACAGTGTTTCCAAATGCCAGGGACAAGCACAGATGGTTGAATGAATTGCTCAGGGGTTTTGTAAAGTCCCTAGGCAGTTAGTACAGCCCACTGACATAAAGGGGAATTTTAATGCTTATTTGCTAGTGTTCCTAGCTGAAGGGGAGTACTTTAGAACCCCAGGCTCCAAAGTTATAAAAGCATTGATCACTCTAGGTAAGATGCCTAGCCACTAATAGAAGAGGACAATTAACCCTAGAAAATATTTAGGTTCTTTTAATAGTCTAATTCAGGATGATTAGTCATCTGAGATTGACCACAAGAACCATCGTGACACCACGGTGTGTGTATGGTGAATGACTGATGCAAATCTGAGGAGGTAAAGAGGGATACTGGACTTGTTCCTTGTTGAAATGGCAGACAGAGTTGATTCCTCCTACACCAGAGTGAAAATAATATGGCAGGACAGGATGTAGGATACATGTCTGAAAATTGTGCTTTTCTTTGCAGCTGACAGTAGTAATTCCAAGTGTAGGCTCAGTGAGGAGACAAGAAAAGGTTGGATTTAGGATTTCTTAGTTGTGATTGTCGAATAGCAGCAACAACAGTAACCAATAAATCCCTGTTTCCAAACTTACTCTAGGTAAGATTCCGGGGAACGCAGAAATGCTTCTTGCATGCTTTCTTCTCAAGTTATAAAGAGGACACTTTGCTTTTGGTGGCATTTCTATTCCCACTCTGTTGGATTTCCGTAATTATTCATCCAATCTTGTTTCTTCCAAGGGGTGCTCACAGAAAATATTTGAAGGAAAGTACAAGCAAGTACTCACAGGTAAGGAATACTGTGAGTCCATTAATACTTGCATGGTCTTCATGGTATCAACTGCATCTGTGACCACAGGACTGTCAGAAAACTGCAATCCAAGAGATGCTGGAATGGTTTATGAGGGCTGAGACACTGGCTGCGTGTACAAGGGATGAAATTGTTGAGGTGCCTTGATTAAAGTTAGTGCTTTAGCTGCATGATTTAATGAAGTAACAATAAGTCTGTCTAAAGCTTGATAGAAATAATAATGATGTGGTGCAAAATAACTTTCCAAAGTACAATAGAAATAAATGTAAATTGAATTAGGAAGGAAAGGAAAAGAAAATGTTTCCTCAGAAGAGATAAAGTGCGCAATTCTAGGGGTTATTTTCACATACTTTTGGCTGTTAAATTTCATTTTCTTTGGCAGCTTTATCTGGTCCCTTCTGTAAAGCTTGCTAGAAGAAGTTCCTGTGCAGTGTGTATGTTTGAATTCTAGTGAGGCATCTTGAGACAGTTTGGCTGCCATGTGACAATATTTCAGACTGGTCTTTGATGAATTCCAGAGTGTTCTATAAATATCTGGATCCCAAATAAAGGTGTCAAGACACTTTGGAGAGCCTGCAAAAATAAATCAGTGAGCATTTTGAGACATTCTCATCCATGATGACTCTGACTGCATAGCTAACAGAAGCAAAGGCACTCCTTTTCTCTCTGTTTCCAGTTTAAGTTTGTATACCCTAAAAAGTACAGGAAAATATTTTGATCTTTTTGAGACACACCAGTCTCTCCTTGGCTGTGACCTGAGAGATAACTATGCAAAAACAATGTGTAAATACATCTCTCTTTTTTTTTTCTTTTATTTTTATTAATAGTGCCTGTAGTCTCACTGTTAGAAAATAAAATAAGTAAAGGTAAGATTTTACTCTCAGCAGAGAAGCTTCTCTCTTTCTTTCCCTGAGTTTCTCTGGATGTGAGATTTTTCATGAGAGCATTGATTATGAAGGAGAGTTTTCTAGAAAGGATTTTGTAACACATCGAATTTGACCTTTAGTCCAAAATGTCAGATGGAGCCTGACTGACAAGAAGCTCTCCAGCTGAGGACCTGCTGTCAAATCCCTCTTCCTTCTGGCCAAGGGCTGGGCTAGGCTGGTTACAGACCACATGAAGTGTGTGCCTGGGGGTGAGGTTTGTCATCCAGAAATCTGAGGCAATTCATCATTGTCTGGCTCACTACTAGTGTGGCTTTTTATTTGCCCTTCCCACCACCCCCCGAAGTTGTTTTTATTTGAAAAGAAATATTATCTCTCTGGTATAGCTGTAGTGGTACCAGGATGGGGTGGTATCAACAATCAGTTGGATGATTTTCATGGAACAGGAAGCTGATATGTTTGAAAAGGCTATAAAAATATGAGCTGGCAGCTGACATAGTTTTGTGTGCTTTAAATTCACTGAAAAACTCACCTGTACCTCCACCAACCTTGTCACTGCACCTTCATGGCATACTTAGGAGTAGCTGGCTGCAGGTCTTGCTTAAATCCTGCTCTATTTCCAGAGATTTGCTCATGGGTGAGGCAGATCCCTTCCATATATGTATTTATAGGTATCCTCTCTATAGATGGAGTCAGTTTGGCAAGCCAGTTTGCTGCTCCCTAATCCTTCAATTGTCCTGGTTGAGCTACTGCATTTTTCCTTCTCCCCTCCAAAGGATTTATCCAAGAGAGGCGTGTATGGCTTAGTACACTGATGAGTGGGGACAGGGCAGGGGGAAGGATGTAATCCAGGGGGAAGCTGCCCAGTTTCTTTCACATACCACCAAATCATAGAAGTTTCTTTCCTTCTGCCAAGCACTTCAGCCATCCTTTCTTTCCTACATGTGTATTTTGTTTCAGTCTGTTGACATTGTTAGCAGAGAGTCAGTCAGTCTCTGCGGATTGGTCTGGATCCACACGAAATATATAAAAGGTATGTTCAGTTAAAGTAAAGCAGCACTGTGCCTAGTGAAAAGGAATAGAGTGAATCCTCCTCTGAAAGGTCTGAAGACACAGTATGAGAATCCTTTGACATGATTATTTTAACATGTGTGTAAAAGGCAGGGAAAAGAACACCACACTAAAGCCTGATGTGAGGAATTTCTGTTAAATGGATAACGTTTATATTTAAATCTCTTGTAGGAGTGGCTGAATTTTCTTATGATTTTAAGATGCTCAAAAGAGTGTAATTGTTAATTAGACAGTAATAGTGGCGTGAGGGGGAGGGAGTTTTTTCAAAGTGGGATCTCTTCCATTTTATAGCATTCTTCAATAAATATTATTCCTGAGTCTGCTATATGGGCAGCCTGGTTTCCTCATCAGGAAAAAAAACCCACCTTTCAGAGGTAGTTTCTTTGTGTCTATTTGCATCTGTATATACAAATATATACCTCTTACATCTATATATGTCCTTCTTGATCTAGTTATTTATAATAATAATAACAGTAATAATGTTCGTTAAAGTGATTT
The DNA here is from genome assembly GCF_009819655.1 of Sylvia atricapilla. NCBI lineage: Eukaryota > Metazoa > Chordata > Aves > Passeriformes > Sylviidae > Sylvia > Sylvia atricapilla. The sequence continues at coordinate 66,476,087 of NC_089143.1, forward strand.
GTTAATCCTGGGTCCTTGCAAGTTTTTGTGATGTAAACAAAGGAGGAGGAATAAGGTGATTTTGCAGCAGTGGAAAATGATTCAGAGCTCAAGAGATCTGTTGTTATTGTCACCACAGGTATGATTTGCACAAGGATTTATTATTGTAAAAACACATCAAAAGAGGTGAAAGTTGTCTGGCTTCAAAAATGCTGGTCACCAATTCATTGGAATTAGGTAATTTCCCAGGTTCTCTAAATTGTTTGTTTTGGAATTATTGTTTCAGTTTTTTGGATGCCATTATTTCAAGCTTCAGTTCCTTGCTGTAAATATTTTGAGTTCAGATTCCTGTTGAAACTGTGGCACCATTATCTTCGGCCTGTAAATGCAAAACTTTCATGAATTCATTTTTGTGCATGCTGCAGAGCCCCTTCCATGTGTGCTGTGCAATTTTGGAATAGTTTTAGTATTTTTGTGTGAATGCACAGGTACTGAATGCTAGTGGTCATTGCTTCAGTCTCCTTAGAAGAGTGCTGAGCAGCTGTAAAATGCCAATTGAGCTTCTTAAACATCCCACCAAGCTCTGGGGAGAAGCCTGCAAATGAATTTTCATTAGCGAAGTGTGAGTCATTAGGATGGTTGTGCTAGAGGTCATAGCTGTGAAGGAATTTTTAAATTTCTATCACAGAGGGCATTTGCCGATGCTGCTTTCGCAGTGAGGTGTAAATTCTCTTAAGATTGCCTTTAGATACTCCTGTGAGGATTTAGAAGAGATTTTTAGGACAACTACTGTAAAATTCCATGACCTTTTTTTTTTTTTTTGACTGAGCAAGTACATTGCCGTTCTTGTAATTTCTGAGTCTTAGCTGCAGACTTAGCAGTTTAGAAGCATACTTTATATTTTCCTGTGTAACCATAAAGCTACAGGTATATTAGTTGTTGAACTATGTTTTGAAGCAGAAAATGCTTTTCCTGTAATCCAGGCTTGCCAGCTTTTCACAGATTAATGACCATCATATAATCAGGACTGCGGTGGGCTTTTTTCTCTTTTTTTTTTTCCTTGTTTTTTCTTGGTGTCTTGTGCTGCATTTGTATTTGCAAAACTGGGAAAATAGCTCGGGATCCTTATCAAGTGATTATTTTATTTTGCATTGCGGTTAGCTGAAGAAAGTTGCCATTTTTTACTGCTTTAAGTGCTCAGACAGGGGACCTCTGATAGCTGCAGTGCTTTAAACTAGAGCCATCTCCAGGTGTCTGCTGCATTTCTCTGCTGCACGGTGCCCACCTGCATGGAGCAGGAACAGTCAGCTGCTCCTCCTCGCAGCCAGGGGAGACCCAATGGGACAATGATGAGCCACCCTCTGCCTTGGCAGTTGGAAGCTCAAATTCTGGCTGTGAGCTGCCGTAGGTGAGGAATGGTCCTTTTCTGCTCTTCCTGCCCTGGGTGTGGTGAGGTCTGGCAGAGGGTTGGGCAGACAGCTGGAGCTCCTGATGGCAAGAACAAGAAGGCTCCTGTGACAGCTTAATTTGGGATGCTCTGTTTTTGCTTTCTACCACATTTCATAGAATAATCAGCTGGTGATTTGGCTATTTCAGTGCCTCACAGTAGGGTAGGCAGTTTCTCAATGGCTTTGGTAATGTGGAATTGTTGAAATACACAGAATCAAAAAAACTAAAGAAGCTGTGTGATTATATTTTGATAAAACTGGATTAAAGTATTTGTCAGATGCTTATATTGTGTATATACTCTGCTTTTCTGCTTCAACAGATGAAGATTCATATAGCTGTAAATCTGATTTTAAGAGTGTGAAGAAAATTATGTTTTTAAAATATTGTGGGTGTCATAAATCCTTTCTGAGCTTGTTATTAAATTAGGTTGGTATTTACATATTATTTTTAACTACTTATCCCTTTTTATTATTTAGATCTATTCAGTCACTCATTTGGTAATAAATTCTCCAGCCTCAGAATACTGCATTATTTTACTTCATACATTTCTGTTTGGTAATTAGCTATCCCTTACTGATGTGGACCATCAGCTTTCAAAATGAGACTTCAAGACTTCAGTAGAAGTGAAAAATGCATAATGAATTCAACAATGTAATGACCTATTTGTTTTCCAGCATTTTTTATGTTCCCGAACCAAATGTTTAAACTACTTCATCTTAATATTCTTACCTCTAATGGCTACACTTCTTTACTGTGATCATAAACTTAAACTGAAACTGCCTTCGTGTGTTCACAAATTTTTCCTCTAAGAAAACAGCAGAACATGTAGTCATTTAGAGAAGAGAACAATTTGTGTTGAGCTTGAAACCCTACACCTCCTTAGTTGGGAGAATTTTCACTCAGTGTGCAGGTTTTGCCACTCCAGGCCCATCTTTAGACATCATAAAACTTTACTTTCATGCACTTTTATGACACAATTATGAATGTAAAAGCAGGGATTTAATGCTAGGTAAGGAAAATGGTTTCCCAGACTCTGTTATCAATGACAAAACACTCAGAGAAGGCAGTAAAAGCAGAGAGCCAGTAGGTGAAGTTGAGGTGTGATGACATTTGGGAATATGGATCTGGTCTAACAAAGGGAAAGGGAGATAGCAAGAAATGGTGCCTCTTCCTTTGTGCTGACAGAGGGAGCTGGAGTCATTGACGTGGTTTCCTTGGAAAGACTTAAATCTATTCTGCAGTATCTTTTGTTTTTAAAGGTAGACTCTCCATCCTACGGTAGATGATGGGCTCTCACTTTCCATCTCACCACAAGCAGCTCAGGGGTCTCTGAGTAGCAGCTGTACTGAAGCCAACCTGAGGAACAGGAAAGCAGAGGAGACAAAGAAAATAGGAAGAAGTTGTTGAATGTATGCTCAGTGTAATATGTTATACGAAGTATTTATTATATTTTTATCAGGATGTGTTTTATTACCTCATAAAATCCAGTCATGTGGATAATTTGAGCAATTAAATTGACGCAGCCCCGGTGTCTTTGTTAGCATTGTAATAGCTTCAAACTTATTTCCACAGGTGTTTCAAAAGACCCACAGAGGCTGCATGACTGAAACATTAACATATTATTGTAATAATATGATGCTGTCTGACTCAGGAGCTTTTAACCTGAATACTTTTCAGGTTACTGAATTGCCAAAAAGGGTTTTTTTGTTCATCCTTTCACACTGGTGCTTTTTCTTTTACTATGAAGTAGTGATATAATGAATAAATTATAACCAGATGAAAGCCTGGAATTTGACACTTCATCCCAGAAAAGTGATGGCACCTGGCAAAGTAAACATTTCCCAGCAATGTGGTATCTGTATGAGGGACAGGGACCTAGGGGGTGGGCTGAGGTGACATTTGATACAAGCAGGAATGAAAAAGCCCTGCTGGACAAGCAAATAAATTGCTCCTGACATAGGAGCCGGAGACCAGCTCATACCTTCTGGGTGGGGCCTGATGAGGCGCTCCTTATGGACCTGTGGTTTGGATTATTTTTAGGAAAATGAGGAGTTTAAATGAAGCATTTGCACGAGGTCGGCTCGCTGTGTTATCAGGAGGCAATTCAAGCTGGCAGTCTCCCCCTTTGCTGCACTGGACATCCTAGCTGAAGACAAACACGAGTAGGGGTTTTGTAGCCGGGCTTTTGCTGATTCCAGGCGCAGCTCCCAGTCCCCAGAGGAGAGTTTTCAACAGGCACGGTGGGAGTTCTTGAGGCTGCTGCGTATCCGCCCGGGCGCTGTGTTTGATTCAGATACATCTGTAACACTTATTGGAGCTGATGAAGAATTATTCCCGCTGCCAAGATAATTTCAGCCAGTGTGATGAGGGCTGATGAAGGAGGTGTGAGCTGGGAAATCTTACTTGAGTTGGAAATCTCGCAAGGTTCTAATGACTGTGAGGTTGGGGTGCCTCACTACTTTCACACCTGGTGCCAGATATTTGGTTTTGCATTTGCCAGTGGACGAACAGCAGCCAAGATTCTCCTAATAATTTCTTTTTATTTTTGCAAAGACCACCCATAACTTCTGCTAAGGGAGAAAAGAATTTTTGCTAGTAACAGTTTTGTCAGCATTGTATTTTCCATATATTTCAAAGGCCAACAAGCTTGTCTCTTTCTTGGTATTTTGTGGTGCACTAGAGACTGCCTGGGTGCTACTATATTTTTTTTTTCAGAAGTTCATAATCTAATCTTCTATTTTGCCCAAAAAAGACTGGTGGATATGTGTCTATTTTGATGACTTGTGTCTATGAGCATAAGAAGATTTTTGGTTATGCAGATGAGACAGCTTCACGTGCAGGTGCTTAAAAATGTCATCAGTGGGAAACTTAGGACTTGGAACTCTGGAAAATGTCAAGCTCCAGAGATGTGCCTAGGATGCTATAAAGCAACGTGTGAGTTTTAGTGACAGGACAAGAGAGAATGGCTTCCAACTGGAAGAAGGTAGGTTTAGATCAGGTAAAGGAAGAAATTCTTGACTGTGAGGGTGGTGAGGCCCTGGCACAGGTTGCCCAGAGAAGCTGTGGATGCTCCATCCCTGGCAGTGTTCCAGACCAGGTTGGATGGAGCTTTGAGCAGCCTGGTCTAGTGGAAGATGTCCCTGCCCATGACAGGGGAAGCATAACTGGATGATCTTTAAGGTCCCTTCTAACCCAGGCCATTCTGTCATTCTCCAAAATTTCCTGTTCCTGCTGATGATAAGGTGAAACTGGCTTTTATTTATTTGTCTGAAAGGACAAGCAACAATGGGCATTCTATGACTATTTCTAACTTTTTATAGGCATGGAGACATGTAGAGTTAAAGCACTGCCACAAAGTCACTCTTTCCCCTATAGATGTTTGATCCTGGTTAGAGAATTAGCTTCTGAATCTTGAAAGTAGTTAAAAAAATATACTGAGCCCATGTCAGTGAAAATACTACTATTAGAATGGCAGTTTAATGCCAAGCAATTGTATTGTTTGTTTGTTTTATAGGTTTAGCCTGAAACCAGACAAATTTTATCTTTGAACATGCATCAGTATTTAACCCAACTGGGCATTCTCTTTGAGATAGCAGATTATGACTTAAGTGAAACTTTGTTACCCATGAGAAGTTTCATTCCAAGAAAATACTTTTCTCCCACAAATTTCCTTTCGTTGGAAGGATGCTCAAACATTCTGTGATAAATTACTAACTCATCTGGTAGGTTTTGAGCTTAAAATACGCTGAAATTACAGTATTTTTTTTCCAAAAAATAAGAGGAAATGATTATCTTGGTTTTCTCCCAGGAGTAAAATCAATTGCTCTTCAAATGATCATTAATGAAAAATATAGCTTTTGGTTATATTGGTTTGATTTGAGGGTTTTTTTTGGTGTTCAGGAGATCCATTAATATATGTGTGGGTAATTCAGATTATCTTTGTGGAATAAAATGGCTGTCACAGCAGTGAAGGGTTACAGGGATAGTTGTGGTCCACAGGCAGAGTAGAGGTAGCTCAGATACTTGATTAAATTAGCAGGGATGCTTGATCTAATCTAGAGGCTCACATGCCAAGGGCAGGGATAGCTATTGTTAGATATTGCCATGAAGGTCTCAGTAAAAATTAAATTTATATTTTGCAAATCCTCTTGTGAAGGTATGATTCTTAATTTACTGATGGGAGATGGAGACACTGAGCAGGCAGATTGTGAACCTGCTTTGTGACTTCTAAATTAGCCATGAAATTTTAATAAATAGTTGTGATTCAATAGCAGACACCCTAAAATCAGAGGATTTGTCAGTTGTTCTTGTCAAAGAAAGACAGCCCATGAACAGAAATAAAGTGTGATTCAAACTGAATCACAGTTTACTGTAAAGGTACCAGTGCTAGGTCTAGCTGCTGTTTAGGTAACAAAATATTCTCGTGGATCCATTCTCCTGTTCCTTATTTTGTTAGAAGCAGGCAGATTTAATTTTTATATACTTTCTGTTGAAAATGATCACTCTTAATTTACTGCTCAGGAGGAGAAAAGGCAAAACCCAGACCCACACAAACCTCTGTAACTGCCTGGACAATCAGATGGAGAGCTGTTACTAAACGTGTTAAATAACAAACCTCAGGTGAAGCTTTATCAGGAGCTTCTTAGAACCAATTCTATCAGGAGCTGCTTAGATAATATATTGTAAAGTGAAAAAAATGTAATAAGGTTTTATAGTTTGGAGACGAATATGTGTTATAAAGAGCTGTTGCTTGTTCCTTAAGGCTGTCTTGGATTTACATTGAGATGGACACAGCTGACTGTGGTGTCAATTTGTTATTGAAGCTGTAGGAGGTGGTAAAACTGTCTATGAAATTTTCTGGAATTTAACTGTATGCTGAAGAAGTGAAAGGTTCTCTTGATAATCCTGCATATCCCATCTCTCTCTGAGTCACTGTGTATGCTCTTGCCACATCACACTGGCCTTGATGCTTCTGGTCAGTTTTTGCTAGTGAAGATGTAAAAATATTTTATATTAGTGGTGCTGATATGAATGAGAAAAGAAGCACCCACAGACCAGCACAATAAGCAAATAAGTTACAATATTTGCTTTTCATAAGTGCTTGATTTGTGAGAGGATGTAAAACCCTCATAGTGGGAAAACATTTGCCATTTTACAGGCTTTGGACCTGCCCTGCCAACCACACAAACATGCTTGTGTTAAGCTGGTGTAACACCAATCTCTATTACCTTCCCCTCAGTGTCTTCTTTTTCTCTTCCTCTTCTAAGTCTCTTTGCTTGTTGCCTGGACTCTGGTGATTGCATGACATGAAGATGCAATTACTGCTGCTTCCAGAGGTTGTGACTCTTGCTGAGTCCTCGTGGCTCCTCTTCAAAGTGCCATCAAAGCTCTCTTGGCTGGATGGCCCAAACAGTCTGATCCTCTGAGATTAGTGAACATTAGTCATTGTTTGTCATTGGTGCGTGTCCCCATAAGTGGGGCTTCCTCTGTGAGGCTGGGACTCCACACTGAAAATTCACTGAGCTTCTTTCTGAGTCCCTGCTGCTGTTACCTCATTTCTGTCTTTGTGTAGTATGTGTTCCCTAAATTTTGCCAAGTGAACTTCAGTCCTCTAAAGGTAAGGTCAGTTTTTATGGCAAGCTAAAAGATATTCCACTGTCCAAAGGTGTAATCTCACCATCTCTGAGGCCCTTATCAGACTTCTTCCTTTTAAGTCAGGATCAGAAAACACACTCAAACTAAAGCTCCTCAATTCCTATTTTGGATGCTTAAGTCTGACTTTCAAAAATGCTGAGTGTGCTACAGTGCCTGTTTAAACTCAGATGCAGCATGGACTGGCTGTGGTGTGTAACGAGCCACCTAGAAAGAAAAAAAACCACAGACACAGCTTTGGGTTATTTAAAACTCCTTGCTTGGCTGAGCAACAGTATTGCTGGATACGCCAAGACCTGTTAATTTATATCTACTCTTCTCATCTGTTAAAGCAATAGGAATAACAGAAAATCTTAGATCTGTATGATCACCAGACATAAATTTTTCACTCTGGCTGGATGTTAACCCTGGCACCAGCCACCTCACCCACTGCAAGGGCAACCCAAGTGTCCTCAGTACCTGAGGAGCTTTCAACACCCAGCATATCCATGTGCAAACTGTCCTTTGCTGGGAGGGTTTATCTGTAATGTGTAATCTCAACCAGTGGATATGTTTGCATTTCTAATGATCTTTCATCTTGGGCTTTCCCCTCCTGTCCTCTCCTAGCCCTCCACCCTTCAGGAGATCTGTAATCTTTCAGACTGAAAGGGTTCTTGCTAGAAGATAGGTTGAGGTAGGAAAGAAAAATGAAGTAAAACTGACAGAAATCTAGCTGTAAGAAAATCCTGCTGTGTGTTTTTGTTTGGGTTTTTTAAAATCTCATGTTGGTATAGTTTACACTTCAGCATGATTCAAGATGATACTCTTACATCTCAAGAGTGCAGAAATGTTAGCAAAATAAGGGCTTGTATTCTATTTGGCCTCTATATTCAAGGATCCTGAAAAAAACCCAAACCTCTTTTTTGTACAAAGAGAACATTCTTCAGAAGCAAACAAACCTTTAAACCTATCCTCTTTCTCTGGGGCTCTCATTGGAAACACTGAGTCTAAATATCATCAGTGATGTGACCATCTCTATGCAGCTCCTTAGCTGCCACCAGGAGAGCCAGGGCTGTGGTGAATTTTTGGCAGCCACATGAGGCTTGAAAGCCTGCAGGGTAGGAAGAACAGCATGGAATATTTTAGACTAGAGATGAGCATATGATTTTTAAATAAGCTTGGGTTTTTGGTTCTTGTTTTCTTTCTTACTAAAAAACTCTTAATGGCTTCATTCATTGAAATTCTAATTGCTTTAGGAACATTTTCCATGCTGACTTTTCATTATGCAGCAGAGAAGGATACATTTGGAGGTTATTTTTGAGACTGAAAGAGTTAAAATATCCTGAACTGCTAATTCTCACTGTTTTATTCTGTAAATAATCCTTTCCTCCCCGTCCCTGTAAAATTATGTGGGTTTTGCATTATAAAATTATAACCTCATAACAATTTTGAGTATTTAAACGTTAGGAAGTGTCATAGTTGAGAGATGGCAGAACATTAGTTTGTTTCATTGCTGAGCAATCATTATAGTGCTGTTTTTAATTATACTGTCACGTATGTTGGTCATCTTGTTTAATTTCAGGTCCCTGTTCCAAAATGTGAGGTCAAGAGATCTTTGGAGCCAAATGCCTTGCTACGAGATTTCATTTAAAACACAAGTTGCAAAAAATGTCAGTGCAGATTAAATGGATGTTTACAATGAAGCATCTAAGGGAACTTCATAAGAAAGCCTTACCTAGGTTAGGAAAGGTGTAAGATAGGAGTAGAGCACACCTGGAAAACATGGGCTGAACTCATTTCCTAGCAGGCCGATGATGTAGTCATCCTGTCTTGCTCAATTCTACACTGAAGTAGTACATTGGGTACACCTTTCACTGAGATGTCTTGACTCCAACTCCCCAGCTACAGCAGCTATTAGTGGAAACGTTGACAATATCCTAAATCCGTGAGGAGAACAAAAAAAAAGGGAACCACCAATGTCAATGGTTTCCTTTTCCCCTGAAGACTGGGTCATAGCAAATATTTCTGAAAAACTTAGTTGCTGACAGAAAGTGACAATCAGTGCAAAAAGTTCTGCAGGTCTGCAGGGCAAGGCAATTTTCATGAGCTGTTGATTCTAAAAATGAGTAAAAAATAGTTATATTCTGTTTCAAGATAATAGTGTAAAATCATTATTTATGTAATTTAGCAAATCTAATGCAGAGAAAATGGACAGACCTAGATAGATACTGTTTTTTCCCTTGCATGCTTTTTTTCCCTCTGTACCCCTCTATCTTTGCCCTTGTTAAAGATACTCAGCGTACACGTACCGTGCATAAATTCACCTTTCTGACATCAAAGAGTCTGGTTCTGCTGCTGGGGCCATCTACGAGATTATACCGACCAGAACATAGCAGGCTCATGCCAGACACTTGACCCTGCGAGGCAGTCCCAGGCCAGGCTGGATTTAAACCCAGCTCGCAGGATTTAAGCCGCGCGTTCGCAGCCAGCGCGCGGCCGAACAAACGCGCATTGTTGTCACAATTGGAACCACATGCTGAGTAATGGAGCAGAGGTGCAGCTTGCCTGAGAGTGTGCGGACAGTTGGAAACGGGAATGTGTTTTTTCATTTGTGTCTGAGGGTCTCAGGGCTCCCTTACTTTGTTTTCGCAGTGAGACTCAGACAGATCAGACGTGTAGGATTAATGGAGCCGGGCACTGACAGACCAGCTCTGTTCCAGCTGCAGTGACTGTGGAAGAATTGGATCTGGACCCTCTTAACCAGTCCTCCAAGAGTAAGATTTCAGTTACCATGACCAGTCAGCAAGGACTATTTTATTTTAACCCATGTCAAATCTGAGCTTACCTATGGGGCTAAACCACAGCCTGCTGAGCCAAGTGTATCCGAATGCAAACTCATTTCACTGGCTGTTTGTTACTGTTTGGAAAATTCAGCCACATACAGTATGGAACAATCTCCACCAAATGAAACTTTTCAGGCTTCATTGCATGTGAAACACTGCATGCTGCTTCCTCCCAGCTTGCAGCCAGTGCATCAGTTCCTGTTTATTAGAAAATTAAATGAAGGCAGGATAAAAGCGTTTGGACCATGTTCTCAAGCACATGGCATTGTCCTGTGCAGGGCCAGGAGTTGGACTTTGTTGATCTTTTGTGGGTTCCTTCCAACTCTGGATACTCTGTGATTGTCTGATTTTGTGATAGAAATAATAGAATTTTCTCTTTGGGATAAACAAGATGAAATTATGCATTTTATGGATTGACTGTCCTTTACTGTGTAAACCAAAAGGGTTTGTGAGGGGTGTAAGCTTATATTTACTTGTTGAATCCAGTTGGTGACTTTAGGTCCATAGCCATCTACTTCTTGGCATTAGTAACCAAAGCAGGGTTCTTCTGAATTGAGATCACTTCTTTGTAACCAGAAAAACACTTCTAAACTTCTTTTCCTTTATAGGTAATGCAAGTACAATAACAGTGATCACAGTTGTGATGGGGAATAAACAGTGAGGAGGTTCTTCTTCAATCTGTTGATGCATACTCAAAGTAGCAGGCAAGTTATGCAGAAAAGAAAGCAAGAGAGAAAGCAGCATTTGCAGTGTTCTTAACATTAATCACGTGTGTTTGAGTTGCCCGTAGTGTGGCTAAGCAGCAGGCAGGGTGAGCATCCTTGGGACGCATTTTCTTTTCACAGGGGGAACCCCCCAAATTGTTGAAACAGTGTTCTGTGTGCTTATGGCTTCATAGAATAGTTTTATTGTTCCGTGTCTGTGAATAGGAATAGGTTCCAGTGATGGGGTAGCTCCCTGGCTGTTGACTGAAAGCAAACAGTCCACCGTTGTGCCATGCAGTAGAGTTTAAAGACACTTGGCAACTTGCAGGTGGACGAGGCTGTCTGTGTGCTTGCCCCTCCCTGCCCTTGCACGGCTGTGCCGTCCCTTTTTCCCTGCAGCTCTCTGGGTGCTGCCAATTGCCTGCTCCTCTCTCTCAAATCCAGAGGGGTGGTAAAGGGAGCTTTGCAGGGAGTGTGCTCTGAATTCTAACAAGGTTCTGGGGAATCTGATGTGTCAGCGTGTTGAAAAGTCTTGGCGTGTGGTTCCTGTTGTGTGAACCATCGATGTCTTCTCTGAGTAGGGCACAGCTGCTTTTTGAAAGAAGCGATCACAGAGCGTGGGCAGCAGCACTCCTCTCTTGTATGAGCTCCATTCCAAGCTCAAAGGAGAACTTTTTCATCTTGAAAGTTCAGAACGACTGCCACCTTTTTGGTTTTGTTTTAATATTGTTAAGAGGCCATGAAGAACACAGCGCACTATCCTTCTGTGCCACAAGGAAAAATCTGCCCCCTGCAAGTGGAGTATACTCATATACATGAATCAAATTTTCTCTTGTAAAAGCACTTGTAAAAGCGTATATGCACTGAGTGATTAGTAAAAATGGACTTGGTTTCTTGATCTCACATCTCGTATACGTGAATCACACTTGGCTTTTTTTATTCTCCTGACTTTGATTTAATAGGTTTTTATGTGCCTGATCAGCCATCCATTTGCCATTATGTTTGGTACTATGAAATTAAAAAGTCCTATAGGAAAAAAGGGAGAAAAGCTGAAGTGTCCTGATGGAAACATACTAAATAAACCACCACTACAAGTTTGCAGCCTACATATTTCTTCACCCTTGAGTCCACATCCATGGATAGGAAGTGAGGCCAACTCACTGGAAGGGAGGCCCAGCTACTGCACTTCTAACTTGCCAAGATGAGGAATGGAAGGAATGAAGGTTTCAGGCTGGTTAAAGTTTTTTAACTGTGGGTTTTTTTCCTTTGTTTTTGCCTTTGCTTCTGATTCCAGAAGCAGCTGAGAGAAAGATGAGCTTTCCTCAAAATGCTTATTTGCTTTTTCCGGGCTTTGCTCATTAGCTGCTGGGCTGAATTCCTGGGGCTCTGCTATCGGGTAGGAAGAATAATGTGTGGAGGCAGCAATTATTTGTCAAGTACTGGCAATGTACTTGGCATGCTACAAGGCATGGATAGGAAATCTTTACCTACTCTGGAGAGCTGCAGTTTAGGTTACAGACAAAAATACGAAGAGAAGTCATACAGGGAGCAAATGTGGATGTTTTTAAAATCCTTTAACTCGATGTTTCCAAGGAAGAGTAAAGTTTTCATGAAGAGAGGACAGGTCTTTTTTCTCTGGACAGGCCTGGTTGCAGCAGTTTACAATTAAGAGAGGGCTTTTATGAAGCATTTAGGCAGTTAGGAGAATGTGAGACTTGTGGACAATTTATGCAGTGGGTAAACAATTTGGGAATTAAAAAGCAAGTGTTAAGTGTTAGTCAATATGAATTGAGTTGCTGAAAAGAGGTGCAATGAGTGAGAAGATTTTGACAAGAGTTAGGAGGAAGACAATCAGAACACTTAAGTGTTTTCTAATCAGACGAGAATTAAATTTTCCAAAATCAACCCCCTTATTTTCCTTTTCCTCCCATCTCCTCCCCTTCCGTCCCCTTTCATGTGCTAAATGACTCTGGTGGAACTGTGCTGTAGGTACAGCATTTTGTGATTAAATGCTCTGTAATGCTCTCTGAGATACATTGGACCAAAAACTATAAATGGAATGCCAGTTGCATAAAATAAATCTGAATTCTTGCTGCACCATGGTGAGGCAGCTCAGTTACAGCTCCGACCACCCATGAATGCTCAGCACACAGCAGGGGCACTTTTGGACTTGCATCTCACCTATTATCTTGGTAGTAGGGTATGAATCTCTTTGAATGTGAAAGCCTGGTTTTGTTTAAGCGAAGAACATAAGAAAAGGCTCTTTCCTTATTTTGTTTTTTCCCTTGAGCAGATGAAAGGTGGATAGAAGTGACTGTAAATTTTAGGAAGGAAAGAAGTGGAAAAAGCCTAATGCTTGCTGAGCAGAAATTTTATTTTCCCAGCCATGCTACCCAAATGTTAAGACTCTCCTGTACAAAAGTGTCACTGCTTGGTCTATATAAATCCACTGTCAGAACAAAGGAGACTTTCTGGAAGGGAAATAAGACTGTATTACACCATTCAGCAACTAACAGAAGAAAGAGAATAGCTACTTCCTGCCAACATTCATACTCCAAAGACGTATGCATGAGGTGGTAGGTGAGCATTCAGCTCTTGCTGCAGCTGGCTCTTGGTGATGACTTATCCATCTTGTGGGTAAACTGCAGGAAAGGCTCAGAGACACAAAAGTGGGGGCTGCCAGGTTACCTCAAGGAGAGTGATAGTGACAGTGACTGCAGAGGTCACCTGGAAGAAACTGAGTAGAGCCAGTGTGGCTGTTGTGAGAGTGTGAACATGCTAGGATTACTGGGAAAATGGGAATGTATTTCAAGGACCTTTTCTAGGTGCCACTAAGCCAGCTAAGCTAGGAAACGTGCTGGTTCACATTGGCTCCATTCTCCAGTCTGTATTAGTTCCACATCCATTGATTGCTGTTACTCTGACTTCTTTCTGTTCAGCTTTTCCATTTCTCTTAATGGAAATGTCATTGATTCTTTACCTACCCCTTCTGGCCTTCTTTACCTTCCCAGCTGGGGAACTGTTCTTACAGTCAGGACAGGGGTTTTGATTTCCCCAAGGCCTTGATGACACAGAGTCCTTGCTATCCTCTGGTCTCTGGTCACAGCAGCTGATTGCCTGCCCTGAACTAACACTGCTGACTGCCAAGTGTGGCAGAGTGACTTTACATTCTTGCTGTGCTCTGAGTTATGGTGCTACTGTGGATACTTCCTATGGAGAGCTTCAGGGATGGGACTAGATGTGGGATTGATTTCACTGCTCCCTCACTTGCCCATCTGCTGATGCTGAGGTTTCTCTTATGCTCTTCCTGAGAGATTAGTGGTGAACATGTCATCATCCCCACATTTAAATGAACTGTTTCCTGAGGATTTGAAATGCCTCGGCCTGAAGTAATTTAATGAGAACAATAATTGCCTCATTTCCCACCACATAAGATCCCAATCCTCTTCTTGGCACAGGTATGGCATGTAGCAAATGTTTGTATAGAAGACTGAAACCATTCTGCGCTTTGAAGCCCTGTCATTGCTGGCTGACTATTACTGGGATAATTAAAAAAAATTCTTACTAAAATATGTTTGACCAGAGTGTAATCTGATCCATGCCTAGTCTACACTGTTGAAAAAGGATGAAGTTTTGTCCTGACAGCTAGAAGAATGAAAGAGATACCTGAAAGTCTTTAGCTGCTTTGTGGATGCTGCACAAACTGTCAGAAGGGTCTGCCTGTGTTGTGTGAATTACAGGCTGTGTGACTTGGAAGGTTGCTTCTGTTCTGCTGGGTTTGTCCTTTCATCTCAGCCAGCTGACTGTGGTTGTCTTGTCAGTCCCATTCACCTCCTGTGCTCTGATTCTTGTGATGCCAGTTTGGCCTCTTTATTATCTTCGCTTTTAGCCGCCTCCTGCTTTCTCATTTTTAGCCTTTAATTTCATCTGTGGTAACACGGGAAGGCTAATTCTATTTCTTTGGACTGTTTCATATTGAGACCAACTTCTGGCACCACCAAGGACATGGAGAGTTTTTACTTTATCCTGCAGCACACGTCATGAGTCTCTCTCCTTTTAAACCACAATGTTTCAATTTTTATTGCTATTTTATGTCCCGTGAGATCCTTGAAATGTAGAGTTGTTGCCTTGCCTGATGCCCAAGAGCTCTCCTGGCCTCCAGTGTTCAGCCCAAAGCATATTTTCCCTGTAATCTGCTTTTGCCAGAGAACTCCAGCAGGGCCTGTCACATGGAGAGACAGAGAACCTTGTGCCTGTATGGGAACACCTGGGGCTTGGTGGTCACCTTGCAAATATCTAAGGCACAAATTTTCAGGTTGGCCATTCCCAAGGAGAGAAGTGCCTTAGGGCTCAACCCTCCCTGGAATAACTCCTAACAAAAATTAAGCTACAAGCCAGTAAGTATTTGTTTACAAATCCTAAACAGATGGCACACACACATACTTGTAGGAACAGAAGGGAATGGAGAAACCCCCAGTATATTCTCCAAGCAGCATTTAATTCAAATTTGGTGGTTTCCTTTACTCCTTATGACTCGACTGACAAGTTGGCAAATGCCTGGCAGCATTTATAACTGAGGCCTCTGTTTTCACTAAGTCTTTAAGTCTTCAGGTTTCACTCACTGAGTGGAGCCTGAAGCAGGCAGATTCCTTTTCCATGTTTGGTCCCTGTACACATTTTGAATCATTTCAGTGGAGAGATTTTCCCCTGACCCGCTAATTTATCATTCATTAACTCAAGAAAGAAGGGTTTTGCCTTTCTTCCTAACAAGCCATTTCTTACTGCCTTATGCTTTGGAGGTGCCAATTCCTCTTGTTCATCACTTGGACACTTCTTAATTGCCCAGCCAGGTAAAAATCTTTTCCATACTGATGTTAATTACTCTTTAAGGTGTAACTCTGCTCCCTGATGCATCCTAGAGCTTGGAGTATCCAAATCTCAGACAGAAGCTTTTTCACTTAATTTGATGACCATATTTTATAGACTACTATAGTTGTAATTGATTCAAACAACTTGTTACTGGCTCTTGTTGAGATCAAGTCCAAAGGTAATCAATAACTTGGTAGTATTAATAGATGTGAGGTGCCTTGTCTCCTTGCTTCCTCTAAATTTAGGCCTTTGAGAAACACCCTAACAAATTCCAATCCTTTTTTTTCCCCCTCTTAACATACTAATAACACTTTTTCTTTCTGCTAATGCTCTTTCCTTTCTTGCACTCACTTCTTTATTCTCTTTCTTGTTCCCTATTTCCTGTCTTACTTCTTTTTCCTAATCTATTCCCTGCTGCCAGACTCTGATTGATGATCCCTGCGAGATGGAGCTGCATTGGCCAAGGAGATGTGGGGGAGGCCATCTCTTTAGCCCTTTAACTCCAGCAGGGATTGTGAATCAGGGCTCTCTGCTGCTGTGGTTCAGTCTCACATAGTAATGTAAACTGGAGCTGATGGCAACTCCATTACTGTGACAGCCTGAGCTGCCTCAGCTGAGCAGTAGATGTACCACCTGTTCTGCTGCTTCTGTGGTGGGGATTGCAGCCTCTGGCAGAGTCAAGGAGTAGGTAACCATGCATCATCTCTCTCCTCCATGAGCTGCAAGAGCATGAGAGTCAGGGACTTTCCTTTCTTTCTTCCAAAAATTGATTCTACAGCCTCTTCAAAGCTATCATTCCTTGCACAATCTAATAGGCCAAGACCACTGAGTAAAAAAGTCCATTCTCACCTCAAACCACCCTACCTGAGCACAGGAAAAATAAACCCATTGGTTAAAGCCTTCTTCCACGTACCTCCAGGGGTGGAAATGAAAAGCAAGCAAATTCTTCATCTACACCTAATTGAGGATCACAGTTACATTCCTGTCTTCCTGTCATATTCCCTGTTATCATCAGCCGCCCAGTTGTCAGAGATGGGATGGAATTAGATGGTCTTTAAGGTCTCTTCCAACCCTATTCCTTCTAGAGTTCTACGATTCTCCAGAGATGGCACTGCATGAGCACCAGGTCAAAGCTCTCCTTTGCTGACCTGTTTCCCTCTTTAGCCAAATTAACCCCTGCTCTGATAGCGGTGATACATTCAGTACAAGAGACTTGCATTGATTTTAATACCCCCTTTTTTAATATTTTAGCTGAGTTATGGGTACTTGATTGCTCCTTGCCCAGTGCGTGTCAGGAGCCTTGCACCCCTCTGGCTGTACCCTGACTCTGTGCCTCAGGCTGGTGTCAAAATCCACCCCTGACATGGGGAGTGTTAGAGTGAAACAACACTGAGTGACCTGTGTATACATATATGAATACATGTCAGGTTTATTCTGGCACACCTTGGTTGCAAAGGAAAAGAGGTATATAGCTGCTTTGGTTAATAAAATTGGAAATAAAACAACTTAGAATGTATAAAAATACCACTTAAAATATATAAAGTTCAAAGTGGGTATAAGGAGCAAGTTTTTAATCCTGGGGGCAGGCAGGCAGCAGAGCAGGCTGCTCAGAGAGGCTGCACAGTCTTCACTCTTGGGAGTGTTCAGAAATTGGCTGGACCATCCTGATCTAGCTTCAGAGCTGACCTTGCTTTGAACAGGAGGTTGGATCCCCTGAAGTGCCTTCCAGCCTGAATTTTCCTTTGGTTCTTTTCTCTCCTGTTCTCCAAGACTGCTAAATTTACCTCACCGTATCAAATTAGGAGAGAATAATAAATTAAAATCAAATGGTTTGCTCTGAAGAAAGGAAGTGGCAAGAAGCAGGGATTGACTATGTCCCGTTACTTGATTTTATTATTAATCAAATCTGTCATTTTCCTTTTGAATCTTCATGAGTGTAGTGGTGAAGTAGGGGAAAAAATTAAAAAGAAAACGTGAAAAATTTAGTTTTGTTCTCTCCAATGTGTTCTGCTGTATTTTCCTAGGTACAATTTGTACAAATTAGCTGCTGTTGCTTTAATTCTTTTATAATTTAAACCAGAAATAAATGATATCTGAGTTTATTTGTACTTTGTTATGTGTGGAGGCAGATAGAAAAAGACTATTCAGGATGTAGTTGACATTCAGCATGCTTAATTGCTTGTAATAGTTTTGTTTGTTAAGTTTCCTCTTATTTTTACCTATCATTATTTCTGATACTTATGCAGAAAAATGAGATGGTTCAGCTCCTCTTTTATGTAGTCAGACACATCTATTTTATTTTTTGAAGAAGAAGAAAAAAGAGAAAGTACCAAGAATTAAGTTTCAGATGACAGATGTTTATGTGGCTAAACTCTCAGTTTGGTTTAAGTAACAGAGCAAGGAGTAGGAAGGAATGTAACCTTTTAAGCTTTTCTTGTTTACAGATATGAGGAGAGAGAACAGTAAATAAGTCCGAGTTACAGTATGCCTTTAAAAAAATCACATGATATATCACCACCATATGGAAGCCTGTGTGCCCTTTCCCATAGGGATATGCCACTGGGAAGGGATTTATAGGCTGCTAGCTCATAATGCAGTAATATTTACAGTGAGTTACCAACTTTGTTGTAGCTGTTCCTGAAATTCCCTCTGCAAGAGCACCCATGGCTAGCCAAGGGTGGCACTGGTTGTGCTGCTTGATTTTCATTAAGCACCTCAGTTTGCTGAGCACAGGACTCCAGGTCCTCAGGGATTATTCAAATCCTGCGAGGAATCACAGTACTCTGGAGAGAGGTTTACTCCAATGTTAACTTCAATGGCTGTTTCTGGGAAATATGAACTATAAACAAATGTGTTCTGTCAGCACTGGAAGGAAACAAGGTGAGGTGTGACTGCATGCAGACCTTCGCTGTTAGGCAGTGAATATAATCTAACTGCAGGTCTTTGGAGTCTGCTTTTATAGGGAAAATAAACTTTGTAGGTCTGCTGTAGCATTTGATTTGAGATTTAAATGTCAGTGCTTATCAGCAGTGAGGTAAAATATTTTGTGTCACTGCATTTTGGGAACAACTAATTTCAACAAATTGATCACCAATTTGCCAAGAAAGTTGTTAGGAAGCAGCTGAGGAGCCAAGAGCAGATCTATTTTTATAACGGTGCAAAATCCCCATGATTTAGTTATTTTTACTTCATTTTTACATGTTTAAGCCGTGTCTTCAATTCCAGGAAATGGTGCTTTTGCTATCAAGCTTCCAAATTGCAATTCTGTTTTTTAGCTAATAAAATTATCTCTGGCAAAGAACATGGGACAGTTTAAAGGAAAACAAAGGATGAGAATCTGAACTGCAACAGCTGAAACTTGAAACAAAAGCATCATTGCAACAGTTCAAATAAATTGTTGCTACAGTGCACATACAGTAATGCAGCTCTGTGAAATAAATGAAAATAAATTCTGTCACAGTTTTCCCTGTCATTAGGGTCTCTATATGAGCTAGAAATGTGGGATATTTTCTTTCATTATATGTTAATGTTATGGGACTCAAATTTTTAAGATGTGCCCTCTGGGTTTTGTAGTTTTTAGGCGAAAAGACCTTTTAGGCCTCGTTCTACATCATACTTAGTTTTCTGCCTGCGATTAGACCGACTTCTACAAAACATCTGTTACTTGAAGCATGTGTGTAAATATTCACTGTAAGGTTCAAATTTAAGTTTTATTAAAGAGATTGATAAAGGATCAAAAACATAAGGTGAGTGTGTTACACTGTAGATTCTTCTGGGTTTAGCAGGTTCCTAAGGTCGTTAGTGCCTAATGCTGTAAACAAAACCTTGTTAGTGTGTGAACTTAGTGGCTCTAATGTTTTATGTGCCATGCAGGCTGTTGCATGAAAAAAATTTATATAGTCCTAGTTATTTATCAATGTACAATTGTTGAAAGTATACCTAGGAGCCAGGTTTGTAGGAGGAGGTAAAACTAGAAAAAGCAGCCAAATGTGAGAGGTCAGAAACTTTTCTTAACAGCTGAAAAGCTTTTCAGATTCACAGAGTTTGTCAAGTGGTCTTGAACAATACACACCCATCTCCAGAGAACATGATTTCTAGCCTTTCTAAAGAGAACTAACTTCAATTTTAAAATAATCAGGCTAAACTACATTGGACTCCTTTCATGGCAATGGGGATTTCTGTCATGGTGAAAATGCTGCTGGAGCTATGATTTTGTAGGCGTGGAAGAAATACTCTTGAAGCAGAGGTTTGTACCTGACTACATTTGAGCTACCTTTTTAGGATAGGAATGTACCTTTTGGATTGCAATTCAACACTTTTTTCCCTGAACTAATAGTTGCTACTGTTACTGCTTTCCATTCCACACCTGCTCTACAGGCAAATATAGACAACTAACACTCTTGGCTTTTAACTCTTTTTACTTTTTAAGCGTAGGAGAAGGGAATTCAGGTGACCTCGCCCCTGATAAGTAACAGCTGGGTTAGTTACCCCATACAGCCTCACCCTGATGGGTCACAGCTGTATCCAATAAAGGTAAGTGAGATAAAAGGGACTGGTTTGCTGGTGAGGCTTGCAGCATCATGAAGGACCAGGAAGAACATGAGGACTGTGAAGAAGGATCTTGAGGAGAGAGAATCCCTGCAGTGAGGTCAGTGTGGGTGTGCAGTCAGAGCCTGTTGGTGGAACCTGCAGTCACAGTCTAGCCCAGGTAAAAGCTGCAGTCAGAGTCTGCAAACTGATCCCTGCAGTCAGAGTTCAGCAGGGAATAACCAGCAGTCAGAGGGAAACCCACAGCAGGAGCTGCTGCAGGCAGAGTCAGTGAATGGTTGGAGTCAGGGTGGCTGAGCTGTAAAGGGGAATAAACCAGGGCCCTTTTCATGCTGTGATAAACAAGATGTCTGTGTCTTGGCTTTTTTTCTATGCTCTAAACAGAGGGCTGCTGCAGCAGTACCACCTGAGTGGGGTAGTACTTGTGAGTGCTGGAAAAATCTCTTGCAGGTGATTCCTTGAAGTTGGACAGGGCAAAGGGTGAGAGTTCCTTCTAAGCTGCTTCAGAAGGAAAATGGAGGTAAAGGTCACTTTATTCATATCTAGGAGAAAAGCAGGAAAGGAAGACCTCAGTGAATTGCAGAAAGACCTTTAAATGGTCATTTGAGGTACATACATATACAGAAGCAATTGAGAAAAAATCATGTGTGTAGTATTTATTTTATATAGAGTAAGGCAAATTAATCAGCAATGAAATAATCTAGATGACTGCTATTTTGTATATATATGCTTCAAGCCTGTAACTTCTGATGAAACTCTTTTGGCTTCAGGAATAAAACTCCACAATAGGCTCAGTGGCAGTGAGACAGAAAAGTGTGATGGCAGAGCAGGGAATTGCTTTATATGGCAGAAAATAAAGCTCTAGCTGGAGAGGGGATTTTCAGAGCATCATGGCAGTGTATTTCAGTGATTCAGAGCCCTGGTTTAGCCATGAAAGGTGAATCCTGATATAATTTCTGCTACAGCTGATACCTCTACTTGCCAGCAAAAGCCCAAGACATTGTCATATAGTTTTCCCCAAGGAAGAAAACTTAGATGGAGGTATGTGATCAATGGCTGGGTTTTATTGATGATTATGGCATATGAGCATCCATGGAGTCAGATTTGTGGTGGCTTTCTTCTTGGCAGTGTTAAGGATTAACAAAAATGAGCCTGTATAGCTGGTCTGGGGATCTGACTAAACAATGCATTTGATTTTAATGTGGAGTTAAGTAACTAAATAGTCTGAAGTCAATCACTTCACCACACCTTTAAAATACTAATATGTTTCCTTTGTGTTGCTGAGAGATGTGGAAATTTTAGTCTTGGAGTAAGACGAAAACCCTCTGGTAAAAGAGGGCATCTATTTAAATTTTATTAAAAAAAAATTGATTTCCCTTGCAATAGCCCTCTTCTCCAATTCAGTAACCTTGGTATTTCTTTTTCTCCTGTATTAAACAGATTTTTCCTCCCTGTACAGAGTCCCTCAACAATTTTACCATTAGATCTTATTTCCTAGGTTCATTTTATGAAAGCATTCATTGGTCTTCAGAAATACAAAATAACTCTGCAGTATGAAGACACTTGTGCCTTGCTGATTGGTTTCTTTAAGGAGAGGGTTTCTGTGGCCCCAGAAACAGCTTAATCAGAGCAGCCTTGACTGCTGTGCAGTCTTCAGATCATTGTGAAGGCAAGTTGGATGACTTGCTTTGGACCTACTATGAGTTTTCACCTTTATAGTTTTAGTGTTTCTTCTTTAGGCCTCTGTTGCTTATGTCCCTGAAAAGAACTGAACAAAATGTGTTTGTTTGGGGCTTTTTTTTTTTTTTTCCCTTCTTTTATCAGGGAAACAAGCAGGTAGAGGCCAGGGTTCTAATGTAACTTTAGAAGGGCTTCTGAGACAGAAGGTACTCTGGTCTTTTGCAAATTAAATCCTCATGCTGTTGCAGTTTGAAGCAAGTTCACTTTATCTCCCAGAATTGTCCATGAAGTTTCTGATTATAACTTGGACAGAAACTTCAAGGTGATTCTGAGCTACTCATTCTGTGGTATTACAACCTTGAAGGCTCTGGAGAGAATGAAGATGACCCTCAAGCCCCCACTATTTTCTCATCTCCAGCTACCATGGGGATTTATATTATTGTTCTCTTCTTCTAGGCTCTAGTAAGACGAAATCTGGAAATCGCTTATGTCTGTTTGGAAGGGGCCTATTTGCTTTTATTATCAGTTTGTTTAATTTAAGTGTGTTTTTCCAGTGCTTTTTGGGAAGTTTCGTTCTTACAGACTGTGTGGCTGGTTAGTCTCAAACTCAGTCTAGACAGCCAGGGGTGTACGTCTTGCCATTCTTCCTGCCAGTTCATGGTATTTGTAAAGCATTCCTCACAAGATGACATAAATAACATTTTCTTTCAGATTTTCAGTCTGTCTTGGACTTGACCCCGGCTGTTCCTGGTTTTATACAGTGTTAGCAACCTCAGTTTTGCTAAGATAAGCAAAGGACTCGCATGAACAGAGAGATGTGTGTTTTCCCCAGAATTTCTAATTTAATTTACATAGTGGAGCTTAGCTTGGATTTAAATGCTAAACTTGTGTGGACATAGAAAGGCTTTTTTAAAATTTTTAACTTCACAGCTGTACTTTCCATCAGAGACTGCCAGTCAAATCAGTCTGTTTTGATTTCTCTGAAGTGAGCCTTGTTTGAGTTTGTCAGCAGATTCAGTGAAATTGTGTTAGAAATCCAGGTTTTATCTGTTTGGAAGACTGCACTTCCATAAGATGATCGATCTCTTCGTAGGGCAGTCCTCTTTGTGTAGGTTTCCTTGTTTGTTATTGTTTTTGAAAGCCACATGATACAATGCATCAGTGTACTAAAATTCTACCTTTCTCACTACCTTTAAGGGCTTTGATCTTGAGAAAGCCTTTTCTGGATCCTGTATATTTCACTACCCACAGATGGCATGAACAATGACCCGAGTAATGTGAAGTGGTTGCTGGACAAATATAAAGAGGGTAATTCACTCGAGTGCTATGTGGGTTATTAGATACACAGAACTGCCATCAATGTGTGTACTTAGAAAAATAACTTCCTTCTTTTTGCCTTTTGAGCTTCTGTGGTTCTGTGAAACTTCCCATAGATATTTCCTGGATGTAGCTTCACAGGTCCTGTGGGTGGAAAGGGCTTTTCCCTGCTTTGGGAGAAGTGTAGCCGGTGGCTCATTATGCTTGGCCTTGCACCAGGGAAGTTCTCTCAGCTTTTTAAAACAGAACATGATGTTGATGCTGTGTGTAATTCAGTGCACTGTGGCAGTCTCACTACTTCACTTCCACAAGGCCTCAAGCTATAGAGTGCAGTCTTCAACAAGCAATTAATTGCAGCACAGGAGAATGTCAAAATAGACACCCTTTGAAATGTGTTTCAGAGCATGTATTTTGTTTGAGCAGGAACTTGCAGACTTTGTATGTGGATTGCTGGATTTTCTGGGGGAGATTTGGCATCTTTGTCTTGAGAAATGCTGCCTGTGTTTGTAGTACTACCTGGCATCTCAGCTGCTGGATAAATTCAGGGAAGAGCTCTGTGAGCAAGTTATTGTCTGGTTAGCTGCAACATGAGCCATTTTATACTGTGAACTGCATAAGTTCCGGTTTAAAGATTTGCTCCTTTAAGTGACTCTGCGTTTTCCATGGGGTAGGAACATGTTTATGGTCAGTTTTCACTGAGCAGGTTACACAGTCCCTTATGGGTATGTCTGTACCCCGAGTCTGTGAGACTCACTCTCTTCCAGCTGAGTTAAATGATATACATTTTTGAAGCAGTTTTTAGAGTCGTGATTAGATGCAGAAATGGAGTGAGCAATGAAATGTCCAGTAAAAGCCTAACTGCAGTAAATCAGTTCAGAACCTCCAGGATTCTGAGCACCCTGACTAAACACAACTCCACAGCATACATGAATGCAGGCAGTGCCTTTGGCTTTGGTAATTTGCCAAAAGTGTGAAGTTGATAATTGCATTAGGATTTCTAGAATTCTCAGGGTGGCTTCAATTATACTACAGCTAGGTTTTTTCCTTTAAATGAGAGGTGAAGTCCCACTTTAAAATTAGTGTGTTGGGAAGCTGACCTGAAATCCTGGATTTGTCTTTATTGTACTCTTAATTGCCATTGGCCATTAACAGTCTTCTGACCTTGGAGAAGTTGCTTTGGTTCAACAGAAGCCTGGTTATAGTATTCAAGTTTTGAGTGTTGCCTATATTAGTTAAGTCTTGGTAGAGGAGATCAGTCCTGATTCTACTGATGGTTGATATTTCTGTTTTCAGCACAGCTTTTAAGTATAAAAGAGTGTTAGATTGTTAGATGATGATGAATTTCCTGAGTAGCTCTGAGTGTTATTTGTCACGCTTTCACTGAAATCTGTTAGGGCCCAGGAACTAAAGGTCAGAAGGCCATGAATTCTTTTCCAGCTCAGGTTGCCTTTGCTGTCTTTGGCTGTATCAGCATGAGGTACCAGCGCCCACAAAAAATTCTCTTGTTTCCTGCATTAAGCTTTGAGAAGCTTTTCCTGACTTACAGGTCTGCTACTTCCCGTTTTATTCTGTGTTTGGGAGTATCTCACTCTCCAAACATTTTTCTTCATTATGCTTTGCTGCAACATGGGAGAATAAGTATCATTTTGTGTATCTCTCTGCCCAGATAAACCCATTAATCTTGAAAAATATTGCGTACTAAGACTATGATGAGATGAGCAGAGAGCAGCAGTGTTACTCTGCAAAATTACCTCCCACATTCATTCTCTCAAAATTATCTTGAAATGCTCCTTTGAAGGATTCTTTGCTCAGTGATAGGAAATTTTCCATGTTTTTCCGGTTTTCCTTTTCCATAGGACATCTCTATTTAATTGGAGTTTTCTTGATGCTAAGCCAGATAATGACAATTTGCTTTTATGTAGACAGTCTCTTCATGTTCATTTATTTAATTCTCAGAAGTGAGTGAGATTGGAGGTAAGGAATTCCAAGCATAAGTGTTCTGTCTCTTTCCAGTCATCTGTAAGGTATGGTTTGGAGAAACCCTCTATGATATGTTGTTTTCAAATGAACTGTTGGACAATGGGGCAAGGTGTATTGGATTTCTGGATAACCATTAGCCATTTTTGGGAACAAAAAGCTGCAGAATAAATTAAAAAACTATGGATAAGAAAGAACATTAGATTAAGTTAATTTTTATGTCAGAATATACATAGCTTTTGTTGTGTGAAAAGGGTAAAAAGGGACGTTTTCCTTTTGCCTTGGTTCACATGGAAATGAAATTGATAGTTATGAGCTGTACTGTAGTCCACAGGCCCTGAGCTCTGTGACAGATTGTAGATGCCTGTGATCTGGAAGAGGTCTCATTCATATATATTAAAAAGTCTTGTACTTCTGCCTTACAGACAAATCTTCTGAATTCTTGCTGCCTAAAGGCAGGCTTTCTTCCCCATGTAGGAATTAACTTTTCATTGTGGTAAATCATCTAAGCTCCAAGGAGCTCTCCTGTAAGAGCTGATGGCTCGCTCATCTGTGACCCACTAGAGCTAAAATCAGTGTCTTTTTTTTGTCTGTTTTTTCCCCCTTATACCCTGTCCCCAGTCAAGTGCCTGAACACAATTTACACCAATTAATTGATGGCAAGTTCCAGTTAAAAGTCCAAAGGAGACTTCAGAATCTGAGGCAGATGAGACTGGAGTCAGATCGTGAACAGAATTCAGGTTTGTTTTTCATATCCTCTGGAGCTGAGCTCACCTTTGAGCTCCAGATGAGCCCCTCTGAGCTGACATGGCAGCATTTGAGGCAATATCTGCAGTTCTTAGCAAGGCAGCTGCCCCCCATCCCAGCTTTTAAATTAGTGATGTTTGGAGCTGATTTCAGTGTCCAGCCAGGAGAAGGCTGTATTGGCTGTTACTCTCATTGTGCAGGTGAGAAAGCTTAAGCTCTGTGGAAGTGACGTTCTGCTTTTTCACAGATTTCTTATACAAGCCAGAGACAAACTCCTATATCCTAACTCAAATATATGAGAACAATCAAGAAAATCTGTGACCTAGTTGCATTTCAAAGCTGTTATTTTTACCTTCCAGAAGCAGTTTTCATTTATCAGTGGTAAGCAGCCATCTTAAAGCACAATAAAAAGTGGGATGAGGGGAAGGAGAAACTGTCTTGTTTAAGTGGTGATGAATTTAAAGCTTTTGCTTGGAAATTTTCCTCAAAGACCATCACAGTGATTAAATACCATCAAGGCTCAGTAATTCTGAACCTGTTGCCTTCTGCATCAGGAATACAGTGAGACAATAGCTATGTTTCCATTCTTGCTGTTGAAATTAGTGGTTAACTCTTTGTTTTTCTTCTGTTCAAACCAGGAGAACTCAAAATTTCTCTGTCAGATATAAGTTGGAAATGAATCTGACATTTAAAATTCTTTCCCTGCCAAAGTCCAATCTGTAAAAAACTCCTCTGAGCAGACACTAATTAGATGACAAATTTAGAAGCCTAACAGAATGCCCAATCTAAATAAAGACAAATTAACTCAGTCTTTGATGCTGCCTCAGAGTAACTTTCAAATGGGCAGACACCTGTGTGGTGCAACACCCTGCTTGCATTACATGCTTTTATTGGTCTGGGTGAGAAAGGAAATGTGTCATTGTACCCCAAGAAGGTATTCTCATTTTACAGTAAAAATGTGCAGAGCGCCATATACTTTTCCCTCAGGTTGTGAATGGAAATATGTTTTATTATGTACTCTGTAATGGTTATGTTCTTGGAGAATGAGCTAGTTCCCATGGATGGCTGTAGGAGCGAATGATGTTTGAGGAGGCAAGCTTCTGCTTTATTATTCTACTTCTAAAAGGTATCACAGTGCGGTCAAGGTAGTAAAACCCCTTTTGTGATCAGGTTAAACTGTAGATTAGCTGCAGAGGCCTCTTTACTCATTCAAGACTTATGAAACCACTGAGTCATGTCTTTTGTTATCCTCATTTTCACAGTTGGTTCTTTCTTTGTCTCTTCAGTGCACCTTCTTAATTTCTTAATCCTTCCCCTTACCCTTTTCCTTTAAGTTTTATGTTTGAGTTGTGTATTTTAAGATTATTTCATTTTGATTTATCTGGAGGGTTGAGTGGAATAACTGTTCTTTTTGTGGGACAGATTAAGTGTGCAAACAGTTAACAAGTGACTTAGATGATGCTCATGGGACTGTCTAGGGGCAGAGAGCAGAATATACAGTCTCAATAATGAGTTAATTGTCCAAAGAAATCCATTGACATGTTGTTTTTAAAGAGAAAATAATTATGGAAAAAGTGACTTTGTGTGCTGATGTCATTCCACCAAAGTTCAGCCTAGGGTTAAAAACTGTCTCATTTGTTTGGTGCTGTGTTTGGTAATAACAATTCTGTCTGATGCTCAGTTTCTATGGAGAGATGTTTGCTTTCCTTTTGTTTGATAACTCACTTCATATTTAGGTCAGATTAATTGACTGGAAAAGGTTGGGAACTTTTGCCATGGCCAGGGATACCTGTAGGGAGCTTCACCAGTAAGTGATGAGATCCCCTCCATTAGCCAGCACATCTACACTGGAGAGTGCAAGCAGCTCCTCACAGTGATAGAGAGGAATTTCTACTCTAATAATAAGCATTAGAAAAAAAAAATAAAAAGAAAACCAGGCATAAAGAAACATTTACTCCAAATGAATTTGTTTTCCTAGCCTTTTGAATGGATTCATGACTTAAGCTGTTTAGCAGATTGACTTGCTTAAGAAATATGAGTGGTTTCTAGCTGACACATAGGATTTTATGAAGTGATTGATCACAGCTGCCAGTTGCCAAGGTCAGTGGGATGTTCTGTCTTGGCAGTCCCCACTGTATGTGCATGTGGAAAAGGTGGGGGAAGTGACAGTGGAGGGGGTGAATGGTTTGCAATTCAGTTAATATGATTTTAAAAGTATCCTGAATGCAAACGTGTCTGCTTTGTAAAGACAAACTTTGTGTTGGTCAGGCTTTTACTATATCTTGGGTTTTTTTTGCGTGTGTTTATTCTCTTTGGATGTGTTTATTCTGTTAAGTTTTTGAAGTAAAAATCAGAAGCCTGGTCAAAAGATGGGAGAAGAAATATGGAATAACTGTTGTCCATTTTTTCCACCACTATTCCTAAGTGAAAAACAGTATTTTAACTTCTGTGATTTGTCAGTTTCTTTAGGGAGGCAAGAAATCAGGGGTTTAATCTTGCTCTTGTTGAACTCAAAGGGAGTTGGCCATTAATTTTTGTTGGAGAACAATCATGCCCTATGCCAGCAGATGAAATAAATAATGCTTAAGTCTTTAGCTTGCTATAAATTGATGATTATTTGTCTTGTCATTCAGTGGGTGGGAGATTGGCAGATCAGGTGTTTTATTCCCAAGTGTTGCTGTGGACTTGAAGCAAAAAACTTGAGTGACTACTCTGTGATCACCTTCACCCCCATAAAACAGAGAAATTAGTTTCATCTGATCCTCATACTCAGAAAAAGAGCCTGCAGAAGATGCAGGTGTTTGGAAATGCTGGGAAGTGGAATGGGAATGCCTAGTTTGGAGGGGTTATGTAGTGGCCTAGGCATATTTAATCACTGGAAGGACAGAAAAATAAGGATGATACAGACAGAGATAATTGAAGTATGTTTGACCTTTGTTAGATGGGATTTCAGCCACATTAGTAATGCTCATGGCCTCATCCAGTGCTATCTGAATCCATAGTCTACCAGCAGGCTTTGGATGGAAAGAGTGGGAAAGTCAAATAAGTAGTGACAAAAGTATAAAGAAGACATTTTTTTGCTGTTTACAGTATTTTCTTGAACTGGGTGATGCTTGTACTGTGGTTCCAATACTCCTCGTACTCCTCATTATGTGTTTGGTCTCAGTAACTCTTGCAGGAACTAGGATCAAAAACTTGAGGAAACTCCCTATACACTTAGAAAACACCCAGCATTTAACAGTTATTAAAGCCCTTTGTGTTCCCAGCATTAAAACACTCCCAGCGAAAGAAATTTTATTAGAAGTAGTGCTGCTTGTGGTTCTGGCCTTAAACCTTGACTCTTTGTGAACTGTACATAGGGCTAGGAACTGACTAACATGAAAAAATCCCAAACATTTGAGATACACAATTTTACATCAGCTAAGAACACGCTTGTCTGTTTATACAAAAATGTGAGCTAAAGGAAGAGTATCCCAGGCTCCTGTGCCTATTCTCTGGGCATAACTGGGGATAGAAGGATGGCAATTGTGCACTGTTGCTAAAATAACCACAAAGGCATAAAGTTGAGAAAGTTTTATCTTTGTTCTGAGATGATTCAGTAAGTACAATTTTTTTTTTTCCCTGAGCAATGAGCTGTTGAGTGGTTATGCCACTAGGCACCATGCAGCTTGTGAACCCCAGAATTTTCTGTAAGCCTTCCTAGCTGTCTCTGATCACAGCTGTATGAAATTACTCTTTGCCTAGAGCTGCTTTTTCTTTTAAAAAAGCAGACAACCTTCCCTACATGAAGCATACAGCTTTTCAACCCAATTTACTCTGAGGGGAGGGCAGTAGGACCTCTGATGGAAAAGTTTTAAGTGGTCAGGATGGAAGCACATGATATATGTGGGCCTTGGTCTATAGGGACTCCACACTGGCCTGCCAAAATTAAGCAGGAAATGGAAACAGAGAAGAAAAATTCTTGGCTTCTGAGTCAGACTTGAGGGTTGGTTAAGTCACAGCCAAGCCGTGGATGCCCTCTAAATCTTTCTAGATAGCATTGTGGAAATTGGTTGTGATGGAACAGAGCTCTTGGTCAGTGGAGAGTCCTTGTCTGGAGTCATGTGAGGTTTTATCTGAAAGGCCTGTCCAAATATCAATGCTCCTGTCCCAAGCTGAACTGTAGAAATCTTGCTTTGCTGAGGTCATTGAAACCCAGAGGGAGAGCTGCTCTAGAGAAATCTTGCAGGATAATATTCTGAGATAATTTTCCTTTCGGTGTCTTGGCCTGCAACTCCTGCTGAGTTTTGCTATTTGCTGCTTTGTTCTCCAGACCTAGCAGAAAAGCCTGTTCTTGTGGGTTTACTACCACAGAGTACAATCCTAGTGGAGAGAAGGACTATTTGCTGAGAGGAGAAAACTTGAAACAATTTGCTTTGCTTTATGTTTACAAGTTTGAATTAGAAGTATAACTTTAGTATTCCTGAAGACAAGGCTTCAGAAAAAAAGCTTACTGCCTTAAGAAAATTATCTGTTTTAGTTAGAATAATTTGATCTAGACCTTAATAGTTCATTCACCTACTCTTTAGTGTGTAGAGTGGAGGAAAATGAGTTCTTATTACCACATAGGTCAGAATGATCTCTGGTATCCTCTCTGAACTCAGAGAATCATTTATTTTGAAAGCAATCTTTAAGATTGCTGAGTTCAACAGTTAACCCAGCACAGGTCTGTCTCTAAACCATGTCCTTAAGTGCCATGCCTGCATGTCTTTCAAATACCTTTAGAGTTGGTGACTCCACCACCTCCCTGGTCAGTAATTCCAATGTTTGACAACCCTTTCAGTGAGGAAAACTTTCCCAATACCTGATTAAAACCTCTCCTGGTGCAACTTGAGACCATTTCCTCCTGCTTGCTACTTTGGAGAAGAGACCAATCACCACCTGGCTACATCATCATTTCAGGGAGCTGCAGAGAGCGATGAGGTCCCCTCTGAGCCTCCTCTTCTCCAGGCTGCACACTCCCAGCTCCCTCTGCTGCTCCTCCCAGGATTTGTGCTCCAGACACTTCCCCAGCCTTGTTTTCCTTCTCTGGACTCACTCCAGCCCCTCCATGTCCTTCCTGAACTACAGGGCCCAGAACTGGACACAGCACTTGAGGTGGCCTCACCCACGTGGTCACAGAATAAATAGATGCCCTTCCTAGTGAAGAATTCTCTGTGTATCTGGAGCCTGCCACATCTCCAGTCAATCAGTAATTGGCTGGGTTTTCAGTGAATTTTAATTATGAGAATAATTACACTGATGTTGTGTCTTTTGATGTGCTGCATGAGATAACTCCAAAGGGGCCTTGCTTGTTCATATAATGCTCCAATAATGCTGCAGACCTTTTTACAGCTGAAACAGTAACGTGCTTGCTTTGTTTAACATCTGCTGTACTTCATGTGTGATTGATTCAACTAATGCCAGCTCTTTAAACTTGTCTCTCACTTGAATACACTTTAAAAGTTTAGTAAAAAAAAATGAAGTTTTTATGAACATGCCCATCCAGAAAGAGGCAACAAACCCTCTCATATTCCTGTATTTTCGTTCCTTGGGTAAAGTGGTAATATTATCTGTTCCCAGAATTTCTGACTGGACTAGTGAGGAGTTGATAGTGCAGGGTGTGAAGTGCTGCGTGAAGGGAAAGGTAGTAGCTCATGTTAAATCAACTGATATGATTGCAGAAAATCTCCAAACAAGAAAACTTGTCAGCCTTCCTTAATACTTTCAGTTTTGTCAATCAAAGATGTCTCTTCACACAAATCCTGCTTTTGTGTTTTGCCTCTGACTTGTGGCAATGCCACTATGGTGGCTACACGGTGCAATGGCAAATGAAGAAACTTAGTTTGATCCATTACTCACCAAGTCACTTTTAGTGCTGTCATGCATTTCTAATTTCTTACACAAGCACCCCCTGTGCTTTTTGAAATCTGATAGCAAAAATGAGCTAATCAGGAGCTCAGCTGAGATCAGAACATGAATGAGGCGTATTAATACACTTGTCTTGTATAAGGAAGAGATTAATGCACTGCTTTTTTTTTTTTTCAAAATGAAAGGAAACATGGCTAAATACAAGAATGTGCCATGTACAGCCTTGTAGGCATTTGACAGAGCTGCTGCTTCTGCACCCCAAGATTTGAAGTTCTCCTCAGCCCCCAAACCTTGTAGATACTTTTCTAAATCTCAGTACAGAACATCTTCCTTTAGTTTATACTTGCTGTTGAATATTTAAATATTTAAACAGCCAGCTTTGTGCAAGTTTAAGGTTTTCTTTTCATTCCTTCAGATTTGAACTGTACATAGCTAGAATTGTGATTTAAATTAATCCAGTGCATTTCAGGCATGCCAGAAAGAGGGGAAATACAGATTTCAAACTAAAAACATCCATGTTAAGCTCAGTTTTGAATGAAAAATAATCTTTTGAGTATTCAACTTGCACAGTTTATCCAAGTATAGAGCAGTGGTGATGTCTGTCTGCTGGGTTTGCATTTTGAATGTAAAAACTCTGATTCTCAATTACAATTATGGCAGATGTAAAAGCATCTAAGAAACATGAAGGAGATGACAACCCCAAGCAAAGGAATTCCATCATCCTATCATGTCTCTGCTACAATCTCCTAATATTCATCCTTGGGCACTCTGTTACTGGCAGATGATATCATCTGAGTACATTTTTCCACGGAACATGCTGCTGTGCTGCCCAGGAGCAAACAGGATAGGTATCTTTCCTGGACACACTTTGCTCCATTTGATTTTCTTGCACTGACCTGTACTTTGTACACCTTCTGTTGAATTCAGCAAGTGCCCACAAGAAGCCCATGAAGGCTGACTAATTAGGTTATTATATGCTTTTCTTTAGGTAGGTAGCAAGTTTTGTGGTTTTATGAAATCTCTGTGAGGAAAATAATTTCTCCTAAGGTTTGCTTCCAAGGTAGCCATACAAAAACAGCTTCTGATAGTAAATTTGGAATTAAGTCATAAAGTTATTTAACCTCCTACAGCTGCTAAAGAAAACAAAACCATGTAGACGTGGTTTCTGATTTACTGTCTTGCAGGAAATCTCATGCTAATTTACTAAAGTTGCTTCAGAATGAAGCAGTTATGCTTGGTGAAACACATTTGGAGTGTAACCATCCTGCATCTGAATCAGACTTTGCCTGTCTTGTAGCCCTCTTCCCCCACTCTCCCTCCAGCCCTGACACACATACCCAGAGAGTTGAAAAAATAAAGGATGACAATTACTGATTAGTAATATTTTATCTCTAGTACAGGTCTGTGGGGAGCTGAGCTCTGATTATGATATTCCATATTATTTCTGTTTGTGAGACAATTTTGCCTTTAGCAGCAGATTTTGTAGCATATTCCTCTAGCAGGCATTTAGATAATTACTATTGCAATCTCGGTTTACCCTTCTATCTCATCAGAAAATATATTGAATATATTTGGATAATTAAATATGTTATCAATATAACATTATCTACTTTTGATATGAGAGTCCACAGTAAAGGGAACTGTGCTGTGCAGAAGAAACCCAACCTTTACCAGCAAAAAGAATTAGTACTATTAAGACTTAAGTAATCTTGGGATGCAAAGAATGTCAAGCAAAAACGTTGTACAGATGTTGAAGAAATCTTATATGGCGTAAGGAGCTCAGAAGCTTGTGATTTCATTTGATCTGCACTGGTGCTGGCTAGAGCCCTTGCAAAAATTACACATCCATTTAAAAATTATTTTGTCCTTACTGGAATTCAGCTCTTGGTGGCTTTCCTAGATGGATTGTGGTTGGTGTGTGAAACTTTCAATAGCATGGTCTAATCAATACCATCAGGGTCAGCATACTTCCCTTATGCCTCTTATGTTCCAGCTGAGGTTTGAGATTATTAATGGGTACAGTTCTCTGGAAACAACTTGGTAGTTATTTTCTGAACTTCCATGTGATATGGCTACTTCTGAGCTGCATTAACATTTCCATTTCATTAATCATTGTGACCTAAGCTGGGCAGGTCCTTAGGCAATTTCCTAATTATTTTCCCTTTTTTCCCCTCTTCTCAAGTGCTTGATCTTGGAAAGTAGAGGCATAAGAGCTGCTTGCATGTTAATGAAACTCAGCCTACTTTCCCAAGGGAGTGTAACAAATTCAAAATCAAACTTGATTTTTCATCTTTTCCACTATTGAGGACTTAGAGTAACTTCTAACAGTGTTTCACACTGACACTTTGTTCCTAGTCAGTGACTGTTTTAGTTTTAGTGCATGATATCTGGCAAAAAGATGTTTCACACTCCTAATTCCAAGCATAAAAGAAATTTTCAGATGGCACAGTGATTTTAGGAAGGAAAAGAACAGTAGTTTTATTGGGGAAAAGGACTACTCGGAAAGCACAATCCCCAGTGTGTTGTGGGCGAGGGAGAGTTACCTGAAAATCTGGTAGATGGGAAGTGAACCTGGAAAATTCTCCTTGCAAAGAACATTCCAAGTGTTTGTCTGTATTAGGGTTGGTAGTCCCCATTAGCCACAGGAGCCTTTTCATGCCATTCCCTGTTGGGGTTTGAGTCTCGTGTGCAGGAGTTAGGAGTTCCCAGTTCTAGTGATGAAGTACAATTTAAGAGATAAAACTCAAGTTCCAGTGCAAAGCCACATATGGAGGCAGAGAGAAAAAGCTTTTTGAAGCCCAAATGGTTTTGGGGACAATGAGGAATAACCTCACATTTGCTTTAGATGTTTCTTTAGGCTTCTTATTCTCTAAGATTTCTTGTAAATAGGGATAAAATCTTATTTATCATAAAAATATTCCCCAAAACTTGCTGAAACACTTTTCAGGCTTGTTTGCAACATGAAGTTAATTGAGAACTTGTGAACTGGGCCCTTTTTTAAAATTGTTAAAATACTTGTTTAAAAATCGTTTAAATACCATTTTTAATTGCATGACACCACATTATTTTTATTATCAACTGCTTCTTCAGTTAATTCACTTATGAAAAATTCTTCTTTGTAAATTCAGTAATCTCTCTTCAGACTGTTTTATACATGTTCCAAAATTTATTTAGTCACCCTCAGCTTTTGAGTTTTAATTAGATCAAAGCTAGAATCAACAATACATGCATGGCCTCATGCTAACTTTTGTATTAATTGTCAATTCTAATTTTTCTGACAGCTGCTTTGCTGTTGAGCAGATGTTTTCATTGAAGAATTCAGTAATGCCTAAACCCATTGATGGGAGTCCTAATTTAGTTTCATTCATTTCAATGTACATCCACTTCTCTCTACTCTGAGTTTTGTCAGTGATAATATTAACACCAGCCAATTTTGACTTTTGCAGTTGATTAAAAGGATCTGAAAACCACCAAGTTGTATCTTGGGATAAGTAATTCCAAAGGGTACAATATAAAGCTTACTGGTAACTGTTTCCCAAAACAATTTTATGTGTTATCCATGCTTCCAGGGCCTCTTGTGGTGTGTTGAATGTTTTTACTGCATTAAGAAATAAAGGATAGAAAATTTATCTTCCTCACACTTGGAAAATGAGAGTGTCTACAGAAAGTGCAGGGAAAGCTTTTTGCTTTGCTAACTCTTTTAATTCATGGGAGAAGATCTGAGCCAGTTCCGTATCACTTTGAAGAAAATATTATCCCAAAGGACAGGTTACACCCAACCTGATTTTTTTACTCAGATCCCTTTTCATATAATTTCTCTGCCTTAACATTAGAACAAGGATGTGCTCTGAACTCTTCTGTTGGACTGCTAATAGAAAAGTATACTTAGAAAAGGCTTTAACCTGATTTTCCAAGCACACGTACTAGAACCAGTAAGAATTGAGACTTCTCTGACTATAGAAAAACAGAAAAGAAGTGTATGAGTTATGTTTGCAAGTTAACATGAGGAAGAAAGCATTTTTAAGGGAACCTAGTAATGAAAAAAACAAACCAAACAAAAAACAGAAAAAATTTAGAGGAAAAATCTTTTCCTGGGTCTTCATGAGTTTCAGACATTTAAGAAATTATGTAAATGTAGGTTTTCATGATTCAGAGAAAGATTTTGTTACACAGGAAAGATTCAGTGAGGGGGAAAGGCAGATCAGGAGTTATGACTTCCATTGAGACAAACCACCAGTATCACAAAACAGTATCACTATTTTGCTTCCTGATGGCAAGGCTGAAACAAATCTTCATGGTGGTTTGTCCTTATGTGGAAAAAATTCCCAATATACTTAATGAGGCTGACTTCAAAAGAAGTAGCTGTGGCCTGACCATGTAAATATTTGCTGTTTGGGGAGTTCCTCTCAAAAGAGTAATCTTCATGTCATGACTTCCAGTGCTTTATTGTTGTCCACAACTTTCTGTACTCTGATTCATTTTGTTTAAGTGCACAAATGCCATTTGCAACAGGCTGTGATTGCTGATGCAGTTTTGGTTTTGATTGGGATAGCAATGTTCTTACTCAGTTCCTACCCCTCTTATTCAGCCCTGGACTGCAGAGAAGCCACCAAGGCAAGTCACCACA
The DNA here is from genome assembly GCF_009819655.1 of Sylvia atricapilla. NCBI lineage: Eukaryota > Metazoa > Chordata > Aves > Passeriformes > Sylviidae > Sylvia > Sylvia atricapilla. The sequence continues at coordinate 66,512,347 of NC_089143.1, forward strand.
GAGATCTGGTTGTGTTTACGCTTTGTTCTAGGAATAACAGCATTCCTGTGCTCCAGCTTGACCTCCTCTAGCATCCAAACAGCTGGGAATTCGAGACTGGGAATGCAGAGAGAGGCTTAGAGGGCATCTCATCCTATAGTCTGCTTTCTGGGCTGTGCTCCTGCTCAGGATGTAGATGAGGCCAGAGCTCTTGAGTGTTTTTCTGGGACTAAGGAAATCAATATGTGTACATGTATATGTGTCTGTGTGTGTTTATGTCGATTTGAACACAAATATGGAGTTAAATGTCTTCCTCACATTAGCAGAGCAGCTTTGCCTGCCTTCTTCATCATGCTCCCATATAACTTTGTGTGCAACAAGGAGGAGGAGATTATACAATTACAGCCCTGGGAAGCATCCTGAGAGCTTGCCAAGCAGAAGAGCAGTTGTTTAATATTACCTCTGTTTAGAAGCAATTATATCCAGGAAAATGTAATTCAGATCAGACCCTTCTAGAGCTTCTCAAGTTCCCTGTTAACTGTTTCAAAGCCAGTCAATGCATCTGTCATCATTTGCTATTGTACTCTTGCTATCACTGTGCTGGGCAAAATACCAAAACTGGGGAGATGAGGGGTGGCATCAAGGAAAAGGCTTTGTGAAATGTGGTGTTATTTGGAGTGCTCAAACTTTTGGTCTGTTTGGTTTCAAGCTGTAGTGAGGAGGTTCTGTGGAAGCAGCAGGCAGCCTTGAGGAGGGGTTGAATGGTTAGGAGGAGGCAGGGCCCAGGTGAAGTCACCTGGGAGATGACAACACAGGTGAGAGCCCTTAATCCACTTTGGTGGAGTAGAAAGACTAGTCAGCTGGGGGTAAAAAGGAATAGTGTTGTTTTTGAGGGAAGGTTTAGGGCCAAGGGCTCTTTTGTGTTTCTTGAGTGGGTTGTGTGGGAGTGGCACAAGATGCCTGCCTGTACGGCTTGCAGTGTTTTTCTTCACATTCCCCACTGCTTTGGTAGTTTTGGGCTGTGCAAGAATCAAACATTTGCACTAAGAACAATTGTTCTAAGTTGATACTTGTGTAAGAAGGTAAATATCCTCATGTTCCACCTTTTGTGTTTGTATCTGGGGAAGGGTGGTTCCTGCATGTGTTTGTGACCATTCACTCTGAATTCTGTGGTTGTAAAATATGAGGATGGTTGAAAGATTTAGAGGTTTGAATGACTATGTTTTAAAACCAGAGATAATGAAATAAGCGACAAGCTTATATAAGAATATTTTTCCAGTTAATCATAAAAGCGATTAGAATTTTTTTTCTGGTTTCTACTATTTTCTAAGGAGTTATTTGAAATATCATTAAACTATTACCGTTGTTGTCAAGCAACAGCAGCTCCAGTAGCCTGCTCCACCTGCTGCCTTTTGAAGGGAGAAAAACCTCACAAAAATGCTGCACTCGTGGGGAGCTGAAACAGCTATTTGCTTTATGGGGGGTAAAAAGAAGGTGGGAGTCTCTGGGCTTTTAATTTTTAGGTCTGTTACCAGCATTATATAGGAAAATGTCAGCTCCAAGTTGAAATGTAGTAGCTTGAAGTCACAGATCCTAACTGTGTACCATGCAGCTGAGCAGGCAGTGTCCCTCACCCATGTGAAGTCAAAGCTCCAAAGTATTTTCTAGAAATCAGTTGCTTCCTTTGGAACAGAAAAAAAAAAAAAAAAAAAAAAAAAAAGAGGAGGAATCTCAGTGCTCCATTCCATCTTGTGGATGGATGACACAGTGATGTACGAGGCTAGCCCTGCTTTTGCCATTATAAATTCCCGGCAGTGGCAGGGAACTGGAATGTGCTCTCCACAAGGCAGGCAGGCTGCCCGCACTTGAGCCTGGGAAGGATTGGGCCCAGAGTGGTGTTTTTGCTGTAGAACTTCTGCAGCTCTCTTTGGCCTAAAAATATTTTCCTTTTGTAGAAAAAAAACTATTATTAATAAAATTGGAACTGAGCTACAGTAAAAAAGTGTGCCTTTAAAGATATTCCAGTGACCCCATTGCTTTAAATTTAAGATAATGAGAAGACTTTAGGTGGGAAGATTTTTGCTAATGATTCGAGGTGTGTGTGAGTAGGGGTAAGTAATAAAGAATCAGAAAGGAGTAAAGAAGGAAAATATGAAAAGGAAATGAAAGGTGAGATTTGGCAGATATTTTGGGAGCAATGGAAGAAACAGACCTTGGGGGATGAAGAGGATGGAAGGAGAGGAAAAATGGATTGCAAAGAAAGGAAGAACAAGCCAAACCAAAAAACCCTGACAGGCTCATAAGCTTTTCTGGAGCAAGTAAAGAAATTGACATCCTAACTGCATAGAAACAGTCTTAATATATATGGCATGGGGTGTGGACCTGGGATGTTAGGAGTGGAATTGGCTGTGTTGAGAACCATCCTGTATAAATGCTTCCATCCTCACTGAGAAATTTAGTTTTTTCTTGTCTATCCTGTTCTTGCTATTAGTTAATTTTTGTTTTACGTCACTCAAATATTTTTTTTGGTTTGTGTCGCTCATCAGGTTTTTTTCCACTGCTTATATCATTTACAGCTATCACTGAAGATGGCTAGGTATAGTCTAGTCATGTTGGTGGAGAGCCTAGGAAAATACAACTTGATTCTAAAGTATCTATTTTTTCTGAAATAAAAAAGCTTAGAGGAAATGGTGAATAATGGAATAAATCATGATCTATTAAGACTGTTTTACTGTCAAAGCCCCCCCCAGACACACATACCACTAACAAGATTGGCACGTGGAGAACTGTGTAAACTGAGATGCTGCTTTCCTTCAGTGGAAAAGAAGGATATGCACTGAAGCCAGCTTGACATTGGCAATGCACAGTGCATCATGCAGTAATTATTGTACTCAAAGCCCCGCTACAAAAATCTAGTTTGGGTAACCTGTCATGTGGAGTGACTGACTGTACTTCAGCAGCCCTGGCCTTAAAAGGGAAGCATGTGGGAATATGCTTTGCTGTTATTTCAGGCTAAGGTTTCAGGGAGGGATGTGAAACGGTGCCAGGCTAGATTTTGGTAAGTCATCTTTATAAAATAAAATGTGGGGTAGATTTTTTTTTTTTAATATCTTCAGCAAGCTCTGCTTCAAGAGCCTCAGGTGGCTCAGGGATGGTACTCCTCCTGAGAAGACTGCTAGGAGCCCAAGTCCTCGCCTGCCTCATGGGCCTTTTGGTTTGGGAGGCCCAAGCTGTTTAGTGTCAAGCCTGGAGACCGCCTGGGATCCAGCAGCATCTCCCAGGGAGCAGTGTTCCTTCCAGTGCTGTGCCCTTTCATCCTGGATGGCTTTGTCTTCCATAAATTCCCTTCTTTCCAGTGTGGGGTCTCTGAAACCTACTTTAACGAAAAAGAGGGCTTGTAGGAGTTGAGCAAAATCGGGTTTGGTTTGAACTTTCAGAACTTCTGCAAGAACTTTGAATAATTCAATCTTTATCACTTACCTAGGTGTATGTCGTAAAATCTGTGAAGCTTCAGGGGCAAATGCTGTAGATTTATGTCCCAGTCTGCCACTCATCACTTTGAAAATTAAATCCTAACTTGCACTTTTGTTTTCTTTGCAGCATTTTGATCACATTTACTGAGCATAAGACTACACTCTAAGTGAAATCCATTATTAACAGTTATGGCCAGTGAATGGTATGGAATTCTGTAATATATTTTGCTATCTAGGGTGATGCATTTTTTATGGTGAGAGATCTAGTCTGTTATTTAATTTAGAGCTAATTAATGATGACCACAATACCATGTGTATTCTCACCTCCACTTTTTTAGTTGAATGGAATTGTATTGAACAAGGGCAGGGACTTTTAACACAAGAAAAGGAGAACCCTTTCCTAGAGGCAGGGCCAAGACCTGTGCAGTTCTGCAGCTGATCCATCTCAGACTCCATCTTTGCCCTAAGACAAACAAGGCAAATGTGTTAGGAACAAAAAGGATTGTTTTGATCAAAGGGAGAGGATTTAACATAGAATGTGCTTGCCATGTTGTGTAGAGAATTGCTGGAAGATGCTCAGATACTTTGATGATGAAAGGAAGGAATGCCAGATAAAGAGTACCCAGGTGATTTAAAGCCTGTTATGGGATCAGTTCGTGAACAGTATTTTCTTGAATGTAAAAATCTTGATGAATAAAGAAATACTTCAGTGCAATTTTGTGGGATGGAGTTAAAAAATGAGTAGTCATCATGTAGGCAGAAAAAATGTAGAAGCTGAGCTATATGTTGATAAAAGGCACAGTCAAATGTTCAGAACCCTCATTTCCGCCTGCACCCTTTGATTTATTCAACTTTAACGTGCAAGTTTTTAGCAACCACACTTTATCTGATGAGATTCATACCTCAAACTCATTTCAAGGCAAACTTGTAGCTGCACAGCAGAGGTCAGGAATCTCCCACCTAAATAACTGAGTGGTCTTGCAAGTGAGATCTCCTCTCTGCTGCACGTGTCTGTGCTTCCCCTTGTGCGTGATGCTGTTTGGCTGAGTTCAAAAGGAGATCATCAGGGAATAGTGAAGAAGCTCAAGATCAAAAATGGTGTGTTAAGATAGGGCTAAAATAATAGAAGTATCAAAAATGTATGAGAGTTCTAGAGAATTTTAGGAGAGGTTGAGCATCACAGTGTTTGAGGAAAATAAAATGGGAAGAGGATGGAGTTGCAGGAGGAACCAGGAAATGGTCTCTTCTTTAAAAGGTTTTAGTCCAGAGAGTTATTGTATGTACATTGTGCTGGGTAGGCTTTTTGTTATTCTCCACTGGATGGACACTGACATGTACATTGTGCTGGGTAGGCTTTTTGTTATTCTCCACTGGATGGACACTGACATGGAGTCAATTGAAGGTGGGAAGATAACTGGGAACGTGGAATGAGAAGAGAGGAATAAATGTGTGCCTGTAACTCCCCTTCAGCCATGCTTTGCTGATTGTTGTAGTACCAAATCCTGGTACTGATAGGGAAATGTGCACAGTGTAAGATAAGCATGTCCAGAGTTTTATACAAATAAAATAATCTGGCTTGTTTTTTAGCATATGGGATTTCTCTAGCTCTGGTTTTCTCTAGCTCTTTTTGGTTTTTGATCTCACTGAAAGAAGCTAAAAGATAATAAATATGCAGAGGGAGACATGAAGTAAGAACACCAGGAAACTGAGCAGAGTGGAACAGGTTTGCCTGTCTGAAGAGTTTTCTGTTCATTAAAATAAAATGAATGGCTTGATCTTACTTCCCTGAAGCCAAATTCTTTTTCCACTGGAATTAGTGAGAGGTTTTTCTGAGTAGCATGTGAGGGTGAAGCACGCTGTCTGCAAAAACATCATTTGTCATTTACTGCAGTTCAAGGATCAGAGACTGCTGCTATGTACCAGAGTGAAAGTAAATGGCTTAACACTTGCTGAGCTTAAAGCCCAAATCCTTTAATCTTATCATGCCAAAATACATGTAATTTTTCCCCTATAAATTCAGTTGTGGTTTTCTGTATGCTTGTTGCATGGGTACATCATCAAGTTAGGCATGTTATAATGACAATTCAAATGGCAGTGCTGCCTTTGGTATCAAACATCCCTGTAGAAGAAAGATGTAGGTTTTTATAATTGTGATGCAGAAGAGCACTTTCTGAACTCATTAGGTAAATTATCTTAACCAACCATCAAGCTTAACTTGATGAAACTCTCTAGAAAAACAGTCTGAGGAGTATGTTGGAAGGTAGTGACTTCAGAGATTCTGTTCTCAGGGATAAAATTCTATCATCAGGTAAATGGATTTGTGAGCTCCTCTCTAGCATCCCTATAGGCAAAATATATTCCCATGCTTTAAACTATTAACCTCTCTCCTATTTTTAAAGACCTTTGGTTGCTGAGTTTATAAGAGAAGAAGGAACAGTTAGGAAAACAAGCTGAGCTTATTTTTCCAATGTAACAAAAAATTAGAGCTGTTGTCTGCAGTTTTACCAGAGGCTCTCATGTGTCTGTTTATGTGAGATTCTCCAAACTTTTGTGGTTTCAGCGGAGCAAAAAAGAACCTTAGATTTTCAGATTTCTTTCAGCCAAAGAATACGATAGACATCCACAGGGGCAGGGGAGCAAGCCATGAAAAATAAGCTTCTGTGAGGCTTGGAAGCCTGAGATAATTTTTCCCTGTCAGAACCTTTGGGGTTTTATTCTGCTTTGCCTCGCACCCAGTTAAATCCCGTCGGTTTTGTAGTTTGGATGCTTCCGGTGTGAGCCACATGAGAGTGTGGCCATTTGTTTGGAAATACTCAGTACTGAAGAAACTGGGGATGGTATGGTTGTCAATGTGTGTGTCACTGATACTCCAGGAAGTGCTACATTTCATCAAGTCTGCTTAGGGAACAAGAAAATGAATTCCATTATTTTTAGGAAAATACCAGATGTTGTCGTAATATGTCACAGGCTTCTGTCACTGAAATGTTTTTTAACAAGAGTGCTGATGTGTGGTATTATGCTGATGTTGTACAAATAACTAGATGTCAGCCTCCATATCCTTAGTAGACTCTTATATCTGTGTGTCTGCTTAGCTATTAGGAGTTATTAAAAAAAATATATATTCTTTTAAAAAGGAAGAGGAAATAGGAACTTGCTGAGGAAGCACAGGTTACAGTGTTCTGATTTGAATCAGCAGGAGAGAATTCAGAAAACCACAACAAGGAAGGACATCCTTTTTATGGGGAATGGAAGGACATATGCATGCCTGTTCAAAAGTTACTGCTCTGTGTGTGCATAAATGCACATTACCAATTATGACCAATATTGGTTATGTAAACCATTTCCCTTACTCTCACACTGAGAGGAAACTGCCATCGTCGTTGCAATTCCAAACTTACGTAATTTGATAGTTTGAAAGATTGCAAAATGGGCGTGTAAGGTGCATCAATCTTCCTTACAGAAGAAAATTCACCATAATCTCATAAGTGGAACATAGGACATTTGAGACTGCATGGGTTATAATACCAGCACATAGAATATATTTAAATACTTGGACAGAGAATTGTTAGGTGATTCATACTTGCAAAAGAGATTCCCTCCTGCCTTTTATTATTCTTGCTGCAGCCATGGTGCTGAGGCTTGCTCTTGAGATTTGAGTACTTGCAGAGAAAAGTAGTGCTTTTTATTTAGCTACTTTGGGTGAAAATCTTAATATCTAACGACATTTTTGGAAGGTGGCAGTTTGCTCTACTGAGAATTTTTGGTGGGGAACTTGGCATAACCACTACAAATGGCAAGGAAGTGTTGTTGCTATGGCATCACCTAAATGAAAGGCTCACGTTTTGATCTGAAGGCATAGATCTGTGAAAATATTTGAATGTAATGCTTCTCTTGAAATTATTGGCAATTGTATCTTTGTTCCTTTGTGCAGCTGGTCCTGACAGAATGGTAGAAAGAAAAGTGGAACAAAAGAGGAAGAGAAAGGGGGAAAAAAAAATGGGAAATGAATTGGTGAAGAGGCTCAAATCAGCATTATCTGAAACCCTGGCAGCTCTTTGCTGTCACAGGTGTGTTGGAGACTTCACAGTACATCGTTGTAGCTTTTGCCAGATAATGCTGGCTGTGCTGATCTAGTTCTCTTGCACTCCTTCATGCATCTTCCAGCATGGTGCCATTTGTCTTAAACCTTATCTCTAAGATCCTCAGAGTGATGATTAACCTTTTCTGCTTTCAACTTCTCACCCAGAACCTGAGGCAATGCAGCCTTTTGTCTATTTTTGCCCAAAATTCTGAACATCACAACCAGTGGATTAAAAGGAATTGGACCTTTTGTTCAGCACTAGAGATACAACTTAATGATTTTAGAGGGAAGTTAACTTTTTTTATAGATTTTTGCGGTTCAGTGTCTCTATCTGAAGAACCAAACTCCATTTTAAGGCTTAATTGTAATTTAAGTAGTCCAATCCTGCTGACATGCTTGTGTGAATAGAAATCACATTACTGGTTGCTTTCATGAAGCTGTTGCATCAAGGAAAACTCCTCGTGTGGGAATTTTGTATTGTAAATAAATTACATAGTCTTCTCCAAAACTTGGTTAATCCTATCTTAGGATTAATAATAGGAGAAATACTATTCAGTCAGGGAAAACAGATGATCTCAGAAGTGGAATCAAGGTAAACTTAAACCAGGATCATATTACGAGTTGGTTTTGGCTTGAGAGTTGTAATTTCAGGAAAACAAGGGAGAGAGAAGAGCCTTGGACCTTTGCTACATAATTTACAAATCTCAGCAAGTGACCTTTTTATTTAATTGAATCCCTATAATTTGAGAAACTTGCTTTGTACATATCTCCTTGGAGATGGTCTCTTTACACTGCATTCCCCTTTGACCTTAATGTAAAAAAACTCCACAGACTGAAGCTAAACAGACAACACTCAGGCTGGATGGGCTACTGGGAATGTTTTGGGAATTACAGTGAGGTGCATCTGAGGTGCTTGGGTAGTGTTTTATTTGTGGTCAAGACAAGCTTCCCTATTATTGCCAAGAAAGATTTGCAGTTTTATATTTGTTTTCGTTTTTCATTTTTTAAGCTTTCCAGAATGCACATTTTAATCCCTTTGGTAGAGTTTCAGAGAGCTGCTAAAACATTTGAACTTCGTCTTTCCTTGGTTTGCCAGGCTTCACTTAAAAAATAATGTGGTGAACTCAATGGCATTTCTGATTTTGTTCTGTTCCTAACTCTGAACTCTGATTTTTTTTTTTTTTTTTTTTTTTTTTTTTTTTTTTTTTTAGGAAGAAATATTTTTTAATATATATTTTGGTATGATTTTTTTTTTAAACTCAAGTTATTCCAGGCTAGCTAGTTTTCAATTGTGGTGTTCTTGTTTCTGCTCTGAGGTTTATTAAGCAATGCTTTATGAAAAACAGTAGTGTGATCAAGGCTCTTCATGGAACCCTTGCTCCCTGTAAAGATGTCTGCAGTGCTTAATGTGTAGGAAAAGGCTCCACAATTTAAATGTTGCTTAGGTCTGGATTCAGTACCCTGTGTATTCAGAGCAGATCCTGCCATGTTTCTTCTGGCTCTTCCTTGAGTTTGGTCACTTATATTTTTTTAGATCTCTCTGACAGGTTGGGAAATGCTGGGGGAAAGTGTGTAGTGAACATGATGCTACTTCCCAAAAAAGAGTTCTCAGTCACTGGGAGTTCTAGTGGCCATTGGCCCGAGCAAGACTGTTCGTTTTCTCTTGCGAAGATTGTCCTGTTTCTGTGTGGTGTTGGCAGAGGGAAAGAGTCTGGAGCTGGCTGTGGGTATCCTGAAGCAAAACCCCCACCAAAACCTTCTGCATTTTGGGAAACTGGAGAAATACTGTCACACTGGATTTTGTTAGAAATTTTACTTCTACCATGGAAATCTGATGTTTCCACTGTGAAAAAGTGTTTTCTCTAGCAAAGATGACAACAACCATAGTGCAAATTGAACTTGAGGAACTTTGCTCTTGTGAAACAGTTCCACCCTTGGATCATTTAATGCTTTGCTCAGCAGGAGCTCATCTCAGAGACACCAGGCCTTTGGGAAATGGGCTGCTGCCGCTATGATTGGATCATATAATTTCTGATGTTATTGATGTGATGTTGCACTTAGGACCTTCGCAGCCAAGGAGGGCAAAGCTGGGTTGGTTTTGCAATAATGGAAGGTAGCGATGTGATGTCCCTTACAGTAGGATATTGCTTAGAAAGAATTACCTTCTTCCCTATACGGGCTAAAATGGATCATCCAGTGAGTGTTTTTATAGCAGTTCTGCTGTTACCTCCCATTTTCTTGATCTTCTCTGCATTTCTGAGCCCAGTCTGACAGAGCTGAGCAATTTGGAGCAATAATGATTACTAATTATTGACACTCACCATCAGGCATGGATAATCTTGACATGGCACTCATTTTCTCTTGCAAATAGTCTGTTCTTTTGTGTTCTGTGCAACAGAGATTTTCATTCAATCCAGTATGCCATCTATTTTCCTGATTTATCTTTCATTTTTGTCCTTACAGTTTTTCAAATTGCACGCTTTTGCAGGTAAATCCAGTTGCAGGGAAGAAACGGGTTTATTTTGTTAAAAAAAGTAAAATTCATTAAAGTTAAAAGTTTTCCATTAAAAATTTTATTTCCCCCCTGGACTTCTAGCTGGAAAACAAATATTTTTTCTTGGACTAAGACTTGAATTAGAGGGAACTTCTGAGTTTGAACCAATAGAAATTTGTTGGTTTGCCTGATTTGGTACATAAATTCAGTTGCTTTGTAGGACTGTATTTTGGAATATGTATCCACTATTTCTGCCTTCAACTTTAGGGCCCACAGAGAAGAATGCAGGCACAGGGTCCTTCAGCTGCAATTTGCCTCTCCAGGGAGAGAATTCGAACTGTGCCCTTTTTACAGGGACACTGAGGATGTTACCTGTGTTTCTGTTCCCAGCCGGGGAATTCTTCCTTTTCTCTTCTGGAATTCACCAATAGCTTTTGAACATTAACAGGTTTTTGGATTTCATTCAGGAGGCAGTTAGCTTCCCAAGTATTTCCTCCTCACTTTGATAGTTTTTGAAAGAACCTTCTACTCCCCTTTCATCACCCTGCAGACAAATGGTTTTGTGGTGTACTTGAACAATGCTGGGACCTGCCAGAAAGAGGAGCTTGATTTGCCAGGAAGTCAGGCATGTAGGACATGGCTGTAGGTCCATTTTTTGGGTTCAGCTTTTCAACCACCAAGCTGGTGAAGGGGAGTACAGTCTAGGTGCTTTCAGCTCAAAAGGGGAGTCATCTACAGCACGAAAAAGGTTGAAACTGCTGGGAAAAGCAGGAAGTAGCCATACAGGGCCAGACCAGAAAGTGGGCAGATTGTGCAGAATTGTGTATGAAAAAGTTATTTGGCTTGACACCCTTGTGTCTTTCCCTACCCAAATGCTTTGACAGGAATTTGCGTGCTGCTTGTATTACAGTTGCACTGACTGCTAGAAGACAGTGTTGAGTTTTTTTAAATATTTCCTCAACCATGTGCTGAATTTCGACACTGTGGTGTAAACTTATTTTAAATTTTATTTTTCGCATATTTATGTGTATATTTTTCTTTGGCTTTAGTCCATACCTCCCTGAAGTTCCAATTTGAAAGTTTATCTTCCCCTGTCCATCTCGCCATGAGCAGAGAAGTCGGGTAATCAGCATTTTTCAAGTATTACAGTGTCAGTAACAACTTGTAGGCAGTAGATGGCACAGGAGAGGTACGAATAAACTGAGAGCAGCCCCTTCTTACGAGTTTCGGCCTGTGTCTTTAAGCAGTTTAGGAATACAAATAACCAAATTAGGAAGGTTTGTATCTAGCCTGTAGAGTGGCTGTTATGCTTGTTAACTTGAGCTTTTATCCTAGATTAACTCAAGTCTTTGAATTGTAAGTAAAATACCTTTTCACAGTGGGATGTTTAGAAAAGGAGTTTTCTCCTTACGTTGTACTGTCTGCTAGGTGAAAACTAGACACTGTATATGCATGGAATAAAAGTTACAAGGATCATATGCTTATGCGCTTTTCATCCTTCATGGCTTTCCCAATGAGTGCATGCTGAATTCTTGTCTCTGTGTCAGGAAACAAATCTCAGGAGCATAACCTTACACTGCTTTCTGCTTTGCAGCTCCCAAAGTTGTGATCAAAAGCCTTTCTCGGTTCCTGTGCTGTGAAACATATTTCCCAGGAAGCGAATAGGTATTTCTAAGGACACCAATGCTTGTTTTATTTCCTTTGATTGAGGAGTGAAATTGTACAGTGTAAACAAGGTTCCAGGTACTGGGCTAATGATCACAAAAATACCTCCATCTGTTCCTTACAGCAGATTTTTTTTTTTTTTTTTTTTTTTTTTTTGCCTTTTGGTTTGTGCAGGGGGAAAAAGCTTCGGGAAAGTCCTGGAAGGGGGAAGTCACAAGGAATCACGATCTGTCACAGTTCTCCTGTGTAGGGTCAGGAGCAGGGAACTCATCTCACTTCTGCTATTGACTTGATGTGTGACCTCGGGCAAACCATGATTCCTCTGTGGGCATTGCCCCTTCTTGCCTTTCACTGGGCTGTCAAAATTTTGTCATTCCAAATTGTGTAAAATGCTGCTGTTCTGATTTCATACCCTTTTCATCTGTTCACTGTGGTGCTCAGCTGTAAAGAAGAGTCAGGTCCTACTTGGTTTCTCTCCTTTATATGTTGTAGGAATGATTACTTGCTGCTGCTGGTACAGCCCCAGTAGATTTAAAAAAAGACTTGATTTTTTTTGTCTCTCAATGCACAAGATAAAAAAACCTAAGAAGGCAGGAAGTTTTCTCATCTCTGCTGTGCTTTTGAGGTTAAATGGGTATAAGTTCTATGTTATAATAGACAGAAAGGGCCTTAAATTTCTCAATGTTTACAGCAAAAAGAGAATTTTATGAGTGTGTGGAAACAGAGAAACAAGGCACAGATTTTTTCAAATTTCTTGTGTACAAAAGGAAACATAAAAAACCCCTCAACCCCAAACCAAGAAAACCAAAACACCTCCCCACTAGATGCTAGCAGAGGAATCATGGAAGAGATGGAAAGATATTGCAGGATTTTACAGAGGTTGAAAATGAGCTCTGTTTTCTTCTGTCAGTGGAATACTCAGACTAATCTGCAGATAGTGTCTATTTATCACTAATTTCTGTGACTCTGTGATTCCTGCCTCCCACTAGAACTTCCATGAAAAACACAATGGTCTTGTCCAAACAAAATTCTATGGTGGAGGAGGGGGAAAATTAACAATCAGGAACAGTGTAGGGCACCCCTGGTAGTGGGGAAAAAAAAAGTAAACAGCAATGGAGAAGAATGTCCTGAGATGTATAAGAGCAAATCAGTTTTTGCAGCAGAAACTGATTAAGTCTGTATAAGGATTCCAGTATTGTGGATTGCTTTCCAGATGCCCTTTCAAATAGCAGTGCTGCTGAAATGAGGGTGAATTTCCTCTTAGTGGCAGATGGCAAGTGCTGTCCAGTCTGAGAGAATCTGCCTGGTAGCAGAAGCTGTTGCCCACCCCATGCTGGATGAGGCAGGCTGGTTTCCTTGTTCCTTACGTGTTGTCCTGCTTCCATATGGAAATATGGCTCGTGCTTTTGGACTGTGACCCTTGGCCGTATTTCCACACTTGGTTAATAAACAGTCAGTATGGAACACCGTAGGTGTTTTGATAATATCCAAATAGTAGTAACACTTGGTGTGCTGTCACACCGCTTTCTACACCATGGAGTTTATAGCAGCAAGTGACCAAGCACATTTGGATAAAAGGCTTTTCAGAATGGCCTTTGTACACTCAGCTGAAGCCTTTGCATTTAGGAAAAGATGGGATGTGGCACTTGGTGCTGTGGTTGAGTTGAGGTGTTCGAGCTGGGTTGGACTTGATGATCCTGAAGGTGTCCTCCAACCTAGTGATTCTGCGACTTCATTCCAGGTCTTTTTTTTTTTCTGATTTCTTTTTTCTTTTGAACATTGGTCAGAAAAAAAAAAAAAAAGAAGCTGGATGAGAATAATCCTCAGATTTTTATTTTAGTCATGATGGAGTATTATGGAAAACACGCAGAATTGAATTCCTGAATGAGATTGATATAACTTCTTTGGTTTTCCTTATATGTTAGACTAAGGGGAGATAATTGGCCAAGTTCAATGACTTAAAACAGTCCAAAGTGTACCAAAGTTAAAGACACAGCATATTGAGCACTTCTAGTCAAAGTGCTGTGACTGTAGCCTCTTCTTGGATGTTCATAGTCTATTATAAATGGATTTTTCTCTTGTGTCTAGTAGCTTTAATGCTGATCTGGTAGTATTATGCTGAAATAAATCTATTAAAGGAGAGAGAGTCCTGAGAGCCAGCCTTACCTTCATACATCTAAAAATTGTTCCCTGCTTCCCTGCATGCTACATCTATTCCCATTTCTGTAATGCCCCCACACAACCATTAATAGCCCAGGGTCAGCATCTGGATTCTGGGAAATTCAGATTGACTCAACCCATCAGCTCTGAAGGGGAATAGTGTGCGAGTGAGACCTTTGTTTCTGTGGTTTCTTTTTTGTCCCTGTAGCCCATTAGCAAACCTAAAAGCAAGTTGAATTTTATGGGGGGACTACATCTGACTTGTAGACAGTGACACAAATCAAGATGGTGCCTGTTATCTGTGACAGTGGTGGAAACAGAGCACAGTTCTCTTGGTTCTGCTAACTCGGTGATGGTGGTTCTCAGCTTGGGACTGATGATACCGGATCAGACCAGGACTTCACCCATCCACTGTGCTGTTCCTGGTGGGCTTTTCTGTGCAGTTGAGGAATGACAAAATCATTTCTATCCTCACCCACCTGGCTTCAGCTGATTTCTGCTTAGTGACTCTTTAATGTCTTGGAGACCCTGTCTGGTTCTTTGCATTTCATAGCTACAAACAGACCAATTTTCTGTGAATTTCTTGTCTCCCCCTTGAGTCTATTTATGTATTTGGCTTTGTCTGCCATCCTGTGGCAGTGAGTTCCATGATTTATTTTGTCTGAAAAGTGTTTTCTTCTTTTTGCTTTGAACTAGGTATGTGATAATTGCATAAATGCCCCCCAGTTCTCATTTAACAAGGAGAAATGGAGTATTTGCATCACATGAATTTCTCTACACCATTTTTACAGACTTGTGACTATGATCTAGTAAAGAGCTGTCTGTATTCCATATTGTGTCCTTACCTTTTATAGCCTTTCCTCTGACAGGAAAAGACGTTTCATATCTGTGATTCACAAGGCTACGCTTTTTTGGACTAGATGAAGTAACCAAAGTGACTCCAGATTCTACTTGGTGGTTAGGAATGGCTTAATTAGAGCCTATTATTAAGGGTATGTGCATTAATTTGCACTTCTCTACTCTGCAACTCAGGATTGTGGTTTTTTTCCTGTCAGTCTTCTCAGTTAGTTTTAGTTCTAGAAAGCACTTTGCTTTGTTAATATGCTTGTCTGTAATGTGCAAACCTTATTGTTTTCACCCTCATTCTTACCATATTCAGCAATTAAAATACCAATTGCTCCCACAAGGAAGTTCTACAATTTACCTGATATGAGATCTTACCATTTATGCCTACTGTTTATCTTGAGCGTTTTATCAAGAATCCATCTAGAAGAGTACATTCTCTCTTGTTCAATTGCCTTTGGTGTAATGTTTTTTCAAAAAAAAAATCAAAACAAAAAAACCACCCTGGAAATTAAAAACTATATCTACTCTTTAATCCTTGCATATATATTCAAGCGTCCTTAAACTCTAGATCTTATTTTGAAGATCCCAGAATATATCACAATCCTTCATCATTTTTTACTGTTCTTTATTGCAGCTTCCATAAATATAATATGGAAGTCAGACTGAGGAGCCTGTAAGTCATAATGTTTTTCTGATGTGTTACTGAAGATCAATGTCCTTGAATTCTTCACAGAGTTTGTGTGGTACAGGTTTGGAACAGGAAACTCCCACTCTGTCAGATCAATGTGATTCATTTTTGAAGTGGTGGAAAGTTTGGTACGGTTTCAAAGGTCATGTTTTTTCAGTCTTGCTGTCTTGGGTTTAGCAGCAAACTTCATCCTGACTTTCATCCAAAGCAGCAGTATTAGAACTGTGAAGCTATTTCACCAAAGCCACTGATGTTAGTTCCTGACAAGTGTTGTGGTACAGAGGGACCAATGTCTTCTTTTGCCAGAGCCCAAAAATTAAGGTGGTTCCTGGAGCAATTTTAAGTGAACGTGATACTTCTTTGATGCAATGATTTTTGAATAAGGGCAGGTGAGCTAGAAAATTACAGTATTATATCTGCTCACATTGTGATGAGAATGGAAAACACCAGGGATGATAATAGAAGTGGAATATATAAAAATAAATTATTCTTCTTTTTTTTTTTTTTTAAGTTGAAGAAGCGATTTGCTTTTGCTTGTCCTCCATTTGGCTGTAGATGAGAGGCATTGCTAAGAACGCTTCATTATCTGTGAGCTAGTAAAGCTTTTCTTTCATCAAATAACACTCACTTGATGGCGGAAAAAATATTTCCCTACTTTGAAGAAGATGGCAACACACTGTCATATGGCTTCAGAAAGTGACGGTGCTGACATAATGGGTTTTTCTTTGTGTAACTGACTTTCCTTTGCATGAGCAGCGTTTGAAACAAATAGTTCTGGGTTTGAGGATATAGACAAATCCAGCTCTCTGGATGCCAAATCAGAGGCAGCAGTTTAGGGGTATTATCCAGAGGTGCTACAAGAATGCAGAGTACGTTGGTTTAGAGTGGTTTTGGAGGCTAGAGGAGTAAAATGATTCTGGCAAGGGTGAGTGCCATGAGGCATGGAGGAACAAGAAGTTCTGTAATGCGCATTTTGCAGTATGGCTGTTTATTACTCTGGCTGTAGCCAAGACGCTTCAGTCAGATGCTAGTCAGGCCTTTTACTTGGCCATCCTTGCTATTTCTCTCCGGCCTTGTAATCGTAGAGTTTTATTCCAGAAAGTCTTAAGTTAGTATCAGAAAGTATTAAGTTTGTGTTCTGGATCCTTATACCTATCAGCACATAAGAAGTTGCTCAATTAAAAATATTTACTAAGGGGTGTGAAAGTGTGCAGACTTTCAAGAGCTGACTAAGAGCAAAGAGTTGGGTTTTTCCTTCAGAAACCCCACCCACCCAACAACAAAACCAAAAAAACCCAAAAGCAAGAACAAAAACCTCAAAACAATAAATTTTTTTAAAAAAATCCCTTGAGCTGTTATTATGATGACAAAAACACTTTTGGCATTTGCTCAATAAGCAGTACAAAAGATTGATATTCACTTTGTCTTCCACTCTTCTGCTCTACTTGAAACTGTAGAGGCACTGGAGATACATAAGGCAGTCCTGAACCATCATATGTATTGTGGAATGCATCTTTTTTGGACCATCAAATTATTAGAGAGAAATCAAACTGTTTCAATAACTGAGTATCTCAGAAGGAAAATTCTGAGGTTTCTCTCTTCCTCAGGGCTAGAGTTTCTTAATTTGGTAGCTCCTAAAAAGCAGTGTATGCTTAGAGCCTGTCAAGCCCAAACTTTTCTTCAAGTAATAGAATACTGTGACATCTGTGCGATGAGAATGCTTTGTTCTGGTCACGTGAATGGGTATAGAAATGAAAGAATTGTACTAATTTGTCTGCTGTTGTTGCTATTTAAGAACTTTATTTTCTTGTCTCATGTAGGTCAGAGTAGGTATTAGGTTTCACCCGGATCTTGAAGGCACAGACATTTTTATTGTCAGTGGCCAAACTGAGGAGGGGTAGAATTTTTAAAATCTATCTGCAGAGAGGTCTTGTGACTTTCAGGATTGGGCAAACAAAAGTCATTGCAAGGGGGTAGTTCGAATAAACAGAAGAACAAAACATTCCAATAAGAACAAAAAAAGTCACTAACCTTTGAATCAAAAATGAGTGGGTCCCATTATTGTGTTACCTCTCAAAGAACTGCCTTCCTGATTCATCCTGCTCTGCTTCTCTTTTTAGTCTCGCCAGCTTCCTACGGAGGAACAACCTTCTCTCCTTCCTCTTGGCTGCATCCCTGTAGAAGGCTTTCAGCTGGAAATCCTGGGGTGGTTGAAATTAATATAATCAACATGGCTAGTCAGAGTACCTAATGACTTTCTGCCTGAGAGCAGCGTGGCCTTAGTTTTGGATCTCATCTCTCTGGGCAGGAGAGCTCTGCTCAGATCTCTGGAGGGGGCTTGCCTCGCCAAGATGAACACTTGTGCAGCTGACGGGGAAGATAAGCACATGTGTGTATCAGGATGTATGTACATGTGGATGTGATGTGTATGGAAGCTGCCAGCCCAGAAAGTGAAACGTAGAGAGCAGCATTCTCAGTCTTGGTCTTTCATGAAACAGATTTTTGGGGGAAGGTTATAAAATAACTCCGTTTTTCTTACCTAGTTTTGAGTGAGCAGGCGTGAACTTGCTTAATCGTTGTGAGTTTGGAAGCATCCCTACCCTGTGTTACTCAGTGTGGAAAAAAAGTCTAAATTTCCTCACAAAGTTTAATTAAAATTTCAGCTTTTCATTTAAAAGGGTGGCTTATGCCTGCTTTATGCCAGCTATTGTTTGTATGTAGTAATAATCTTTGGTCTTTTCATCTAGGTTATATTTATTTTCACTGCTAGATGAAGGGAGTTTTGTTTTCACAATGGTGTTCAGAATGCCTGTATAAAAATCAGAGGGACAAAAATTCATGCCTAGAGGGTTTATACCAATATTAAGTGACAATTCTAACATTTTGATTTTGTGTGTTGAGGTGGGTAAGCCTTAAGTCTTGAGCTCAAAGGAGGGAGAGCTACATAAACTACTTCAGCTTCTCTCCTCTCTGCTAAGAGTGGATACAATCTTTTCCTTCCTTTCTCTTGGAGAATCAATGCTTCTCTACTCCTCTTTTCTTTGTGACTGTGGTGGTGGAGTCTTTCCTCCTGCATTTAATTTAGCTGATGGCACAATGTGTCCTGATAAATGGTGAAGACTGCTATTGACTGTTGGTTTTGATTTCCTGAGAGGATGAGCCTACAGTTTAGGTACTTAGTTCTTTCTGGGCTTTGTTTTGTTGGTTTTTTTCTTTCACTCAGCCAGTTAACATGGAAGCTGTGTGGGAACTGGAACATCCATACTGTGGAAATTTTAATGTCTCCAACAAATTTTTCTTTGCAAAACTGAGCTCAGGATGTCTGCCAAGAAGACTGCCCCCTTGGGAGTTTTCCTGTGGGTGGGCTGGCTGGCTAGTCTTTTGGATCTGGCTTTCATTGAAAGATTTTTGACAGTATCAGTTCCTGTAGAAGTTTGTTTCTACAAATCAGCATTTTTCTATTGGAATAATAATAATAATAAAAAAATCTGTCTAGAATTTCTGACTATAGTTAAGGAAAAAAGAAACTTTGAAGGGAAACTGAGGAATTTTATGACCTCACCTGACAATGCCCTCTAAACATGCAGTCAAATAGCCTGTTTCTGAATGGTCCAACTGGCAGCTGTAAGCCTAGTGCTGCCTGCAGGCTGATTACCTTTGAGTAAGCTGCCAGGGTAGATAACTCCAGAGGGTGCCTTCCTTACCCTCATCTGGGGTAGGAGGATATGTTGCAGCAGGTAAAGAAATAGAAGAGGAAGAGTGGAAAAAGGAGATTGAATTCCCTTTTGCTCATCCAGGTCACCAGCTGCTGTGTAGAGCATTGGTGTTGGCAAGGTTTCCTGTGTGAAATGAGGAAATGGTTCCTGATGCCATTTTCTGCTCCCTACAATTGTGTGGCGCTCACACAAAAAGCCAGTGCTGCTGGGGAGGGAGGACTCTGCCTCTCAGAGGAGTTCTTTGGCCCCGGGGTGGAGGTGTGTGTCCAGTCAGGCTGTTTACAGTGGGCAGCTGGCAGCTCATCCTGCCTTGTACTGTTCCTGTGAAATTCCCTTCTCTGCTGTCAGCTCATGGAGATGCCTTGGATCTGGCCCCACCATCAGAAAGCCATCCTGCAGCTTCCCAGTCCTCATGGTAATGCTGCATGGACTCCTCTTTTGTTCTCCTGCTGGAAGGTAGAAGTTAATAAGACAGCAAAAAGCTTTTATTTCTAAGGTTGTTAGAAGAAGTCAATGTGGGAACAAGTGACAGTTTTTAAAACCAATAGGTCAAAAGAAACTTTTGGGTCCATCACAGATCTACAAAGTGAAGAAATAAAGTAGTTCGATTACCATTCAATCTTAAAAAAACCCCCATGTTTGTATTTTGAGTTTATCTTATCTTTCATGTTTAGTTTGTTTTAGTTTAGGAACTTCCCGCACTGGAAGAGCAGTAACTGGACATAAACTCTCCCCCTTTTTTTTTGTTAAATAAATGTAAATTGCATGTTTCTTTGACTTCCATAGCCTTATAATAAATGACTGGCTTGTGAAGGATCAGATGCAATGTATCCTTCATCAATGAAATCTCCACAAGTGCCCCAAAGCATAATATATTTTCATGCTGTTGTTGCGCTTGGACCAAGTCAAGCTGTGCTGGTAAAGCTGTCTTTGGCTGCGTGCAAGGCTCATAATCCACAGGTTATGGCTCTGCCAAGTCTAATGGGACTTGGGCACAGCATGAAAACATACTGTTCCAGCATATGCCTGGCTGCAAGAAGGGAACCCAGCTCCACAGGTCCTGCCCAGTAAACATTTGGAGCAGATTGCAGCACCCTTTTATCACTGCCGTAGTGAGAATCATTGGGAGCTCTCAAGAACTCATTAATTATGTTTCTCTGAGCATAGTGTTTTGGCATTTTGAGTACAGCTAATTACAAGCAGATCTTAATCTTGGAGTTTTTTTCCTTGTAATTAATTATTTCTTCATTATCTTTAAACTATTTGACTAAGCAGTTTACATCCTGCTCTCGCTTCTTTAGCAGATGTCTTGAGAAAACAGATGTTTCTGTTTTTAGGAGACGAAGGTTCGTCCTTTTCTAGATGGAAGAAAGCTCTGCAGTTTAGTTGTTAGCATGGAAAATGTAAGGGAACAAGCACATTGGGATTTTTTTGTGCTAAGCTAAATATCTAATACTGATACTGTGACTGGAATGTATGTATATAAATACATATATATAAAATTCATATTCCAGTAATATACATTTATCTTATATATGCATATTATATATATATGATATATTAAAAATATATACCTCGAGGATTTTCACTTGCTCTGAGTTCTTAAATATTTTGACTGGGATTTTAAAAAGATACATAGATGTTTAAGTCTAGTCTCATTGAAACTGGTGGCAGGCTTGACAGTCTAACGTTTCTGAATTGAGTAATTTGTTTAGAATATTCAAGTGTTGTGTAAAGAGTGTCTGCCTCCATGTGCCTGGAGGACGTGGAAGGTGAAAGAGTTAACACTTTAAGAAGATTTTCTTTAAAAATTTTGCCTACAAATAATTCCTGATCTTATTATTTAAAACTGCTTTTACTGACAAATTAGCTTCTGTGGCCAAAAGATAGCTTAGGTTACTCTTTAATAGATATTTGGAGATCATCTTTGTTAATTAGGATTTATTAGCCTTCAGCCAGACTCCAGTGCTTGATTAATTTAAGGTAATTAAACTCTTAAATCTGTCTGGCTAATCGGGAGGAGCAGTCCTACCTAAAGCTGGAGTTCCTTGTAAGTGGAATCAATGGGCTGTTAGTCTGCTGGTGGATTTCTGGATTGAATCCAGTAAATTGAAATTTGCTTGAGTAGGTTCTGTGGTTTTGGATAACAAAGGCGTCAGATGTGCTGTGATAAGTTCTGTTTCCATATGCCCTGTTTTTGGGGCTATGACAATAATACGGATTAGTCCAGTCACTGACCTGACACGCAAGGAAAACATTTTCATTAAAACTTTGCCATCACAATAAGGAGTAAAGATTATCCAGTTATGAAAACCAGGCAACAGTTCACTGCAGTGTGTTGGGGCACTCTGAATCAGAATGATGGATATTTTCTCATATTCCTTATTAAAAAAACCCAAACCCTTAGGCTGCTACCTTTTGTCAAATCAGGATGAAATTTACTCAAATAATGGCAGTATTCCCTTCTGGTCTACACATTGTACAGACATTTTGCAAGCTTGGATGTTAGCTGTGATTTAGGTGCTCAGTGGGGTACACATGGTGACTCTTCCTCTGACCCCAAACTCAATATGAATAATGTGTTTAAATGCCTTAGTACCTTTTAAGTTTCTTTTGAATTTTAGAGGAGTTTTGATTCTGCTATTCCACAGCTCACTATTTGAATTTGCTATCTTGAGAAAAATAGACTTCTCCGGTTTTGTCTTCAAATTGTCAACAGACAAAAGACTTCTTGGCCTCATGTAGAATCTGTGGGAACTTCCTCTATACATGGCACAGGGGTTGTCGCTTGCAATGGCCTCACCTCTAGAAAAAAATGTTTCTATGTCTGCTAATCAGCAGAAAATTCACTGCTGGTTCTGAGTGATCCTCCTGGCAGGCAGGATATGCTCTAGCAGGGGCTGGCATTGGTCAGCTCTCATTTTCTCTGTTCTCTTCTCTTCTGCAGGCATTTCAGTATGATTAAAGGCTTCTTAGTTGTGCATGTTTCTCATACCATACTCATCTATGCAAATGTGTCAGAGGAGAATTTAGTCAGTGGTACAATGCAATCGCATACTCTGGTTTCGTGCATTGTTTTGGTTTTGACTGTTCCACTATGAAATGTTTTCCAGGCTTTGGATTTAAAGAACACTTCAGTCAAGAAGAAGAAGGGAGTTGGTATTTAGAAAATCTCATATTAGGTTGTGTTTATAGAATATTGTTAAGAAGTTAATAATTTTGAGAAATTGCTTTGCTACTTTCTGGGAGCCAGGCCTTGACATAAGGCTTGCAGCCACCTGGAGAGCAGCTCCTTGTCCTCAGGCCCTCTTTAAAATGGGAAGGTGGGCGTTTGCTGTGCTGTTGGATGAGGCTGTTGATACCACGCGTGACCCCGGGTACTTTTCTGGGATGGGAGGGATCTGATGAGGCCTGCAGCTCTCAGAATTCTGCAGGAGGAGTCTGTCTAAAAGGTTAGAGAGGAGGACTGCTGCCAGCACAGAGGGAGAGTGTTCTTCAGAAGGGATGTGTGCACACAGATGTTTGGCTCCCACTGAAAGTTCGCTTGATTTAGTACTGAAATGTGGTGTTAATAAACCGAGCGGAGTTGTAACTGATGTGTTGGCCAACTGGTGGCTTAATATGATCCTAATTAGCAAAGTCCATCATCAGATAGATGTGGCTGAGTTTGCTCTGATAGAACTATCATCTAAGAACAGAGAGACCTTTTCCTGACATTGTCGAAGTGCAAAACTTGTGCTTTGTGTGGGTCTGTGCTGGTTGGTGCTGTCCATAAACACAGCAGAAAAAGACATGGCATGTGCTTATGAGGATGATGTGCCTGGTTTTACTATGACCCCTCTCTAAAGCAATTTGAGAAAATTCCTCTGTCTTTCCAGACTTTCAGCTGGAAACGCTGCCAGCTCATTTTGTTTGTTGCTATTATCATTATCTGAAAATGAATGAAGAGGAACGAGGGAGTTGTGAAGAGCATACTGGCATCATGAAATTGTGGTTTGTGTTTACAAGTCATTTAAGTAAATCTCATAAAGTTTAAAGGAGGACATTTTTAAAGTGTTCTTTATTCTTAAAGGCTGGCTGACTAATTAAAAAAATAAATCTTATTTTTTGCTCTACATTGTGGCTGAAGGTGTTTGACTGCATAAAATAAGCACTGAAGCCACTTGTCCTCTTGTGGTATCAAGTCCTATTGCTGATGTGTTTTCCTTATGTGCTACAGGAATGCTTTTGCTTTGAGTTGCAAACTAAATTGAGAGGTTTTTTTATAGTTTTATATCAATTAAACATTCTCACTAGATTTTTATGGACTGGGTTGTGTTCCTTTATTGGCTCTTAAGCCTATTATTTCATTGCTGACTCTTCAGAGCCTAAGGGGAACATACAATTGTTTTCCCTGAAGCAACCATTTCAGAAGGCAGGAGACTAGAATATGAGCAAAGCAACCCTTGTATGTAGTCAGCATCGCAAATTGTCATTCCTTATAGTTTGCAAGAGTGTGACTAGTATTATATTCATCACAGGTTTATCTTTTGTCCTCTCCTTCCATTTTTATTGACACCTACAATGTAATATCTGTGAACATTTTGGATAGGTTTTGCAGAACTCAGATGTAAAAGGTGAAAAGAATCTTCGAATTTTTCATGCCTTTTTTATTTGGGGAAAAAGCGTGAGAAATGGGCAGGGTATTCAGCTCAAGTTCAGGAAGTGGAGCAGGAGTTCTGAATCCTCGAGTTTATATTCTCATTCAGGACAAAACTTCTATAGCTGAGGTCAGTTGTTCTCGTTAAACACCACAATCACTTAAACACTACAGCCATACTCATTTTGCCTTTTGTTCTGCCTTGCAGATGAACTCTATTACTGTAGTTCTTGCCCCCTACATTCATGTCTGAGAGAAATTGAGAGATATTGCAATACCTTCATGAATGAGCTTTGTGTGGTAGCTTTGGAAACCACCCAGAGCAGAGGCAGAGTGCTGTTTTCACCTGAACCCTGGATGCTGTGATAGATGAAATCAAACTAATATTGACAGACAATCAGCCTTCACTTGGTATTTATATTTTGTATCTTAGGACTTGTACTTGATTAAATGCAATCTGGACAAGGTGAAGCTGGTCCATGGACTCATCCATTGTTTCCTTCTATAAATTCCTGGAATTTATCAATACTTGTTGCCTGCCTTTTCTTTGTGTTAATCTTGCCAGTTGATATTTGTGTCTTCAACACAGATTCTTCCAAGGATTGAACGCTCCCATGAAATGTAGGGGGATCTTTCCAAGTCTAGGCTTCACACACCAGAGTAGAGCATAACTGTTGATCACCCAGTGCCTATTGTGTGGGGAAACAGAGGAATCAGAGTTGCTGCTTTTGCTCTCACATCCTTCATGGATAATAATCTCAATAACAGATAATTAGAAACGTTAAAATAATACAAAATGCCAAAGAGGTGCTAGAAAGAGTGACTACAGAGAATCAAAGCTGGAAGTGTCTTGTATTTTAAAATGTGGTTTTCCTGGACAAAAAAATCACCAAGGAATTAGTTTTGAAGGATATTGGTTATGGTTAAAGTTTATGGCTTTTAATATTTCTTAGATTTTAAATATATTACCTCAGGAAAAAAAAACCCCAACCCGTAATCTCGAGATTCCAGGTCTCTCCTGAGATGGAAATGCAGAACCATTATTCTTATACTGGAATCAAGATCTAAGTCCACAGTTCTTCTCCCAGAGAGAAGCTGCACATTCATTTGTTTCTGAGGAAATCAACAATTCATCAAATTATTGAATTAGAAAACCCATTCTTTGAGTTACTGTTGCGATTTGATATAGCAGCACAAACCTGTCTCTGTTTCAGTTGCTTTCTTAAATGTTTTTGCTTTCCATCAGGAGATCTAGGGAAATTGGTTTAAACAAACAGAATTTGTTTTATTCAGTTATGTAAGTCATAGTTTTATTTCTGCTGAATATAACCTTTAATGAAGTCGGGGAAGATGCTATTCATTATCAACTTACAAAATAGTAAGTTTTCATCTTCTTTTCTCAAAGAGACGCCTTGAAAGGCTGTGCTGCCCATCCACGTGCTGTATATTGAATAGAATTACTGTGATTGAGAGGAATTTTTGTCATGGTATTAATACGGCTTGTTGCAGCCAGCACTAAATGGTGCAGAGGTTAAACCTTGAAACTCACTAAAGAGGCTCTTTTTTTCTTTATATTTTTGGGATGTGTTTGTTCAGGATTTTTTTTTTTGGTTGGTGTGTTTTTGTTTTTTTTTTCTTGGATTGGTTCATGATAACTCTTGACACTGACAGAATTTTTTTTTAAATTGCTCAGAATTCAGTTTTTCAGAATTGCTGAAGGAGGTGAGTAGAGGAAAGGACACCACAGTCCTCAGCTTGAGCCAGCTTATTCGTGTCTGTACCCATTACATTCAGGCACATTATTGTATCTGGTATGTAAGGAATAAATAAATTAATAAAAAGTTACATTCTAAACAGCACTTTAAAAATACAGTAGTTGATTTCTCAGTTTTTGTTATTTTTGTGTGTTACCTCATTAACAGTCAACAGCCTGATTCCCTTCAGTGAAATTTTGATGAAATCCCAGTTAAACTGTTTTAATTGTGTTGGCTTCCTATATAATTAGCAGCAGTTTTCATAAAGGATCAGGCCTTGTAATAGCAGAAAACAATTATCTGAAGGCATTGGTCAATGTGTGACTCAAGCGTGTAGTCATAGGCTGAGGAGGAAAATTTTAGTAAAACTACATTTCTGATTAAGAGATTTTATTTGTTTTTAAGATGTAGCATTATTTACCCAGCGTGTCACTAAATGTATCCTGAAAAGGTACATGTGGCATGTTTGCACTGCAGTGTATGGGGCTCTGGGTGGGAAATCATTTTTTTGGCTGGCTGTTATTTCTCAGACCTCATGACCTAATGCAAATGAGCATTCCTCTTTCTGGTGTTTAGGAGGTAAATATATAGTTTAAAAAATGTATTCAGCCAACCCCAGAACTAACTAAAAAAAAAAAGAGCAAGGCAAAAATTTTAAAAATATAGCTCTGGCTGGAATTAGTTTGGGTTGCAAGGCATAAGAATATTTTTCTGTCGTGACAGATGCCCCGGGAAAAGAAATTCACTAGCAGCTTTTTTTTTTGCTAATCTAAATCAGGATTATACAAATAAGATAAATCTTATCTCCGCTAACTACTTGATTTCCCACGTAAACCCCTATTTAAAGATTCTTGAGGATTATGAAGATTTAAGAAAAATAACCCCAAACCCCACAACAAATACTATCTCAAAATCCCAAAGCCTATCCCAGACATTTAATTATTGCCCTGGAAGAGGTAATGCAGCATAGCTGCACCCACTGACTCCTGAGACAGTCTTGGAGGATCTGTGGCCTCAGCCTCAACAGTTTGGGAGAGAGCTGATGCTGCTGCATCTGTCCTCACAAGTTTCTGCTCAGTTCATTCTCTTTTACTGAAAAAAAAAAAAAAAAGAAAAAAAAGGAGCAGGGGGCTCAGCCCCAGACAATTAACTCAGAATTAATGCATGATCCTATTATAACATGCTTAACCTTTACTCTATCTCTTAATTTAGTTTAATTCAATCCTAATCTTTATTTAGATCAAAATAATTCCTATCTGAGAGGTAATGAGGAAGAATATTTTAGGTAGGGTAAGGTACAGTAACTCTTAATGGCTTTACTGATGTAATCAAGGCCTTTCATCCCCAGTGACTGTACACTAGAGTGTGTTTTTCTTGCTGTGACAACTCTGTAAATAAGTACTTCCACAACACTTCTGCCCTCTTTTTAAGTTGAATAATACGTTCACAGTGCTTCAAGACCTTATGAGAAGTGTACTTTCAGGGTCTGAATCTGGTCTGGACCTTATGGAGACATTTAAAGGCATCCTGTGTTGTTAGTAATATGCACATTTATCTAATTATGGCCACTTTTCAGGGAATCATAGAATCTCAAGGGGTTATAAGGGATCTTAGAGATCCTTTAGTCCCAACCCCCCTGCCATGGGCAGGGACACCTCCAACTAGACCAGGTTGCTCAAGGCCTTAGCCAACCTGGATTTGAGCACTCCCAGGGTTTGGGGCACCCACAAGCTCCCTGGGCAGACTATTCCCCTCTCTCACCATCCTCACAGTAAGAAATTTCTTGCTAATACCTAACCTCAATTTCCACTCTCAGTTTGTATCCACTACCTCTTTTCCCACCACTGCAGTTCCTGACAAAGTCCCTCTCCCACCTCCCTTTAGGATCCCTTCAGATACTGGAAGGTTGCTCTGAGTTTTCCACTCAATCTTCTCCAGGCTGAACATCCCCAGCTTTCTCAGCCTGTCCTCACAGGGCAGTGCCCCACTCCTCATCAACCTTGCTGCCCTCACTTGGATTGCTCCAACAGTTCTGAGTCCCTGCTATGTTTGGAACACCAAAAATGCGCAGTGTTCCAGGTGGGGTCTCACCAGAGCATGATTTCCTCTTTGTAAAGCCACAGAGGCTGTTACCAGTCAGCTCTTCATTTTCCATGTGCCTTAGCATAGTTTCCAGGAGAATCTGCTCCATGATCTTCAATGGAGGTGAGACTGACTGGTCTTTAGTTCCTTGGGTCTTCTGCTTTCACTCTTTCTAAAAATAGAAGTTATATTTCCCCTTTTCCAACTGTCAGGAGCTTCACCTGACACCTGTAAGTTTTCAGAAATGATGGATAATGGCTTTGTCTGCCAGTGCCTTTAGGATGTGTGGATGAATCTCATGAGCTCCCATGGACTTGTGCCTGTTCAGGTTCCACAGATGAACTTGAACCTGATCCTCTCCTACTGGAGAGGGTCTTCTTCTTCTCAAGGGTCTTCTCCCTGGTCATTCTCCCAGTCCCTGCATTTGCCTTTCCTGACTTGGGTGGCATAGCTGAGTCCTCATCCTCCCCCAGGAAGACTTCCATATGCTCTGGTTAGTCACTGGCATAGAGGGCTACATCCTCTCCAGATCTCCCTAGCCTGTCTTTCTGGAAAACCTAAATCCTTTCATTCCAACACTGCAATCACAGGAGCCATCCCACCGTATCTCTGTGAGGCCAGTGATATACCCACACAGGTGTGTGCATGTCTCTAGTTGCCCACTTGTTCCCCAAACCACGTGCATTTGTGTGCAGGCATCTGGGAATGGATAAAAGAATTTTCCCAGTCTTCCGGGCAGTCGTTCACTGAACTGTGTGTGTTCATATCTACAGGAATCCTCCAAAATAACTGTGTGGAACCCTGTGTCCCATAGAATGAAGCATGTTCACATGGTCAAAATAGTATTGCTGAGTGTATTCTGGATAAGACATCAAGCCAATAACAGGAAAAGTTCTCTCTCAAGATCGCCTAATTTTATCTTATTTTTTGACAGATGATGGTTGGAAGTTTGGTCATGAAGCCCAAAATGTTAGCACTTGAGAACAAACAGAAGAAATTTGAGCAGATAGTCTCTGGAGATGGAGGGTGTTACAGCTTGTTCTGCCTTCTTTGAATTTCATATGGTTACACACCTAATATGGCTATATCTAAAAGTCAGTGCCTTTGCTGGCTTCCTGCTGTCTGTAGAGAGCTGAGGCAGAGATGGGGAGCAGCCTTTTGGAGGCTCCCAGCTTTGTTCTTGCAGCTGGGACTTGTGTAGCAGCCACGTGGGCAGACTAGATAAGATGAGGCAGATGAGGATTTATCTTGTGGTGTTGCATTCCCCTTTCTGTGTACTTTTATGTTTCCCATGACAATAGAGCTGTCTCCTCTCGCTGTCCAGAAATACTGACACATAGCAAAGAGATTCACTGTGTTTTCTCAGTTGCCCCTAGCTGTAAACATCTTTAGAAACCATATTGTGTCCTTGGTTAAAAAATATTCCAAATAAACAGACTGCTTAGGAGACAGAGACTTTTTAAACTATGATTTAGTTCCTACCACTTCACTTTTCTGATGCAAATTGGGTTTACTCTTATATGCACATGATGCAAAATATTGCTTGTCTTCTACTCCACCCCATTGAACATAAACCAGACTTTTTGGAGATCAAAGCCATAAAAATTGCAAGAGGCAGTTATTTAAGTCATTGAGGTAGCATGCCTTTTAAGGTAGGTTCATTCCCAAGTGTAGATTAACTGTAGGATTTGAAATGATTTTTCTTTTTAAATGATATTTTGGAATGAACAAATCTTTGCATTCCAGTTTTAATAGGGGATTTTGATAGGGAATTTAATAGACGTCTGCAGTAGAACAAACTTCTGGCAGAGTAATGAATATTATCCATTTGAGATGCTTGCTGTGTCTGAATTTCTCATCTGACTTCTTCACCTGCAGCCCTCTGTCCCCAGCAGTTAAGAACAAAAGGCACTGGGCTGGGTTAGCTCCCATCATTCCAGAAGTTTCTTATTTTCTCTTGTGTGTCTTCATTTTTCCTGTCCAAGGAGAGTGTTACAATTTGAATTTTTTTTCTTGCCTTCTGGGCTCTGTAGGGCACTGCTGTGTAATTTTGCATGAAGACAATCAGCATTGCAAACATTCACCCCTTTCCTTCCTTTCAGTAACGTGTTGTATTTTAGGAACACCTTTTACAATTGAAAATGCTAAATGAATTAAGACTTGGGATCAACCTGCAAAGGCCTCTGAGGCTCTAAAGGGGTACTAGAGCAGCAATCATCTGCCCCGAAATACCAGTTCAAATCAGGGGAGAGCAAGGTGTCCTTATAAGAAATACGGTGGAGGAAAAATCAGGTGTAGAAGGAGGGAAGGGCAACCTCAAAGATGTCCCAAGCCCGAATATTTTGAGATCATCTTCAGCCAGTATTTTATACCAGCTTTCCTAATGTGTTCACTATGCTGTTTTTTTAATGCAAATGCAAGCAGGAGAAGTTCAAGCTGCATGAGAATATGACTTGTGTGGAGTCATAATAAGTGAAGTGTACATGTAATAGCTGTAACTCCTCAATTGACAACATAAACCTGATGGCCACATCGTAACAGTTAATAATCTGGAACTACCCCTGAGTAGCCTTTG
Source organism: Sylvia atricapilla (assembly GCF_009819655.1). Classification (NCBI taxonomy): domain Eukaryota; kingdom Metazoa; phylum Chordata; class Aves; order Passeriformes; family Sylviidae; genus Sylvia; species Sylvia atricapilla. The sequence continues at coordinate 66,542,499 of NC_089143.1, forward strand.
AAATAGAAAATGAAAATTTTATGTACATATTGCATTGAAAAGGAAAATGAATTATAAAAAGGTGCCGATCGAAGAAATGTGGAACATCAAATTAATTAACTGTACTGAAAAATACATTTCACACTTGAATTGGTGGCATGATGGTTCTCTTCATCTGTAGACCATTTGCTCAATTGCAACTTCATGAAACCTGTCTATTGTACAACAACCTGCATCAGATAGATCAAATCAACATGTTTTATAATGAGGAGGGACTTCTGACCCTGCTCTCAGTCCTTGTTGTGACAGTGCTGACAGAAGGGATGGTGCTGTAACAATCACTCCCTGGTGTGCCTTGGGAAGGCAGCTGTGTTTCAAAAGACTAAATGGGGAGATTCTGACACCAAGTGCAAAAACCAAAAGGTATGCAAGGATATTGCTTTAGGCTGAAAATAAAATTTTCGTGATTTTTCTTTCTCTTGGGTGTACATTAGGCTCTATCTACTGTCCTGGCAATCCCTGTGGGACTGGGAGTTAATGCTGGTCATGCCTCAGGGGAAAAGGGAAGGTTACATGTACCAGTCTCCTCTTTTCTGCTTTCTACTCATCCATATCTGGGGTTCTGTGGAATGGGATGGAGTTTTAGGGCACTTGAGTCAAGTCTCAGCCCTTATTTAAAGCTCATCAATCAATTGTAACTTTTCAGTGCACTGGTTTACATACCCAAATGTATGCTCGTGGAACTACCTGTAGTTTGAAACTTGGCCAGACATTTTTCAGGTCCTGAAATCCATCCAAGGTATGTTTGCAGAAGGAGTATTTCCACAGCTGTGTGTTAGAGAAATAGATAGATGGGTGTTAAAGAAAAGAAAAAAAAAAAAGGTGGAATATTGAAAAAAAATGGTATTGGAGGAGAGAACTGTCTAGTATTTTCAGATTAAAAATTTATAGGTTGTATTTCATCAAAGAGCAAATGCTCTTTAATTATAAAAGAAACAAAGACTTCTTACAGAAAGACTTTTTCTGCTGTCTTTTGACAAATATTATTTAGGGGAGAAGACTGAATCAGACAGGTTAGTGTGTATTTTGGATAAAAGAAATCTTAAGATTCTTCAGGACTAACACTTACCTTGAAAGGAAGCTGCCTGTTTTTTGCTTTGTCATCTTGTTTATAAGTTAGTTGATTCTTTTTTTGTGGCTTCCTCTTTGGTGAAGGTATTTTATTAGAAACAAGACAAAAATGTTCTTAAGTGTATTAAAAGTGCTTTTTTACTCACTCAGTTCCACTCCAGCACACCACTCTTAAATACTTTTCTCAAGCTTACACTTTCCAATCCTCCCCAATATATTGGAGGAACTCTTAGCAGTTGAATCAGAATTTTGAGCCAGTCTAGGTCCAGTGATAGCAATCCTGTGCAGTGCAGGATTTGTGAGCTCCAAGAAGACACCATGAGGCATCTCGTGGTGCAGAAAGTGTTTTGGCAGATAAGAAGGACAGGCTGAAACACGTGTTAAATACTCTTGTATTGTATCAAGTGATAACATCTCTGCAGTGTGCTTTGGGATGTCTGTATAGGCATTAAAATCAATGTAAGAATTATCAAATCTCAAACCCCTTCATTCTAATACATATTTTAAATACTGCTAATGTAGTTCATTAGTATTCTGAGAAAAATCAAGCACACTTTTCAACACTCAGCCACAGAGTTTGGAAATACTCAAACATTTCTATGTTTAGAGGCCTCTGTGGCCACAAAGAAAAATATGCTAATTTCAACCAGATCTTTGTGTTCTCGGCTGAAGTAGTAGCTAGTATATTATAGGCATATACAAAGCTGTTCTCCCAGGAGATATTGTAGTTGTGAATGACTCTTGGAAAACAACATTAACTTGCTGCCACAACCGGATGAGCTATAAAAACGAGTACAGATAATACTGTGTTACGTTTTCTAGCTTCTGCAGCAGCCAGCTTGCATTTTGGCCCCTTAATTTCTTACAAAGAAAATAGCTTTCAGGGCTTTGCTTCTCGAAGTTGTGGTGGAGTTGCTTTTATGATCTCTTCCATTTTCTTGCTGCCATACATCTGGTGGTCAGGCGTGAGCTGCCAGAGACTCTGTGGGCTGTGCTCAAGCCTTTGGCTGTTACCACTACCTTTATGGTAGTTGTAATTAACCTTACTGTTCCTTATAAAGTGTTCTCACGCTTTTTTTTTTTTTTTTTTTTTTTCTGCCCCTCTGGAAAACAAGCAAACTCATTTTTTAAATGGGTATTGCTTTTCTTTGTGAAATGTTTCAGCTACTCTAATGGTCAAGCCTCGGCCATAATATTACTGATGGGATGTACAGGATTCACACTTTGTACCACCACACAAGTGTGAGCAGTTGCTCTGAGTGAGCCACTCCTGAGAGACATGGATCTGATGTTAAGGTATGGCTTCTATTTAAAATTTAATTGCAACTAAATTTCAGTTGGGTTTTTGTTTGATTCCAGTAAAACTTTCTGTTCAGTTCCATTTAGGCTGAGAGAGGGGCTTCTAGGGAGTTCTGGAACAGACTTTACTTGGAGACTTCTAACTTCCTGAGGGAGCTGGTTTGCCATTCTCCTTCAGGGACCTGCCTTGGACATGCTTGTCATGCCTCTGCAGTGATGCCTGTACAGCAAACGTTTGCTGTTTTCATCAAAGAACCTTTTCAGAAATAATTTTTCCTGCCTCGAATTCTGGTACTGAGTTTACAAGTGCCTGGTGTAATATCCTGTGTCAGAAGCCAAAGTCTCATCCCAGATTTTTATTTCAGGTGAGAGATTCGGTGTGATCACTGTGGGCAGTGCAAATGGAGAACTTTGTTCTGCTCTTTTTTTGACTTGTCATATATTATGACCACATTTCCTCAAGATGAATGGTATGCTGAAAACAAGATTTAATTAACATTGGTTAATGCTTTCCTACAAAAACTTATGTTTGTGATTGAGCTTTCCCTTTGGTCCTGTTAGTAATGAATGAACTTGGAAGGACAGACTCTAAGTGACAGAGTGGTCACCCTCCGTGGTCACCAGGAGCTTGATGTCTGGCGGATTGGGAATACTCTGTTGTATCTCTGCCATTAAAGCTGCCCTGGCTGTGGCCTTTGTGAGCAGCTGGGAAGCCTCAAACCACAGTCAGAGCCACAGCCCTGTGCTTCAGAACTCCCTTGTGATAAAAGGAGCTGGGATTAGTGTCTGGGACCCAGAGCTGAGCAACCAGCCTGGGCCCTCTCATGATAGGGACAAAAAATGGGGCCCAAGGAGCCCCTGGTCCCTCCCCAGCCTCTGGCATGAGCTGGAGGGTAGCTCTCTTTTTTTTTTTATATCACTTAAAAAAAAGTGTATTTTTTATGTTCTTGGACACAGAAGAAATCACAAAATTAACACCTGTTAGTGTAATTCTTTTACTTCTGGAATAAAATTAGATTTTATCCTTTTTGTCTTTGCCTTGTGAAGGGAATTGTGGGAAATTCAGCAGACCTGATCACATAATGGTTTAGTCCAAGTGAGAAGAGATCTCCTGCACTCAGGCTGCCTTGCTGTCTGTTCTGTGGCAGAGAGTATTTATCTTATTCTTTTTGCTCTCTCAGAAGGCAGCCTGCAACTTTCTGTAAAAAAAAAAAAAAAAAATCCTGTGAGGTTTTTTTTTTTAATTTACTGTGAGGTCATTTTACTAAAGAGAATAGGTAGTGATGAAGACAAAGGAAGAAAATTAGTGTCAAGTATGTTTCTTTTTTTTTTTTTTTTTTATTGTTCCCATGCAAACTTTCAATAACGTTTCAAATCTTGGAAGAACTTGTGGAAAACTCTCTCAGTTCATCATAAGTTTACATGGGATTTTGAAATCATTCATTCAAACCCTTGAACTTTGAGAACTGACACCAAAATTTGGCAGAAAGGTGTTTTCCTAAGAGTAAAATTTTGGTTTGGTTCTTTTTTTTTTTCTTTAAGGCACAGTGTTAGAGCTTTGGTTTAGGTTCATCTTTCCTCAAAGCAGTGCTGAAGAGATGGCTCCAAAGCTGTATTCCAGAGAGCAGAGTCTCCAGGGCCCCACTTCTGACATCCCTCTGTCTTCCATCAGCTCTGAGTTTTCTGCAGTTTTGTGCCACAGCCTCTGTCCCAATAGCTTGGTCAAGCTGACTTTTTCAATGATAGTGAGATTAGTGGAGCCTGGGATGGTTCTTGAGATGCTCTTGGCAAGGAAAGCCTTACTTAATGGAAATTAGCATATTCCACTTTGTGGGTGCTGTTAGGAATGGAATGTATATACCTTGTACATTGTTTTACTTACAGTGTAAGGAAAGAAGGTGATGGAAAACCTGCCCTGATTTTGGCTTTCTCATTTCTTGTTGTGAGAGGAAGGGATGTTCTGACGATTCTTATTTATTATTTTTATGACTATTTTTATGATTCCTTTTATTTTAAGGTGATTTATCTAAAAAATGAATTAAACTACCAACCTTTCCCTCAAACCCCCAAAGCATATCTAAAAATGAAAAACTCTGGCATATGCATGAGAGGTCCACGTACATAATTTTGGAAAGACTTTTTACTCCAGGAAGTTGCTACTAATAACTTTGCCTTGGTCACAGTGGTTAAATTCCACAAAAGTGGAATGATTTTTGTAATTGACTGTGAAATCGTCACAGAGTGTTTTTCCTCAGGCCTCAGACCAAATGTCCAGAAGTTTGGTTAGAGCACCTTTAGTATCTTGTGAAGCTGGTACATGCTGTGCTTGATTCTATTTCTTGCTTGTGGCACATCCAGTGTTACACTGCATGATCTTTTTTTATTTTTGCACGAAAGTGTGAAATCTCCCTCTAGATGACCCATTGAGGTCATCATCATGTTTTGTGTTCATACCAATTTTTCTATTTGGAATTCAGTCTGAGCTTTAGGCTTTCCCAGTTTTGTCAGAGATGAAGGCAGTGACCTTACACTTTTCAGGGAGACAAATCCTTCATGACCACCACAACAAAATAAAAGCTTATATAAATACAAAGAGAGAAAATTCTTGTGAGCTCTTTGTGAAAGAGGGAGAATATGATTCCATAAAGCATTTCTATCTGCTGGAAAGCTGCTTAAAGCTAACGTATTTCTCTTGCTATTGCCTTGCTTTCAGAGGCTATGGAGATTTTTGTGTCTGTGAAGTTGAGTTCTGCCCTTCAGAGCAGAAACTGAGGGCAGAGAACATTACTGATTTGTTGTCCACGAGATCAATGGCTGCAACTTCTGCTTCAGATACAAATCTAGAGGTTCTGCTTGACAAAAGGAATAGGTAATGGGGAATATTGCTTCTGAAAAGGCTGTGCTGTGTAGCGGGAAGTTTACCTGGAAATGAGACCAAGTGTTCCATTTCTTTTGTCAGGGTGACACACATCTCTTCTTGCTAGCTTATCTCTTGCAACTTTCCTCTGAAAGTCTGATTGCCCCATAACAAATACCAAAGTAAGCTCTCATTTTGACCAGAAGGGAATTATTTTTCCATTTTGTGGGAAAAACTGAGCAATGGAACTGCACATGGACTTTGTTTCAAATGAACGAAAGTTGTAACAAGACAATTATTTTTTCTGACCTAACATATTTGTGTGTGTTTTTCCCCTCTGTTCCTTGAATATTCTAGATCATCAGGATTCCAAATTTAAGTATTATCTGAGTAAGAATTTTGATCTGTTTTCCAGTTTCCTTGTACCTTCCTTTCATCAGCAGGCTTGAGCATTATATGAGACCACTGAACTCTAGCACACTGCATGGACAGAAAAAAAATAATCACACTATTTTCAAATTCAAATAAACAGAGGTTTTTTAAATCCTTAAAAATTGCTCTTGGCATAGAATTCAGATTTCTGTCATTCATAAGCTCCTATGGCTCTGAAAGATGCGATGCTTTTGATAAGAACAAAGGTGCAACCCAGTATTATTTTACCTCTCTGGATTTCCGAGGACATGTGGCTTTTGGAAGTGGCACTGATAAGTGGTTTTTAGAGTGACTGCTTTGGTCTGCTGAAAACGGGAGCGATTTCCATTTCCGAAGCGCGGCGGAAAACAAAAGAGCACTGAAAGCTCAATCAGTGGCATTTTCCCCTGTGGCAACAGCTGTATTCCTTCAGCTGCTCTCCTTCCGTAGGAATCTCGCCGGGATGCCAGGATGCCCTGCCGGTTCACCAGGAGCCGCAGACACATTGTCTGTCGCATTAAGAGGCAAAGCGTGTGTCACTGCCCGTCGTCCGAAGCTGCTGATTGGCGTTTGGAAATATCCGGTGATTTTCCAAGCTCTAATGAAGTTAGTTCAGCAGTCATTTCTTTGCTAAGTGGATGGGAGAGCCTGCATGTCTGTCACTGTGTTTATAAAAAAAGGCTTGTTTGTGTATCTATAATTTTTTTTTTGAGTGCTCGCATCTTGCTGTGACATTTACCTTATTTTCATGCCTGTGGGAACTTAGTGATCTTTCATTAATTTACAGTTCTTTTTAAGTGTTCAAGACCACAGTAGGACCTTGGGAGAAGTCTTTAAAACCCCCCCAAAACCAACCCACAGACCACCCAACAAATTTAAACTGTATTTTATTTGCACTTCAGAAGTTAAAACCAGGTCTCAGGCTTATTGTTCTAGCCTAGATGCCACTTTGTGCTGATGGCTCTGTTAACCATGCTGGATGTGGCAGACTTGTCAGAATTCCCTCTCCAGGGTGATGTGACCAGCAATAACCCTCAATGCATGCTGTATAACAGAATCTAATTTGCAAACAGCCTGATTTTTGTATGGAGAGTGTAAATTAGTTGGCTACAAATCTTCATGGTGAGAGAGCGGGTTACAAGGCATGAAAGCACAGGGATCAGGGACGTATATTGTCTCAGAGGCTCCTGAAGTCATCTTATAAACTTTGTTTTCCACAAAACAAAAAGTCAAGGTAGTTTTAAGTATGATGTGGGGGTGATAGCTCTGGTATCTGAAAGGTATTGTGTTGGACTTTACTGGACTTGAACCTGCTGTTAGAGACTAAAAGAATTTGGGATGTACAGTTCATGGAAACTGTCAAACATTCCTACAGAGGGGAAATTCTTAGGGGTCAGGCCTGTGAGCCAGCTGATTGAGAAATCCTCCTGAATCATGTAAATGGCACTTTGATCTGGTCAAAGCTATTAATATTCTCTGTTCTAGTATTTTCAGCGATTCTGGATGCTACAGCAACTCAGCCAAGCCTCGTCCTTAGTTGAATGTATACTAGTCACTGCATTCAAATTTTGGCTGAGCTTCCTTGTTGTCATCCAAAATACACTGTTGTGTTTTATCTTGTTTACATTTTTCTCTCTGGAAAAACTCTGGCACACGGAGAGCTACAATTCATGGCATCACACTGACATCTAAACTCTCAAGAGGCAGCACCACAGTATTCTTGAGACAGTTTTGCTTCTGAAGGCACAGCTTTAAGGGAGAGGCAGAGATGTGTATAAAAGAAGGGAAAAATTGAAAAGAATATGGAGACAAATCCAGGGTGAAAGTAAAACCACATGGAGTTAGAGAGTGAGAATTACAACAGCAGGTCCTTGACAAGAGAGTACTGCTCTGGACATGCAGGTAATTGAAGACAGACAAAAGGATGGTTTTAAGCACGGTTTTATGAGGTTAATAGAGCAGGAATATTTCCGATAAGTCCAACATGGTGTTACAGGATTCTTACCACATAACTCATAACTCAGGTTCTCTGTTCTCTGGTTTACCCACAGGATTTAGCTTGTAACTGGAGCAAAAGCCAGAACATAAAGAATATGGCCTAAAATAGCACAAAGCCTAATTTTTTTTTTGTTTGACCAAAGTCATACTTAAGTTATGCTTTAAACTTCAGACCCAGTGGAAAGTACAGGTAGTGGGAAAGCAGAGTAACAAACGAGGAGATCTCAGGTAATGGTATTTTTATTTCATCTCTGTATGGGTGTGCTTGAAGCAAAATCACACAACTGAATAATAAGAAATGTTATACTTAAGTAGTGATAGGCTACTTAGGCAAAATATTTGTGAACAGTTGATTAAGAATGTGACTCAGGGATTCCAGTGCTTTATTAACAACCTAAAATGGCTCACTAGGAGAGAGATCAGGGTCTATCTATAGGCAGGGCTCTCTGAAGTCTCCTTTTTGTCATCTCAAGGTACTTGCTGACCTTTGTATTTGTTTTAATTGCTGTTCATTAGTGAAGCAGATAATAAGGTAAATATTTGCATTAGAAATCCTATAGATTCATGTGCAGTCTTAAATAATATTGTATGCTGGCTCTTTAGAGTCAGAACTCATTGTTTGGGAGAGTGTATTAAAATATGAAAGATAGATCTACAGCTTCAGTCTATAGGGGTCCTTCCACATGTATAAGATAAAAGCTAGGAAGGAGTGAAACTCAAGCTTTCCAGATCCTTAACTGTTCCCTCTCTAGTCTCAGTGACCCAGGAAAATATTCTATCTCCTCCTTTTGAGAGATTTTATGGGTTTTCTTGCCCCTTTTTTTTTTTTTTTAATCCTAAGGGATGCTGGCTGATGTCTGAATAAAAAAAAAAAATTAGATTAGTGGCATGAATAATTAGTGAGCTATTAAGTACCCTATTTCTAAGTGACTACATCTGCGAACCCCCCTGCCAGTGTTTAACTGATGACATGAGAAAGTTAATTTTTTTTTTTTGTCTGTTCCAATAGAAGAAGTTCTTGATCCCTAAAGCAGGGGCTGGGTTAGTTTAAGTGGTGCAAAGAAGTAGTGTTGTTATTGATGAAGGAAAAAGATAAACCCCAAGCAAACAGATCCACCCCCCCACATTCTTAGAGCTGGGTGGTCAATGCCTATGTCTGCATCAGAGGATCTGGAAGTGGTTTTAAAGTTTGCAGATCCTGTTATGTTTCTTGGGCAAGTCCCTTTTTGCTGACACACAACCACCCTGATATTTGAGGGTGAAAACCATGGACAAGAAATCTAAATGGTGGTTTAGTGCTTAGTAAAAGATGCCCTGCACAGAGTGCTGGGGTGCAGGAGCACCATGCTCCACCCTGGAAATGCTTTAGCTGGGGTGGCACATTGACTAGACTGTCATGGCCACTTCAGTGGAGATTCACCATGAGAGGAGTGGCTTTCTTTTCCCGTGTACCAAGTGTTAAACGTGATTTGGTGCCTGATACCATTCTCAGAAAACATTTGTCCTGTTTGTGCTGCTTTGCTTTTATCTGTTCAGGGCCGTGGTTTGGCTTTTGGCTGGGCCATTCGTTGCTGTAGTGTGGGCTACACCTGTAGCTAAGCAGTTGTGTAGTGCCAGACTTGCCTTATGGCCTTTCCTAGGATGGAATTCCCTGAGACATCACTGCCCAAGGCAGTGGGAAGAGCTTGGGACTGTCTGGAACTGTGAGATGGCTTGGTCTTCCCCAACACCTGTCATTCTGAGCTGCCTTAGGGTAAGTGGAATAGGACAGGTCAGAGAAAAGGAGGGTGCAACAGCTGAAGGTCAAGGAAATTATTGGTGGATAGAACATGTTGAACTTTGTGTGTCCGTTTGAAAGACATATGGGCACGCTAAGAGGTGTGAGTCTAGCAAACACCAAGCCTTTCCCTGCTAATCAGAAATTTTAAAACTTCTCTTTCCCAGAAAAGATTGAATGTGCTGTCAAAGACTTTCTTCCTAAAAGGCATTTCTGGCCTGTATGCCTCTGACCAGTCTGTTATTTACCCTTTCCTGGTGTGCACAAACATTTGGTGAACATTCTGGTTTCCTTACAAACTGTAAGTGCACTGTGGCAGGTGAACCTGGTTAAATGTCAGTGACCTGCTGTACTAATTGCAAGAGGCTTTAAGCATTCAATTGCTAATCTCTACAGGCTCTGAAATTTTAATTCACTACTCATAATTTCTAAATTCTAAAATCTTCTGCATTCCAAAAATTCAGCAAGTAGTTTCTGGTGTAAATGGCAGATTATTTGTTAAAACAAGATGAGAAGCATGTCATCATGGTTGACTTTCACTTATAGCTTAATTGTTGGAAATTATTTCATTTTTACACATAAGATTAACTTTTACAGAGGGCTTGAGGATTCCTTTGTGCATTGTGTGTGAAAAGAAACTTTCCCAGAAACTTTGAAGCTAACCTTACACATGGCAGCTCTGTGAAAAACTCAGGTTTTTTGCCACTCAGTTCAACCATTTGTAGCGTTGCTTTGAAGTGAGGGTTTGGGCCACATTCATCCCCTCTGGAAAAGTTACTGAGGCCATTAAATGGGGAATATGGCCCCGAGTTCTGGTGCAGGTTTGCTAAGGAACGTTGCCATATGGGCCACTGTGCTACCAGTATGATTTAAAAGGCATCTGAGCCAGAGCAGGGGAAATAAAAATCCTTACATATGCAAACTGTGATTGTGAAGTTGATGTGTATGAGTCTCTAGATTTGAAAAGAATTCACTGTATTCCCTGTTGTTTCTAAGTTCTTTTAAACTTTCTAAATCCGTTCTTAAACCTTTGATCTGAAACAGAATAAATCTGATCTGAATGAAAGCTATTTGTCCATAGAATAATAATAAAAATAGAATTTTTCTAGAGAGAGGGCTGATGCTTTAAGTGTGAAAGCTTTTGGGGTTCTGTATGGTCCATATTTTGAATTTGCAATAACTTTGCCTCTGTGCCTCCTCACCTTCCGCCCCCACCTCCCGCTGTTTTTCTTTCTCTTTTTTCTTGTAGAATATTTTTTATGCTGCTCAGCTTTCTTTCCATGTACTTTTGCAGCGTGTGTATGTCGTTATAGGGAGACTATAAACTGGAAAAGAGAGAAGAGGGTTATATATAAATTTCAGTTAATTAGTGTTCTGAGATGCTCTAAACTAGGAATATCATCCTCCCCTCAGAAATGTATCCAGAGTCATTAAGAAAGGAAATCTTTGGAAATGCTGTTATCCCTAGCTGGTCCTAGGTGTGACATTCAGTGCAGCATGGCCTTAACTACACTCTGCACTGAATGTATTTGAAGTCCTTGTCAGTCAGTTTTTGACTCTTTGGCCATGGTCCACCCAATGTGATATCCAATTGCTTGTGAATGGATCCAGTGTTTGGACCTGCAGAAGTCTGCTGTTTTGGCTTTTACAACTATTCCTGATTTTTTTATTTTTGCATGCAACAGGGCTTCCTGACATCTGCTTCAAATAAATTTTTTTCCTTGTAATATTCATATATGCCCCCTTGTCCTGTCATGTGTATTAAACTGAAAATAATTCTTGAATAGACATCCATATCATGCAGGATTTTGTGTACTTTTTATAAACGCCATCTGGATTTGATCCTGCTGTAGAGAGGCAGGATGCTTTGCTTTTTGACAGAGTTTTCTATCAGAAACACTGTCAGGAAGGAATCCATGGGCCTTTCTTCCTTTCAAACCTGAGATAGCACTGAGTCTGTCCACAGCTTCACTTCAGTGGCTTTTTAAAAGTCAGAAATGCACAACCACAAAGGGCTTGAACAGTCTAAGTAGCTCAGGAAGGGGTTTCAGTAATGGTGCCACAGACTTTCATTTGTAGAGTCTGCAGAGCTGTAGCAGGCAGTTTGCCAGGGCAGCAAATTAACATTATTTAACATTTCTGGAACTTTTAATTAAGCTTGTTTTAGGCTTGCAGGCAAACTGGAGCATATATTCCCATCCTCCACTTAAGCATGTTCTTGGCTTCTCGATGAGCTCTCCTAAGTGGTCCCAGTTCTTATAACAATGTCATCCTAATGAGCTGTGCAAAACATGGTCTGTTTTGTTCTGGGGGCTTCATGCGCAGCAATTTTGCCTCCAGTCCACGTGGGTCTGCACCCCATGATTTTTATGTTGAGTTTCAGGTTCATGGGGAAAGGAAAAATAGAAAAAGCACTGTTTAATAGGGGTTTATGGGAGTTCCATAAACTCGCCCATATTCTCTCTAAAGATGTGTGAATCTTAGTTAACCTTTTATGAAAAGTTTTGTATTTGTAAAGAAACTCAAAAGGGGCACATTGTGTAGTTTATGACTTCATTGTGAACATTTTTTACAGCTGTAATCCTTCCTTCTGAATGTTCTGTTATGGCTGCTGCTCTTGCTGTATGGCAAAGGTAACAAAATGGTTCCTCCTATAAACCCCTATTTGCAGACGGCTTGTGAAACATGCAGCTTTGCAGATGAATTGTTCTATATCTTGGATTGTGGCCACATATGCATTTTTTTGGAAGGCTTGAGCAAAATTGGTTCAATCACTTGTATGAGAGTCGGGAGGAAAACCCAAGTCCAGCCTTTAAAGCAAAGGTTGGAAAACTACTTTTACAAGGATGTATTTTATACTCTAAAAGAAGTGCCTGAATATGTTTTAGAGGGGTTATTTCTGGTTAAATTATAAGCCAAATCCAGGCAAACCTGGAAAATGCACCTGTGGAGTGAGAGTGAGCAGAAAAGCTCCAATTCTTTCTGGATATTTTCCTAATCTTTAATAAAGCTATGACTTGGTGAAGGAGGTGCTCCTCATGTTACATCCTTCAGCAAAATAATCCATTACTTAAGAAAGGTGCAGGGAGTAATAAACATAGGGTAGCTTTTTTTGGGGTCAAAACATGAAGGACTGTCAAAGCCAAAGCTTTTCAAATGTTTCTGAGTCAAAGCAGAGTCCAACTGGAAAAGTTTCAATCAAAGGAAGAAGTGCATATGGAGGAAAACAGATGAGATCCCTCTTGCTCCTGCCTCGTTCTGGGCATGCATTTATATTATACAAAAGCTCCAATTCCAATCCTTTTTTCTAAAGAATTTGTGTTTGTTATTATAACAAGTAGAGAAGCTGCAACAGAAGCAACCAAAATTTGGTGTGAGCATAGTGAATTCCTTGAAGTTGATCAGCTTGTTTCTAGAAGAGCAGTGGTGGCCTCCATCAGAAGCCTTTTCAGTAACAGCCTCCAGCAAGACTGGAAAGATCATAATAAGGAAAAATACTTTTTTTGAAGCTGGTTTTCTGGGGGGTTCAGAAGTACTGCTTAGGTTGTGGTACTGCTCTTTCTTCACTTTATATCTAGAAAAAGCATTGGTGATGGGGAGTTGATCTGGTTTTTTCCAGACTATGCTTTCATTTGTGTTTTATTGTGGTTCTTTGGCTGATTTATCTCAAGGACTATGAATGTAACAGTTTGTTGAATAGCTTAGCAACCATCCTCATTTCAAAAACTCACGAAAACATTAATTGTCATACAAAGTACGTTGGGTTCTTCTGCCCAGTAAAACTCATCTAGATGCAATGCAAAACTTTTCAAGTTTGATTAGTAACTTATGACCTGATAATAAAACTTTATGTTAGCAGAATGATGCATCTGGAAAAAAGGTATTTTCCTTAGGACAGTATTCTGATAATTTTTATATGATTTTTAAAAATGTCTCTATTGTTTTTAAAAACAGAGGAAGAGAATTAAGGTTTTGCTGTTCCAATTCATGTAAAAGTGGTTAAGTTAAGGAGCTGGTGGAGCTTGTAGTGTTTTCTGCTGGCCTTTCCAGGGAGTTTTGCAAGGATGTCTTGTATGAAGTGAGGAGGAAGCAGCTTCCTGGTCTTGTGCTGTAAAATCCTGAGCCATTAATATTCTCAGCCTTCTGGTAACTAGCAATAGAAAGGTTTTAGTCTTAAATCAGTTCCACTGGAGCAGTTCTTGTTTATGTTGTGGCGATGTTAGAATGTATTATATACGTCTCCGTTTAAAGGATGGGATAAATGACTTCAGCTTGGCCCACAAATATAAACCATCCTTATTAGAGAGCAGCCCTGTAAAACAGGAATGCACACCTCATCGTAGGTCAAAGCATTTGTAAGGAATGTGTCCAAGACAGACACCTGCAGAAAATTAAAGCATTTGCTCCCCCTACACACAAAAATTTCAAGAGGTAATTACCTTCAGTGTGAAACATAATACGGCTCCCATTAGATGGAACACATGGAGTGAAAATTGAATGGCTGTCTTGTCGGGAGCGCTTCTGGGAATTAATAGGGCTGTTGAAAGCAGTGATAGGGGTGTTTGCTTTGCCTTTGTGTGCCGCTATCCCTAGCCTTATCTTTGGGGGTTTGTGATGAGTCTGTTGTCACTCGGCTCAGCGGGCAGACAGGGACTTCCTCCATCGCGCTGTCTCCTGCCAGCTGCTTGCTTTGTGCCGAGCTGGCTGCTGCCTTTGGAGGCTCCCGGCTCTCCTGTCAGCCCTGCCGACTCCTCTGCTGTCCCTTGTCGCTCTCCGTGCCAAGGGCTGGCGGGGAAGGCGCTGCTTTGCTGTGCCTGCAAGGACGGCAGTGAGAGAGCGGGGCTGCTGCGCTCAGCATCTCACTTTGTTGAGCCGCCTTTTATCCTCCGGGGAACTTCCTCGGAGGAGACGGAGCTGAAAGTTAAGACTTCATGCTTTGTTCTGGCAGCTGAGCCGCAAATATCCAGTTTCCTCTCTCATTGTTTGACGTTTTGTTTACGTCTCTGTTACAGAAATAGAGCGAGCGGTCTTTTGTGTGCAGGTTTTCTGCTCCCTCCAACTACTGAATGACAATCAGGTTCGGTTCGAAGTGTGCGCTGCTATTTCCTCCCTTCTTGCTAGTTCTGGAGATCGCTGCCAAGCGGGAATTGTGTGCCTGCCCAGCCGCAGTGACTGCTCACGGCCAGTTTTGTAGCTATTCAGCTCCATCTGACGGCTGTCAGGTCAACAAGGTGCGAGATGTGCTGGCAGCTTTTGGCACTGGCAGAGCCCTCGCTTGTGCGTGAAGAGGCAGATGGTGCCTTGGCTGATGGCACTGCACGAAAGGGGTGTCCTGCCATGCAGCCTCCTGGGCCACCTTGGCTCTGCTCCGGAGCTGTTCACTGCAATCGCTTGGACTCCTGCTTGGTTTGCATGTTAGAACCTGTTGAAACATGAATAGAAATCTCTAGCCTTCAGCGGTGACCATAAGTTTGCCCGTGTGCTTCAAGTTCCAGTGACATTGTGGAAGGTTTGTCTACTGCCTCACAGGTGTTTTCAGAAGCTCTGCTGTGGAGTTTTCAGTTTGCAGCCCTGTCAGGTTGGATTCCAGTTGTCCCCAAGCCTCCTGAGAGGGAGACTACAATTTCAGGTGTCACAGAGATACCTCAGGTTCTGTCCCTCAGGCAGAGGAATAAGCCCCTATGGTTTAGTGGCATATGCTGGTTGTGTTTGGGATGGGTGAAATTCAGGATCCATCCAAGCCTTTGGCTACCTACGAAGGAAAGTAACAACTCAGGGATGCTTTTTTGCTTTTCCCCTGTGACATATATAATGATTAGTCTCAAGGGATGGGGAGGAGGTGGGAGTCCTCATGTACAGTGCTTTATGCTTTTTTGGGCCAGACTTATGGCTAGCTATGATCTCTCCTTTGGCCCGCATTAAACATTGGTGTAGTCAAAATGCCTGCTTCTGTCAGTGCTGGCATAAGTCAACAAAATACATGCAGTGCTTTGCACGGCTCCAAAATGCATTTCTTGTTCCACTGATAGCAGTGATGCTGGGTAATTTCCAGGGTAGAGTTGCATTTAATAACATCTAGGTAAAACCTGGTTCATTTGGGAGGAAAAAAATGGTTTTGCCAAACCAGACGAACGAGCTAAGCTATGTAACTGTGAAGCTGGATGCTGGCTTTTTTTGGTGTGCTGTTCTCACTGGTAAGCCCCAGTTTATGCCCACTGTTTACACAGGGAACAATTTGGCATGTATGACAGCTCTGGTACAAATCAATTCCCAGTTAGAACAAATAGTTTTTTAATGTTTAAGTTCAGTAAATGATAACAATCCACAGTTCCATTTCAGTCTGTAGTTCTTCCCTCAAAAACTTCTAAGCTGCTTTGATTAATATCTTGACTTTCCTTACAGACTTCTTCTTTCCATGTGAAATTAGAGACTAAGACATTTAATACACTTGTAATGCAGCATTTCCTTTTAAATAGTGGTTTAAAGATCAAAAGAGCTGTGAGCCTGTGTTGTCTGTATTTTTCCGGAATGGGAAACTTACACTGCTTTAATTGTCAACTTTTCCTGTCCTTTTCTTGCCCTCACTTTATTTCAATGCAACTGTGTTTGCATTTCATTGAGATGGTAAAGTGGTCTGTATAGTTGCCTATGTTTTTGAGCATTTTGAGTGAAGTAAAGGTGATATATATCAAAGAGAATCAAACTGGATTCTGAGATTTTAGTACAGATTTGAGCTTGAATGTTACCCGGACTATGCAGTTCTAGGAAGTTTTGACTAGGTTAAAGTCATGCAGTTTTGAGCTTCTGGGTCACTTTTTTATGCTACTGTTTTTCTCCTTGTTAATCACTTTTTGTCTGGAAGTGGCAAAATAGCAATTCAGCTGCCCTTCTGATCTGTATTCTGCTCCCAAAGGAGACTATCAGTGGTGGGGTTTTTCCTCTTGTACTTCATTCTGTGACGTAAAATAAGTTCTGCTTAACATTTGATGTGGCAGTTACTTGCAATTGTGAGGATACTCTTTGGGATTTTAAGATTTTATAATCTTAAATATTTGAGCGCAATGTCTGAGCACATATTTGCTGAAAAATTAGTTTAACATAAAGAAAATGGCATTTGGACGGCATGGCATGCTCTCACTACTGTAGCTATTCTGGAATTTGCTCTTCCAGTTGAATGTCCACCATCTGGGAAGATCCAGAGCTACCTGTACTATGGCTGGGTTTCTAACTGAACTTAAAATGAAGGCCTGTGTTGGCAGAAAGCTTTAATAGCGTTTAATTTCTCTCATGCATCAAGGGTAATTCTTTTATTCACACTAGATGGTGCGACTCTGGTTTTCCTCATAACGATGGTAGTAGTCTGATCTGTGCCTAAAAAGTAGCAAGGTAGGAAAAAACAGCTGGGGCAGCTCCTCTCTCTCTTCTGACCTTCAGCAGCCCAGCAAAATCTTGTCCTTGTGGACACCAAGGCTCTTCCCTGCCCATGTTATCATTTATATATCTGGTAATTTGTGCTCAAACACTTTGTTGGAGGCAGCTGAACTAGATTGCTCCTACCCCAGCTACTCCAGAAAACCAAAACTGTTTATCCCTTGCAGTTGTGCTCCTGGGGAAATGTTCTTTCTCTGTTTGGATGGATACACACTGTGCTGTGAAATGTCTCAGGTGGTGTTGCAGTGTTTACATTTCCCACCTCAGCAGCCCTCAAAGAGCTTCCAGCTCACAGCAGAACTTGAGGCTCATGTCATTAACATGGGTATGGATGGGGAACTGCTGGAAGTGGCTGCCCTCTCTGCAATGCCTCCAGAATTTTTCCTTCTCCTGCAATTACTTCTCCTTCCTAAGCCTTTAAAAAAGATACTGATGAAGTATCCAGCAGAACAAGACACTAACTTGGCTTTTAGAAAGACAGTCATACAAGTAATAATGAACTATAAAACATAACCTTGACAAGGAATAAATGCTGGCTAGGACAGCTTTTCCTCTCTGGATCACAGGCAGGTGCTATCCTAATGGAAACTCCAAAACTGAGGGGAGACTGAAGAATCATTTCAGAATCTGATGTAAGAACCAAATGGCTGCAGTTCAGTGTTACTTCAAGAGTTGGAAAGTTAAAAGTAATCCCAAAAGCTGAATTAGTGGGCAAACAAAATGCTGGTCAAAGGTGCATAATAAAAATGAATTGTTACAGAGTTACACAATTTTCCATGGGAACTTGCAAGAATTTTGTGGATGTGATTTGTTTTTCTGCATGCATGTGCGTGTCCTTCAGCTTTTCAACATGGTACCTTTCCAACAGAGAAGTAAAAGCAGTTTTGATAAATGGAGTTTTCAGGGGTATGGTGTGTAAACCATCTGAATGTAAGATGTCTTAATTACTTTTACGGGATCTATGAAAACTGAAGTATTTTGACCGAGAACTGATTTGAATGTCATGACTGAGCACTTTGAGTCTGTGCTGCTCATTCCTCCTAGCACAGAGAAAATGACCTTCCAAACAACATGAAAATTTCTGTCAATTTTAGAATATATGGGAAGAGCTGAAGATGAAGCTTTTGAAGCAGTTTTTTAATTATGGCATGCCAGCCCTTTGGTAGTGGCAATGTTGTTATTCTTTTTGTGGTTGTTTTGAACTGCTTTCAGAATAACACACAAGGTTTTCTGTGTGTAAATATGTATATACAGTTGTGGTGTTTGTACTTATAGATGTGCCCTCACCAAAAAACAGATGTGCGCCCTATAAAACCCATTAACTTCTGTACTCTTTTCCATCTTTTATTACTGTTTGTTTTGAATGGCCCCATTGTTTTTACCTGATTGTTGTGTTGGTTGCTCTCATGATACATTTTTTAAAAAAAATAAAGACATAGGAAGAGACCTTCCAGACATCTGCTTTAAATTAAAGTTGCTTTAATTTCCCCATATGCCATCTTCTCTCCATCATCTGTGCTAATCCTCAGTCAACATGTGCAGGATTTCATACATTGTCTCATAGGCACATCTTTAGCTTGTGTTTTCAACTAGTTCATAAACATGTTTGCTTTAACATATCCTTAGATTGCATTTATCGGGTTTTAAATCCACGATCAAAGGCACAGTGTCCTTTGAGTGTCATTTCAGTGTGTTCAGCGTCTTTTAATGAAACACAAGTTAAACAAGCCCAGCTGGCAGTTCACAGGATATGTTTGGACATTCTTTCTACTGAGACTAACTGTACAGACTCTTAGATGCAGTTGAAATTGTGCAAATCTACATAAACTTGAAGATGTCCTTCAGATGGTTTCAGAAGAAAAAATGGTTGCATCTCCATGTATCAGTGGCATTGTCTGGTCTTGATGGCCCTTAAAATTTTCTCCTCTTCCACAGCCACGCTGACTGGATGACAGGTTAAATATTAGGCAGTATTCTGCAGTCAGCCATGCAATAAACTTTGTCATTTTTAGATCTGTTCTGAACTGATTGGAGGTCTAATTCTGTTTAAAGGAGAGGCTTTTCTTTCAAATCAGCAAAAAGCTCTGAGGTGTGATTTTTGTGTTCTTCTGTAGCAAACCAGTGCTTTTAAAATTAAATAGCTTGACTTTTTATTTCATTTTAATTGAGGGAGAAGGACTAAGATTTAGGGCACACACAATAATGCCTAGGTGTAAAATACAGCTATTGGAACACAATGCTCAGTTTAGCCTAGGAGAGGACAAATCTGGCCGCACACAGACTATGGGCTGGAGGTGCAACTCCTTTAGGTGTGTTCCAGGAGTGATCTGAATGTTGGCATCTCTTTGGCCTGAGTGAGAACATCGAATCCGTGGGCTGAATTAAGAGACAGGTGAGTGTTGTGTAGGAATTCAGAATGAAGGGCTTTGGTCTGCCGGTATTGTGTTTTATCAGAGACTGCTAAACCGGCCTTGGAAAGCAGTTAACTACTAAAATTCAAAGATGAACGTTTTGCTTGCATCCCTTCTCATAAATGTGAATAATGAAACATTTTAAGTATTTGAAAGATGACAGTGTGAGCTGAAGCATACTCCGGAGTCTCCCCAGGAGCAGAGGCTTGCTACCCCAAAAGGCTTAGCTCCTGGAAGTTCATAGAAATGCAAATTACATGCCAAATTACAAAATGGAAACAAAAAGAAGTGCTAAGCTACTGAAGTGGCTCAGCATGCTAATGACAGGCTTCATTAGGGCATCCTAACACGGACAATTGCTGCAACCCTGAGCAGAACAGATATAATGACTCCTCATTCACAGGGGAGTAAGAACTGTAGTAGGGAATTATTCTGAGCTGTTTTCTTCAGAGTCTGTTTTGGACAGGCTTGATAGAATGAAACCTTCTTAAAGGGTATGGTTTTGAATGATATATGCAAACAAATGTCTTTTTTTACTGCTAGGTTTTTGTAACCTGACATCCGCAACGATTTTTTATGTGCGAGTTATTTTGGGAAGAGGTCAGCTTCAGAGAGCAAGGAAGGAGAAAAAGATTCAAGACCCACAAACAGTAATTATGAAACTCTTTATGAATCATCCATAAAATAGTGACTCATATCAGGAGACCTGTTTGATTTGCTGTATGGGTTACTCCAGCTGTCTGCCTTCTTTGGAATAATCGAATAAAATAGTGTTAAATTTTGCAACTTATAACATAAAAAAGAAAGTTCCAGCAGCCATAAACCCTTTCCTTCAGCCCCCAAAAGTTTGATTTCATACTAAGTATCTTCATTATTATAAATGCATATTGAATTTATTACAGAAATTATTATTTGAACTAGATCTCATATCTTGTGTAGGTTATGCATGGGGGTGAGTGCATATGCATATTACAATTTAATACTGACCTTTTTAAGTCCTCTGTAAATGAACATGACCACATTCCAAGCACAGCCTAGTCTAAAGGAAGAGCACCAGCACAAGTGTGTTTATGCCTCTGAAACAAAAGTGTGATCTGTTTCAGATGTGCAAGAGAAAATGAAGTGTTAAACTACTTGCAAGCAATTGTCATTTTTTTCCCCTCTGAAAAACGAAGGCGCTTTGGGGCTTTGTACAATATTCTAGAGAGGCACACAAATCTGTTTTGCAGAAATCTGGAGTAAAAAAATGGTATAACTCCTCATAGAAAGATAATGAACAGTAGGAGGAATGCAGCATTTGAGGGATAAATGGAAAAATTTTCTCCTGGAAGAACACTCATTGTATATGCAGGTTCTAAATCATCACAGAATGCAAATCTACCTGAGCCATCTTGCCACTCTCCTTTTTGTTTTTTTGTTTTTGTTTTTTTTTTTTCTTAACTGAAATAGGTGGCTAATAGCTAGAATAAACTAGAATAAACACCTCTCTAAAAAAGATGATGTAAAATTACATTACAAAAACTTTTTTTTTCCCCATCACTGCAAAAATTACTTTTTTTCCTAGACCTTCAGTTCTGTGAGAGAATGCATAGGGCATCTGGGATGTGTCTCCAAGTAATGTTCTCACCTTGGTATTTGTCTTTAGTGACTCAAATACTGTGACAGCATTTGAAAAATGTTTCTATTTTGGCAAATATCAACTTGTCTTGATACATTTCCACGCACTAACAGTGTGGTTTTATAGAATGCTTGCTCTCTCCTTCTGGACTTCAGGAGCATCTTTGAGTGTTTTTCAAGTGTACCAAAAAAATGTACACTAAAAATCTGAAGTCACTTGGATAGGTTTTAAGCAAGTTATGTTAAAGATCTACATTTCTCTTGTTGCTTTTGAGAACTGCTCACCTACTTTTTCTTTGTGTTGCTCCACAGATTTTGGATGAACTAAAGGCATGAAATTATCTGCATGATTATATTGGTTACTGGCTTGAGTAAATGGGCTTTGGAGCAGAAAGTGGTGTCACTTTTAAATTAATTTAATTAAATTTAATAGCAATTAAAAGCACGATTAGTGCTTTTAATTGGTATTTAAAGCACCAGAACCCTAGGAAGGCAGTTTGATGCTATCAGGTGTATGGTTCCACAAGAACTGGCAGAGGCAGTTGTTGCAGCAAGCACTAAATATCAAATCTGTACTGTGCAATAAAAAGTTGTGCCCCTTATAAGTCAGTATTAGAGCAGGGCAGCAGATGGAATGTGAATCATCATAGGGAAATGCAGCCAAGATAGACACCTTTACCATCTTTTCTTCCACTTTTTAATAATAAATTTTTTCATTATCTGTTTGTCTAAGTTGTCTTCTAGTAAATGCCAGCTGGAAATGAGTGACCGAAACACCAGATGTGATTTAACTTGTAGCAGACTTTGCTGGGAAATTGGAAACTTCCCTATGTTTCTGCAAACATTATCTTATTAAAAAGAATTAAAATTTTAATTAAGAAAATAACTATCTATTGATCATGACGTATTTGTACAATGATACCATACTTGGAGCAAGGAAAAAAGGATAAATGAAGGGAGTACTCTTTGCATCTGGATTTGTGCTGGGTTTCCTTTTCTTATATGCTCAATGAATCACCTGTCCTTGCATCATTTTTGCAGTAGGAAAAAAGATAACTCCTCAAATGTCAGAAAAAACCTAAAGTCTCCTATTTATAAACTGATTTCTTATCAAGTGTGGTGGTCGTTGCTGAATTGGTATTTGAGTCACATGATTACTGCCAAATAATCCAGTAGACTTGGGAACAAGGGTATTTATTTGCTGTACTTTGGGAGAAGCAAAGCAAACTGTAACCACACAATCTTTTTGGCAACTGAAATTTACTTTGTAAAACTAATTTATTATTATTTATTTGAACCATTTGACTTTATTATGATACTATTCGAAAAATATTATTGGTATGTGAAGATAATTTTGCAGATTTCGGGTGCAGTGACTGAATAGAGGAGGAAGACTAGGTGCCTGTCTGGTTTAATCTGCTTTGTTAAATTCCAGATGCTTATGAAGAGCTGAATATGTCAGTCAGTCCATATAATGTCTTTATAAAATTGTGAGATTCACAAGCAGGAAAATGACGTCTCCTTTCCAGTCTCCGAGGCCCTTTCTGAAGTCTGTTGCTTTCCGTAGGGAGAGTTAACTTTTGTGGAAGTAATTTGTGATCATAAAGACATTAAAAATATATATGTATACGTAGTTTTCACTGCTGAATTCTCACAGTGTTTTGTCCAGATGATAGGAGCTGTGTAATGGACTGGGCTAAAATAAGGGTGATCAGGGACTCTGTACCTAGGGCCTTTGCGTGCTTGACTGCTATTCATTCCTCTTTATGGCTCCTGCCTTGACAAGTGAAATGTAGCTGCCTTTGCTTTCCAGACAGCAGCCCGAGTGTTCCAGATGAGACGAAGCCAGCTCATGAAAAAACACGTGGGCAGAGACAGCCAGGTTTTATGATGATCCCCACCCCGCAGAATCCCCTGTGGCTGGCAGGCCAGTTGAAGACATAGATCAGCACGGGCTCTGGATGACAATTGCTCTCTGCTGTGCAGTTGGGTTGCGTTTTCTCTCAGCAGCCTAAGGTAATACAGAGTGATGAATTATGCTGGTAGTTTATTATCTTTATCGTTCCTCATTTTGCTAAGTCTGATCACATTTTAAGAGCTCCTTTATGCAGACCACGGTCTTCTGCTCTGTTCAGGGAAACATTCCAGGAACTCATGTAATACTTGAGTCTCTGAACCAGGCATGTTGAGTGCCTTTTGAAGAGCATGAGCTGGCATGGAGGGTAGAGAAAACCACCCTGAGGATGTCACAGAGAGGCTAAAACCTTCTTGGAGGCTAGCAAGTACTGGTATTTCTTTTTGGGATTGATTCCTTCCTGTCCCCAACAAGATGATGTGAGATTCTTATCTAAAACAATACTGAGAGGAAAATTTTGTTGCTCCTTAGAATGGACCTTTCAGTCCATGGTGATTTTATCTTTATTTCTCTCAGATCTCTGCAGTTCCAGCAAAGACAGCGCACTTCATTTGAAATTCACTTAGTGCTATATTTAACCTTCACATTCTTTCCCCTGCGTTAGAGCTATGTGTAAACAGCTGAGGCTAGAACATTCTATATTAAAGGACACATATTGTGGGTTTAATAATGAGAATACTTTTCATTTCATGTCAGAGCTCAGCAATAGTGGAGTTTGTCCACATGATCCACCTCTGGACACAAGTCAGTAAGAGGAAACCTCTGTGGGAGTCTAAAACGAGTGGAAAATGTGAGTGGAGTACAAACAAGAGGTAGTGATGCACACAAAACGTGTGCTTGTTCTTCCCTTCAAGCACTGTAAGCTGATCCCTTCAGGACTGATTTTTGAAGTTACAGGTTACAGTTTGGTACCCAGTGGTCCTGTAGTGATTCCACTATTCATCTTTGAAATGCTCATGTTACAGCATCTGAAGAGTATCATGCCTGTGTTTTTCAGAATTTCAGCTTATCCCTGGATTCTCTTGCCTAAGAAAGCTTTCATCGAGGAGGAGCTTTGCAAAGGGTTGAATACCTTTCATTGCAGTAAAAAAGAGAAAGTAAAAAGGCAAAGTCTGTTGAAGGTGGATGCATAATACCTGAATTGGCACTGATACTCTGAAATTAAATCACTTCACATCCCAAGCAGCTGCTGGAATCCATCTAAAATTCTTCAGTGATTTCTTCAGAGCTTTAAAATAGTTCAATTTTAAAATCAAAATTTTCATTTAAGGCCAATGTTCTGAGGCAAAATTTTTTTTCAGATTTTCTATTAAATGCTTTCTTAAGAATAATTTGAATTGCATCTTAAGGCTCCATCAGTTACATGATTGCACACAGTAATTCTGTTACAACCTGTAACTTTGCAGTGCTTTTTAAGTCTATGAGTTCTCTTGCAAAACTGTGATGCTGAACCAAACAAAAATCACACTCCTTCTTGGAAAAATATTTCCATACAAAAGGCATGACTTATAAAAAGTTCTTCTAATAGCAATGATGAGGACACTCTCAGGACTGGAAGATATAAAGTTTTTGATATAGGAAGAGAGTCAGAACTTCAAGGACGTGTGGAAGAGAGAGAAGGAAGGAGAGAGCTTCTGACTGTAATTTTTTTTTCTTGTGTCATTTTATGCCACAATATGAGATACTATTTCTATAAAGGTCTTGTTGCTGTACACTTGATGTATGTCCATGAAAATGCACTGCTTCCATCACAGCTTTCAAGTTTTCATGACATTGTGACCAGCCTCTGGCCCTGCATTATGCCATATGTTGTTACCCTTCTTGTTTATTTTCTCTTTCTCTCTCTTTGGTGTTGGGTTTTTTTTCTTTTTTTTTTTTTTTTTTTTTCTTTTTTTTTTTTTTTTTTTTTTTTTTTCTTTTTTTTTTTTTAAATCAGCTGGGAAAGGAGACTCATACTCCCAGCAGCTTTGACTCTACCAGCATTGGAGAATGAAAACTTCCTCCTCTATATACCTAGTGCTTGGAGAAGACAGACTGTGATATAATGTTGTCTGGAAGGTGTAAGAGAGTGTCATCTGCTGTTTTGTTTTGTTTAGTAATTTAACAATTAAAATTCTGAGTAGCTGGCATCTTAAGTCCTCTAAATTGCTAAGATTATACTTTTTTGTGTTCCTGGGAAAATTTTTAAGTGTCATATCTTGCCCTATTTAATATATTTTAACTTGGTCTGTAAAACACTGTGGGCCAGATTTTTTTTTTTTTTTTTCTCTAGCAATTGTGATATCTACAGTTTAGCAGATAAAACCTCAAACCTGTTGGTGCAAGAGCTTAACAGTGTTTAACAGTGTTTGGGCAAAGGGATGCTTCCAATGAGGAGGTGTTTGTGGTATTATTTACCTCCTTCACTCCATCTTCAACACTCTGGAGCATGAGCAGTTTTCAGGACTTAACACTCCAAGCTTTTACAGTGTGTGGCATTCCTCTGGCTGACTACTGAGTAGCAGTTTGCCTCGGGCAAAACATGTTGTGTTCTCGACGAAAAACGTGAGAACTTATCAGTGTTTTTTTATCTCAAAAATCGTTCCAGATGAACACACAACGGGCTTAGCAGACTTTTAAAGCAAACCATGCCCAACTGATTGTACAAGTTGTTAGTGACAAATAACAGCTCTCTGGTGATGATCAGCTGGTTGGGAACTTTGCAATATAATGAGTGTATTAAAGGGGAAACATTTCCCATTATGTAAATTCTGAAGAACTGGAGGGGGACAAAATACCCCTAAACCAGAAGTAATAACAGGTCAGAATATGCAGAGGGATATCTGAAATAATTTAGACTTGGCAAAACTCTGCACCAGTCCCTCAGTGTAAGTGTCAGCCTGTGTTACATGGTCATTTATACCACGTCCTGTTTCTCCAAGCCACGACTGCCAGGTCAGGTGAGCTCCCCTCTTGTGAACAGCTGATGGGAATTTGACATCTTGATGGGTTGAATACTTGCTAAAATAATTCATAGGATGTTAAATTAAAGATTGCTGGTGGGCAAAACACATAAATGGTGTGAGAAAACAAAGGTGTGTAGTTTTAGGCTGCCTGTTATCCCACAGCCTCAGCTGGGTTCTCCCAGGGCTGAATGCTAAGGCCAGTATGTGAGGGCTGGAGTCGGGGATTCTTCTGCAAGCTCTCTCACATTAACTGAGTTAAATGTGACATTTTGGTTTGGCTTTCCCTCTAACAAGAAATAATGAACAATAAAAGCTGCTAAGCTGCTTTTTTTCCCCTCTAAGGAATGAGGGAGAAAAATGTTTTTAGATTTTCTCAGCCTTAGGTGTTGTAGGTATCCAGAAGTTTTGTGTTGCTTGTGTTAATTTTTCATTTTCTGTTTTTCATTGTTTGATTTTGTTTTTGTGAAAGATCCTAAACCCACAGCACAAAATAGCTCATGCAACGGAGACACAGATTAAAAGGAAAGTCTGAAATGCAAATATGTTTTAGAAATATTCCCACTCTTCCTTATTCTGATAAAATTGAAGCTGAAGGATTCTCTTAGAGCTCAACCACCTGACAAGTGTCAGGTGTACACACTATGATCACCACATTGAGCTCTTTCAACCTGTGGCTGCTCTGATGTTTTGGGCTCCTGTGGGGGCTGATACAAGACTTGGCCAGGCTCCTGGCCCATCTTTGTTTCCAAGTGGTGTTGGGTTGTTTGTATTTTTCTCATCAAATTGAGGTGTTCACACTTGTGCTAGCAGATGAGCTTAAGCTATGAAAACAAAAGAGCAGCAGCATCACGGAAAAGAATATACTGAAATGTTTTTTTAAAAATGCAGAACTTGTTGCGAAATCTTTATTGTTCTTAATATTTGCTATTTTCTTCAATTGCTCTGCATTTCTGCCAAAGAAATTGGAAAATGTGAACACGGTGGAAAGGAAGGGATGCAAAGTATTGAAAGGACATTTAAAACTAGGGTAAAATATTGCTTAATGTTTATTGAAAATGTGTGGGAAGTTGAGTATTTTTGTATATAATGTGCTGATGTATTTTACAACAGCACATATAAACTGTGGGAATGTCACTGAAATTATACAGACACAGGCCAGATGAGCAGTGTGCCTATGCTTTTGTGGTTTTTTCCTAGCACATATAGAAAAATGCAGGCTGGTATCTTTTGCTAATTTCTGCTGGAGTTTTGGAAAGAGAGGAAACGTGGGACTGAGTCCATTTAAGGAAAAAAAAAGTCAAGATTACAGGAGAGCAAATGGCTGCATAGATTCTGTAAGTATGTGTCGACATTGCCTGTAGTAACTACTTTTATTACATAAAATAAATTTAACATTGCAGTCCCTCTTCATAGGCACCTCTGAGACCTTCTAGGATGCTGATAACTGATGGAAGTCTGCCTGAGGAGTACTTTGCACAAATTCTATAAAGGCTTTGGAATTAGGGCTGTGGCTTGAGGGATTTGTGAGAGGGAGGGGAAGCGAAGGGCTATTCAGTCAGAGAAAAAGCAACTATTTAATAATATGTAAAAACAAAAGGTTGGCTTAGTGAGCATATCCTGGACTTTAGAGAGAATGGCAAACATCTGTGTGTTATGGATCTGCCTCCCCCTGTACTCACCCCTCCCAATAGTGGGCTGATAAATCATTTTGAAGTTGAGTGCCAGGTACATGACATAAGTTTTGGGAAGAATTAAACACTGCGCTTTACAGCAAGGATGACTGAAAACCTTTCATGAACGTCTGACAAGTGCCATCTTTAGCAGTGATGTCTAACCTAATAACACTTTATGTCTTCCCTTTTTCATGTGAGAAAATAAACCCAGGCTTTGCTGCGGTGCAGCAAGTAATTGCTGCTTGTCTTATGTTCTGACAAACACCCGCTGCAGACACGAGACAGAGCAGTTTGAGTTTTGGCTTCCTAAATTGAAATTGCCTTAGTGTTGGATTACTGCTTTGCAAATGAACAGCATGTTTTATTCTTTTTTCGTTTTTTTTCCCCATTTTTTTAAAATTTCTTTTTCTTGTTCTAATATTAATACATTTTTGAAATGGAAACTCAGTGAATTAGATCATTTTTCCTCGGTCTTTATCCCTTGGGATATCTAACCTATGTTGCTTGTTTTAATTGAATTACTGCATTTTCCATATGATTAAATGCCTAAATAATGAAAACTTATGGGACTCAGTTTTAATACACATGTATGGATATGAGCAACAAGGGGAATCATATGATTTTACTCAAGGTGAAATCTTTAAGTAGCAAGCATTTCTCTTCATCTCTGTTCAGATCAAATGAAAGTTGTGGAACAGTAAAATAGAAAATGTGCTTTCGGACTGTGGTGTTCAATGGGTGGGAGCAAATATTCTCTAGGGAAGTGGACTGATAGGAGAAAAACCAAAACTGGTGTCATGAATTCTGGGGATGTTCCAGGCAGAAATTTTCACAGTTATACTATAATATGGTTTGGATTTTGGCACAAGGGCCTTTTGCCATGTAGCAAGGTATGTCTTGGAGGAATTTTTCAGGGCTTCCACATTTTTAATTTACAGGTGCTGGTGGCTTAAATCAAGCCAGGGTTTGGCTTAGTGTGGATAGGTACTGGGTATCTAATCTAAAAATCACACTAGCCATTTTTAAGCCTGGAATGGTAAAGTGCAGGCAAGAAGTCAGGAACTTCAAGTGAGGAAAAAATGCATTTAGAAGTCCATTTAATTTCAGTTGCAAGGAAAGAGCACTGCAGTTTGTTGGCTTGGTAAGCATATTCTTACTTCACAGTATCAGGACTGATAGGGAGAAAATTGCTTTGAGTGAAGGAGTAAGTGGTGCAGGCATCCCTCCTTTCAGGAACTCAGCAGCTTTCCAGAAGTACTTGGGTATCATGCAGGACCAGCTTCCTATCCTGGCTTCCAAGCTCTTGAATGTTTGGCTTTGCTAAATTTAAAAGGATGATAAGAAACTATAGGCTGCTTCTGGGAAACCAAACTTCAACAGCACTGCAGGATCTCAAACCATCCTTCTACCTTTTGTGTCATGCTAATTAGATCCAGGTTGTTTTCTCCTCTGTCAGTAGACTGAGAGCCTACAGAATTTCCTTAAAAATCTTTTCCCAAAATTAATTTTGTACCAGTTACTTTCAACCCATTTCTAACATTGAAGTACGAGGTACTTGGTCTGGCCTCTTTTTTTGTATTTCATACTGACCCATCAAATGAGAATTCTTTCTAGTTTTCAGTCACTAGCAAGTTTTTGGTTTCAAGCCAGCTATAATTGGTAATAAATACAAAATCAATATCTCTAACTTTGAGAAATTTAATTTCCAAATTTTGTTCAAATCAAGATTATTTAGCAGTATGTCTAAGTGACCTCTCCCCTTTAACCATTTCTTCACGTACTTTACTACTTCTACAGTCTCCACTGTTCTTCAGCTTTGAATTTTCATGTGATGTGATCTCATCGTTTGGAGGATTGATTGTATTTCTACAGAAAGATCTATCTTATATTGTCTGTTTCTAGTAGACCCAGGCTGTATTTGGTGAAATCTTTCAGCTGCTTGTCTATTTCGAATATACTGTCATAGTTTTCCTTTTCCTTTTCGTTTTTTCCTTTTCGTTTTTTCCTTTTCGTTTTTTCCTTTTCGTTTTTTCCTTTTCGTTTTTTCCTTTTCGTTTTTTCCTTTTCGTTTTTTCCTTTTCGTTTTTTCCTTTTCGTTTTTTCCTTTTCGTTTTTTCCTTTTCGTTTTTTCCTTTTCGTTTTTTCCTTTTCCTTTTTCCTTTTCCTTTTCCCTTTTCCTTTTTTCCTTTTTCCTTTTTTCCTTTTCCTTTTTTTTCCTTTTCCTTTTTTTTCCTTTTCCCTTTTTTCCCTTTTCCTTTTTTCCTTTTCCTTTTTTCCTTTTCCTTTTTTCCTTTTTCCTTTTTTCCTTTTCCTTTTTTCCTTTTCCTTTTTTTTCCTTTTCCTTTTTTCCTTTTCCTTTTTCCTTTTCGTTTTTTCCTTTTCGTTTTTTCCTTTTCGTTTTTTCCTTTTCGTTCTTTCCTTTTCGTTCTTTCCTTTTCGTTCTTTCCTTTTCGTTCTTTCCTTTTCGTTTTCCTTTTCCTTTTTTCCTTTTCCTTTTCGTTTCTTTCCTTTTCCTTTTTTCCCTTTTCCTTTTTTTCCTTTTCCTTTTTTTTTTTTCCTTTTCCTTTTTTCCTTTCCTTTTTTCCTTTTCCTTTTTTTTCCTTTTCCTTTTTTTCCTTTTCCTTTTTTCCTTTTTCCTTTTTTTTCCTTTTCCTTTTTTCCTTTTTCCTTTTTTTCCTTTTCCTTTTTTTCCTTTTCCTTTTTTCCTTTTCCTTTTTTCCTTTTCCTTTTTTCCTTTTCCTTTTTTCCTTTTCCTTTTTTCCTTTTCCTTTTTTTCCTTTTCCTTTTTTCCTTTTCCTTTTCCGAGCCAGGCTTGTGTTTTATGGGTTTATTCCTTCTCTGTCCTTTTTAGCTGTAATCACTCCACTGGTTGTTTACAGGTGTGATTTCACTGATCCTCCTGTGTAAATTTGAGGGCATGCTGGATGTAAGGTTTCCACTTCTGCAGTCTTGGAAGGAATTAAAGGCAGCAGGAGTTTAGGTGATTGGGTAAAAGAAAAGGATAAAGAGATGCCTGCACTGTTTTTTGAATCTGAGAAGAGCTGTTGCTTCAAAACCTGATGGTTCACATCATCCCTAGCAAGAAATGAAGAAAAAATTGGTGATGGTCAGGCATTTACAAATTGAAACTGTTTAAATATATTTTCCCAGAGGATCACCTCATATTTTTGTTCTTACTTCATCGTGATGTTTCTTTGAGATGGTTTGTTGTAGTTATTTTTCAACAGGGATTGAATGTGCCTTCTCTTTGAGTATCAGTGGTGACAAAGGGTGGGTAGAGTACCTTTTGTTCTGGAAAGAGGTAGCTTATTTTATTCTTCTAGATTAATATTTGAGGGGTTTTTTTTTATGTTGAATAGTGTTCTTTTTGTTCTAAGTTGACTTTCTCTCCTGTTATGGGGAGAATGGTTGCTGTTGTAATGCTTTATTGGGAATAAGTTCTATGCAGGACATCACTGTTGTGACATGGTGGGGTCAACTAGGAGAGACATTTTTCTTTTTCTATTCTTCACTTGCTATAACAGGTTTGTTGGATTAGTCCCTCTCCTTTCCTTGTTCTTGCTCTCTTTCCATGTAGCTCACATTTTCCTTCCCACAATCTGTCATCCTACTTTCCTACCAAACAGAAAAGATCCATTTGTTATAAATTTAAAAATAAATGTTAAACAACCAGGAGTAAAGAAAATGAACAGACAGCCAAATAGTTTTCCCTGATGATCTTTCCTGATCTTTGTCCCACTGCATAAATAAGGGAATAACTAAATTGCCACCACATTCAGAGATGAGTAAAATGCATATGTGAATGTTTATTAGCTTTCCACTGCAGAGATTTATTTCCCTACTTGTTTAAATATTTTGAGAAACACACTGCAGCATTTAAACATGAAAAGTATACATTTCATATAGCTTTCCAGTTTTTGCTCTTCTATGGATGAAATCAAAAGTATGCTGGCCTCAAAGCATCAGCATTTCCATCCTGACCTCTGGATGCCTACTGAGCAGTGAGAAAGAAAGTTTTTTTCTCCTTGAAATTCCAAGTTTCATACTTGCATTTAATCAAGGGATCTTGCTGTCTCCAGGTTTCTCCATCTCCACAAAACAACACAGTACTGATTTCAAGGCCAAATTTTAGACATTCCTTCAGCAGGTAATCGTTGTGTCAAAAGGTATAGTTGATTATTTTGAGTGGAGGATAGCATGAAAAGCTGATCATAGATGATAACTTGGGTCTAAGTCATTTGAGGATGAATCAGTTTGATTTCTGTGTATGAATTTACTGAAACAGATTAATGATTAGAGTAATTGAAAGACTTGTAAAGTCTTCTCAGCTGGTTGAAGAACTTAGGGACACAAGCTTTAAGGGAAGAGCACTAATATTAGCATTAATAACTAAATGTTTCAACAAGGTATTGGAAAGAGTCACTCAAGGCTGTACAAGAAGTTATCAAAGGGATTAATGAGCTTAGGAAAAGCAAATCTTGGGTCTTGTGTAGATTTATTAATGGTGTGGTATAAAATACACGGTTGGCTTTTGTGTTAAACACCAAGAGATCCTTCAAACTCTATGACCTTCTGAAAGGGAAGGAATGACTGAGACTAGACTGTTCCATGTCTTGAGAAAGAAAAGAATCAGTGATAAACTACTCTTTAGCCATGTAAGTACAGCAGTGTCAAGAAGATCAATAGAATAAGTATGAAGGACCCATGGAACAGAGGTTGGCTGAAGTACAACTAAAAATGAATGCACAGAATTATTGCTTCCTATTAAGGAACTTTCTGTACTTTATCAGGAGGAAGGCAACCAGCAAAGACTTTATTAGAAGGTTGCTGTCATGATGGAGATGGTGGCAAAATGCTGAACTTACAGAGGTGAGATCTGAGCAGGATGATGAATCCAATATCAGGGAAATAAACCCTCAGGTCCAGATTGCCAGAAGTTTTTGTAAACCTCGTAATTTCATGTAACTCAACAGTTACAACTTCACTGTCTGCCCTACAGAAAATCAAAATGAATACTTAAGTATTACTCTACTCTCAGTCGTAAGCACTGCTGTACTCTTTCACCTCCCTTCAAATACTGATTGTGAGCAGAAAGGAAACCTTTCTAGCTTCTTCTGGATAGCTGTGGAAAACTAAGTTTTTGTCTGTTTTTCATCAGAAACACAAGATCTAGAACACTGTCTATGAAATAGGTTATTTGGAGTGACAGATAATAAACCAGGAAATTTTGGGCTTTGGGAAAGGAACTGCAAGATTAGAGGGAAATTGGTTGTTAGAGATTTTCCTGCAGTCAGTTTTGGACATTTAAGAAAAACAAAACAAAAAGCTTGGAGAGACTCAAAACATGAAGAAAGAACAAAACAGGGGAATGATAAGTTTTTTTGACTGGAGCTTGACTTGTTTGCTATGGCAAGCAATGGCTGAAAGCAATAACAAATTCTTGGTATTGAAGCTTAAAATATTTTTTCCTATAAGAGAAGAAATTATTTTACCCATAAATAAATTCAAACAAGAGATGAGAAGATTATAATAATCACGGAGAGATTTTTCTGTACAAACTCTTGGGTTTAGGCTAGGCTTTTTGTGCTTAGTTTGAGTTGCGTGAGATTGTCTAGACTGAACTCTGTGACCTGAGTCATAGGACAAGTTGAGGTCTCCAGTGTTTGGGGATATTTTAATGTATCTGTAGTCTGATGTTATTGGCATGTCTGCCCTTCCTCGTGATTCATTTCTGTCTTTTGCTGTGTTTACCCCGCTGAATCACTTGGGTTAGAATTTTGTTGTTGTTGTTCAACAGGGTATTTTTCAGTGGACTGGGTGGAGGAGGTATCTGAATTACCAAATTGTTGGGGATTACCTCCCAAGATATGAATGGACTGCCAAAAATGTAGGTACTTCAGGAACAGTGGTGGTTAGAATGTCTGTTTTCCCAAACAGGCAGTTCGGTCCTGACCTTGCAGTGTAAACAGCCAGAAGGACTGTAATCTGTTATTTTGGAAAAAGCTCTGTCCTACAAACATTTATCCTCGATAATAAACTCTCCCAGAGATGAAATAGTAGCATAAACATGTAAGGTATATTGACATCAGGCCTCTGGAATTTCTCACCAGCAAAATATTTTAATACAAGTAAATGTCTAATATTCTTAGCTTAATACTGCTCTTCTGTTTAGTACTTGTGGCCCAAGACTGCCAGCAGAGCTGCCCAGCAGAGCTGAGATGGAGAGGGTTTTAATGAATACTTATAGTAGAAATCTCAGGTTTTTTGAGGGAGGTTTGGTGTGATTGTTTTGTTTTTGTTATATTTTCAACCTGAAGTGGGGGATGCTTGTTGTATTTTATCTATTAAGCTGTACTGATGTAAGGTAAGAATATGTCTTATAATTATTGTTATTAAATATTAATAATGCTGATCTCAGAGGGGTGTTTGATAGAGGAGAGATGGCTAAATGGTTGTTTACAGTAAAAATATGATACCTGTTAGGTCTGAATATTTCAAACAACATATGTTGCCTTCTCTGATTCAAAAGCCTGGGAATTGCTACAGGACTAGAATAATGCTTTCAAAGAAAGCTTTTGAGGCAGAGAAAATAAACCAATTGAACAAGAACAATCTTTATACAAACTGTCTAAACAGATAAAAATAAACCTGAAAAATGTCTCCTGAGCTGTCTGCTAGACTCCTTGTACTTCACCACTGGGATTTGTAGAACTGCAGTAATATGGGAAGAAGAACATGAGCATGAGTTACTTTGCCTTGAGCACACCTATTTAATTTAACTCTGTCTTACTCTGCCCCCAGTTTGGCATTCTGCCAGACGAGTGCCCTGACATCTTGCATTTTATACCCACATGAAAAAACATTACTGCAGATTTTTAAAATGTGAAAAATGCGAGTGGTTGAGAAAACCAGAATGGTATTTCAGAACATGGGTACTCTTATGGATGTTTAAAGTATGTTGCAAGTAAACATTTGTTCCAAAAGGAATCAGTTATCTTCATCAACTTTTCCATGGGAAAAGAGGGAGAGCAGGTCTGAAAATTATTTTGTCTGGATATTTGCTTGAGGTATTTTGAGCAAAGGGAATAATACTAAAACTTCCTGTGGCCCTGTTTCAAGTGTGACCCTTGTTTATTTTGATCTAAGCTTTTTTAATCTGTGTCTCCACTGACTTTGGTCTGCTAAGTTGTCTCTCTGCATGTCTTCAGTCTTTGCTGTGAAGTGACCTCATCCAGCAGTTATTTAATTTTGCTTGTTTTTTTCTTCCTTTTGTTGTGTGTGTTTCATATTCCTGTTGTTGGTGAAAGTGGTGATAGTACTCATTTTTCCCTTTCTAGGCAGCTTTGTAAAGCAAATCCAGGTACAGTAAATTGGAGGTGCTCTGTTTTGTAAAGTGAACTTCATCAATTGGCGGTGTTTGCCATCTGCTTCTTCTTAAAAAGACTCTTTCCCCCCAGTGATTAGAACTAACCATTGCCCTAAACCAAATTACAGTAGCTTCACTCTATAAAATATGCATATTTTTGCTCACATGACCCTTTAATGAGTAGGCTCTTTTGGATTTGTTTGGCATCAAAAGTACATAGAATCACAGAATCCTGGAATATGCTCATTTGGAAGAGAGCAATCATCATTGAGTCTAGCTCCTGGCCCTGCAGAGGGCTCAAAATCTTAGGGTGGAAAAAGTTAATTAGTGCTATGGCACCCAAAGCAAATAAAACCATGATTAAAATTATAATTCTCTAGTATGTTTGCAGTTTTGTGCTTGGGAATAAATGTTTTAGGTATCACGGGTTAGCTCAATCAACCAGCCTGGATATATCAATTTAGTAAAGAGTAGGAATTGGAGATAAATGCAATATTTAGCTGTTAACTCCCAGCAGAAGCCTTTTGAAATAGTCTCTTGGTATGTTAGAGCCGTTGACTGCTCACTTACCTGTATTTGATCACACTGGTGATTTTTACCATACATTTGCTGTATGTTTCAGCTGAAAGGGCAGAATTCTGTCCAGTGTTTTCAAGTGTAGAAAATTAGTGGTTCAGAGACCTTTGTCACTGATGTCTCTGAGAAGAAAGCATCTCAGTCAAGTGCTAAAATGTGCTTGATGCACATCTTGCTCTGAAAGTCACTGTCTTCTAATGTGACTGATGGATTTGTGTATTTTTTGGATTTGTGCTCCTGTCCAAACAAGGAAAGGAGAGTGTTGTCTCACCAGGGGAAAACCAGGCTTATGGTTTAATTTCCACTTTTGCTCTATACGTTGTTGGTGTAAATTTATTAAGGGAGAATCATGCATTGAAATCTTGGGTAGTTTTAGCATTCTAATTCCCTCTTAAAATTCTTACCCTCTGTGTCTTTGGTGCCCTTGCTTTTTCACCTGTGATGGAGACACACAAGGATGATTACAGTATAATTGACTACAGTGAGTGAAGCCCTGAGATACTGAAATGGCAGTGGTGCTGCTTGCCTCTGAAAAATGCTGCCAGAAAGCCCAGCTTTCACATAGGCTACACGTGGAAAAGAGCCAAGGGAGAAAATGTTGCTAAGTGAATGTAATGCTATATATATATATATATATACACACACATACAAAAGATTTTGGCATGAAATGGGACAAGGAAAAAGCAGCTGAAGCCAAGGGGCAATATCAAAAGAGGAAAGGCATTACACTGTGACTAAGAGACAGTGGTTCAAACCCCTGGGACTCACTGCCCAGTTCCCTCTTACCACAGCTTAGCGGAGAAGGGATTTCAAGTCTCATCAGAAAGATGAAAAGCAAAATACCGGCTTTGTGCAGGAGGAAGATAGACCTGGTCAATTATTTTCCAGCTGCATGGGTATTTAAGCCACAAAGCAACGTGGGATTGGGCTGCTCTTTTACATGAGGCTGAAAGCTGTTCAGCTGCTGATAGTCTGAGGGGTACAATATCCCAGCAGAGGGGCATGATGTCAGTCCCTGCTGAGTAGCAGCTAAGCCTTCTCCAGAGGGCTTAGCCCTTGCTTTTTGAATTCCACAACAAGTCTCATTTTCTTTCTCAGTCAAGACCCTTAAAGTAGGTGCAGCAAAGTTTTATGTTTGGTTAGAGGCAAGGAGCTAGCATGCCAAAACCACTCTGAGTCAAGGATGGTAGAAGAGGATGTTGCTATTTCTTACCTCTCTAAGCCTTAGGAAAGGCAGGATGTTGTTAAACATCAGAGGGAACCAGAACAGACAAAGCTCCCTAAAGATTGCTGTTCTTATGCTGCACAGAAGTACCCTGTTCTGTGTGAATTGGTTTGCCATTGACCTGGGATCTGGGAATGATGGTGGGAAATCATCCTGAAAAGCACCAGTGGAAAGCTCCACCACAGAGAAAGTTGTCTGTGGAAAAGAAGACAGAGAGAGGTGGGGAAAGTTGTCAAAGAAATAGACAAGACCAATCAGGGGGAAAAGATAAAGTTCTTATGTGGTGTTCTCCTCTTACTTCCTGATTTTTTTGGTTGTTGCTGGAGAGTGGATCTGTGGTAGCTCAAGGCTGTTTTTTGGTAATATTAATGGGGGTTATATAATTTAATACGCATTCCTGAATTCTGTGGATTTAATGGTTTCTAGGACTTGAGGCTGTAAGTCTGTTCCTGTGCTCACACGGAGAATGCCAAATTTAAATTTCAGTAGTGAAATGTATGGTGTCTGAGTGAGAGAATTCCTGAAAATCCCTACATCTGTTGCATCTGTGGACAGCTACTGCTATACTTTTTAAAATTTTTTAATGGTCTTCTTATGGTACCGTTCATTAGCTATATGCAGAAAAGATTACTGTCAATGCAGGTGGATTAATTATGCATGTATTTGTTTTATTTAGATATGTGGTCTTTTTTATTGGGATCTTGAGAACATGCTGTTATAGAAAAATATCTTTAGGGCTCATTTACAGGGCTCTTTTCTGAGCAAGCAAAGTGAGATTAAGAAACCATTGTTTCCCCCACATTAGCTTTGCATCAAGATACCATCCTTGTTTTTTATTTAAATTGTCGAGACGTTGATGCATGAACATTTTTCTTGCATGTTTTACTTTGAAAGTTGATATAAACACATTTACAGGATTGTGTTTGTACCTACCATGGTTCCATCAAGTCTCAAGCAATAACCAAGAATGAAAATAGGGTGACTGTTACCACTGGAAAAAAGAAGAAAAGAGCATTTGGCTGACTTCTAATGATTTCCATGGTATTTTCCAACAAACTTCTTTGAGAACGATGTAAGGGATAAATATATCAGGATGAGCACAGGATATTGCCATGAAACTATTCTAGGTGTTTCACTGAAGAGAACTAGATTGCCTGCCAATTCACCTGGTTTTCTGGTACATCATTTTCTCTGCTATTTGGCCCTGCACCATTCTTCCCCCATCCCACACTTTGCACATTCCTTCCCTGCAGCTGGAAGGAAGGCTGTACTGCTTCCTTCTCCCACAAAAGCATTCCCCCCAGAACTTTAGAAGATGATGGCTTTTTCTCTCATCTTGAATTCAAACAATGTGAAATCCAGACTTTTTAATCTTTATTTTTACCTATATGCAAGAGCTATGTATAATGCACATGGAGGAAAACAGATACATGATAGCTGGCAACTATCTGAGTTGCTTTTTCATGTATTTTCCATAATGGCACTCTAACAACCTATGAGACCTTAAAAAGTTCTATATATTTTTTTTTCTTATGAGGAGTTTGTGTGTAAATTACTGGGGCAGCATTTTTAATAAGGTTCTCATCCAGCCACAGAAAAGATGTCAGAGGTGGGCGCTCCCAGAATAATAATAATATTAATAATAGTACTAGGTCTAGAAGGATCCCTCCACCATCCCATCCATCTCTTCGCTGGAAGGTTACTGCCTGGCTGTGTCTGCCTGTTGTGGTGGCGTTTCTGTAGCTGTGCAGCATCTAGGTTCCTGAACCTGACAAACCTCTCCTCTTCCCTTTTACTTGTGGTTTAAATACTTTCCAGGCATCTTGGCTAAATCACCAAATGTGATGAAAATAACAATTTGAGCCTTTACATATAAGCCACATCTGCTTCTCTCAATCTTTGAAAGAGGCTGCATTTTAGCAGGCTAAGGGCATGTAGCTATTGAGTACTTTGTGTGGAACAGAACTTTGAGCATAATGTGGGATCTTTGGAGGAAAAGAAGCATCTCCTCCTGTAGGAGAAGGGAATACAGGTGACCTTGCCCCTGATAAGTAACATCTGTGTTAATTACCCAATAGTTTTGCCCCTGTGAGTCACAGCTGTAGGCAATAAATATATGTGTGATAAAAGGGGAATCATGGAGAAGAAGGATCCTGAGGAGAGAGGATCCCTGCAGTGAGGTCAGTGTGGGTGTGCAGTCAGAGCCTGTTGGTGGAACCTGCAGTCACAGTCTAGCCAGGTAAAAGCTGCAGTCAGAGTCTGCAAACGGATCCCTGCAGTCAGAGTTCAGCAGGAAATAACCAGCAGTCAGAGGGAAACCCACAGCAGGAGCTGCTGCAGGCAGTCAGTGAATGGCTGGAGTCAGGATGGCTGAGCTGTAAAGGGGAATAAACCAGGGCCCTTTTCATGCTGTGATAAGTAAGAAGTGTGTGTCTTGGCTCATTTCTGCCCTCTAACAAGAGGGCTGCTGCAGCATCCTCCTGAGGTAGGGGTCTGTGTATGGAGAAGTGTGAGAGCCACCTGTGGCTGCTGTCCATGTGCCATGCTCCACATCATGGACAGCGCTGCCAGGCCTCATTCATCTGTCACTGCAAAAAACATGCCCTAAGGTGTGGGAAATTAAATGCCGCCTTCCATGCTCATAAGCTCTGGAGAGAAAAGAAAAAGGAGTTTGGAAATCTGCCTGTCTCAGCAGCACCTGTGTGTGGGCTGTGCCGTGTTCTGCACACCCTACAGCTCAACACTGCCTGAGCCCTGCAGGTGCAGGGCTGGGAAGGACAGAGAGGGGGATGCTAGACATTCCCAAGGTGGCTTTTTGATCCACCAGGAAGAGCACATCAAGTGTCTGGGCTGTTGAGTGTATCAGATATAGCCTCTGAGTAGTGCCTGGATGCTGAACTGGAACAATGAGATAACAGAGAGTGAAATGGACTATGGAAAATATAACTAGAAAATACTGTCTAGATCACCTAATTCATCAGCCTTTCAAGGCAGGATTGTTCTCAAATGTGTTTTCTGGTATGTTGTCCAGTTTTGTTTTAAAGAAGCCTATTAAAAAGTTTAAATTGAATATTGTGCTTTAGCTTGGAGTGAACGTATGCTGCATGGTCTCTGTGACACCGCTGCATAATTTAGAATTCTTGCCATGCTATTAATAAATCTAGACAAAGACCAGATGCAAGCAAGCTGTAGCTGAACTCAAGAATCTGCAAAAGCTGGTCTAACCTCTTTAACAGCAGAACATATGGCTGTACATTAACAGCCTCTGCTTGCCTTTTTTTTTTTTTTTTCTATTTTTTTTTTCTAAAATGAGGCATTTATTGAAAGCATGAGGGGGAAGAAAGCTAAGAACAGAAATAAAGCATGACCTTTGATATGAAGTCATCTTCTCTGACAGTTTCACCATTTAGTATAGATTGATGGGTCTGTACATCCAACATCCTGTTACAATTTTATAGCCTACACTTCTGTTTACTTGGTGTCTCCTTTTTCATTCTTTCTATGTTTAAGTCATAGAAGAATTTTAGGGCAAGCATATATAAACCTTATGTGGTTATATATTTGAGGTGTAACAAGCACAAGGTCTTACAGCAACCATCTGATAAAAGTAAGTTGTGTCAAAGGGTAATTATTTGCATTTTTTGAAAAAAAAAAAAAAAGCTGTTTGAGAAAATTCTACTGGTGGTCTGGAAACTTTCTTGTTTCATGTTGGAAAAGTGATCCAACTGTTCTTGGTGGAAATGGTAGCACATAATAACCTATATTAAGGCAAACTATGAAATATTCTCTGTGGCAGTACAGGAGGACGTAATTAATGACTATTTCATTTGCATGGATGAACAAACATAATGCAACCACATGTGAAATGTTGTGCATCCTTTCTGAGAGGCTCTTGACAACAGCCAATTACCAGAAGTCTCTGATGCTTCTTGACTAATTGTTCTCCTCCATGACAGTGCTTGTGACAAGTCTCTGGAGAGAAGACACAGAAGAAAATTTTTCTGATTTTTTTTTTTTTCAGAATCTCCTGATCTCTTTGTTTTCAGTACACATATATGTCCATGTTCCATAGTAGCCCCATTTCCTTGGGGTTCAGCTCATGAACTTTGAGTCATCTGGTTTTTTAACGTGAAAGGAGGAGTTTGGCATAGATTTAAAACAAACAACAAAAATCATTACTGTGGGTGTTGGCTTCCTTTAGAAAAACTTGGTACAGTATAAATTCTCCAGGTAATCAGTATAATTTTGTGTATTTGATGCAGAATTGCATCAGGTTGATGTGTCTTATTAGTTCTGACTGAATTACATTGATTTAGATTTCTTTCAAAAGTTGTTGCTTGAAAGCTTCTTGAAATTCTTGTTAGCAATATCATGGAATATTTACATTGCTCTTTCTCAAAGGCTGAAAAATATAACAATCTATTTTCTGGTTAGTTTAATAAATAGGAATCCCCTGGATATAATTTGTACTCAAACATACAGTCCTGGGCAGAGCTTTCGTCATCTGAGGCCCAAATCTGGTGGTGTTGTTTTTTTTTTTTTTTTTTTTTTTTTTTTTTTTTTTTTTTTTTTTTTTTTTTTTTTTTTTAAATGTGGAAAGGAAACACTGCAAATGGATTTGAGACATTAACAACTAAATTGTTGAAGTAAAATAGTTATTTTCATTTTAAAAGTCAAATTTCCTTTAATCCAAGGGAA
This sequence comes from Sylvia atricapilla, assembly GCF_009819655.1. Classification (NCBI taxonomy): domain Eukaryota; kingdom Metazoa; phylum Chordata; class Aves; order Passeriformes; family Sylviidae; genus Sylvia; species Sylvia atricapilla. Next base: position 66,583,808 of record NC_089143.1, read on the forward strand.
AATGGAACAACATTTTCTTTCATCTTGTTTTCCATTCTATATTATTTTAATGTTCTTATTTTTGCATACGTGGCACGTACTCTTAATAAGCCATGATCTCAAGAATATATGAAATTGAAAGTAATGAGGGGAATTTACTTTGCCATTGCCAAATAAATTCTGAAACTGTGTGTGGAATAATAAGGGATAAATTTTGTTTTTAAAGGGAGATTTTGTCAATTTTACATTGAACATGAGAGAAACGGAGCTATTAAGTCAATTGATTTGTTCAAGAGCTGTTATCTAGAAAAGACAGTTGCAGTCATACTCTGGCAGTCATGGCATTGTCATGAGGAAAGCAGCTTTGTTACATTTATGTTTATTATGCTACTTTGATTGCTAAACCCAGGTGTGGTTTATTTATGCTCATGGTAGGTTTTTGTTATTCTGATTGTGCTCCTTAAGGTCCCAGCCAGGCAAAGTCCTATTGCAGCACCTGCTGCAACTACCTCTCAGTGCCTTACAGAGTAAATTCCTGAATGAAAGCATCTGTGGAGCAAGGACTTCTCTCAGCTTCCTGCAAAACGTGCCTGATAAGTCATTATCATGTGGCCTGTTTTAAGGAATTTCTATTGGAATAATCAGGTTTTTTTCAGAATCTCAGGGCCGTTGCTCCAATTAATCTTGTCAATAGTATTTGAAAGAGATGTACGTATTAATTTGGTTTTTCTTTTCATTGCTTAATGAGTCGACGTAGTGCCTTAAGCTATCAATTTCTGTGTTGTAGTGGCTTGTGCAAAGTATAAATGAGAGAAATGATTTACCACCTGAATGCTTGGCCAGGAGCTGAACTTCGATGATCCTTGTGATCCTTTCAACTGAGAATAATCTGTGATGCTGTAATTTTATGGCATTGAAACAACACAGGAGCTAATGTAACTGGATAGAGACTTTGTAATACTTAAACACAGAATTGTTAGAGCGTGTCAATTTACCAAAGTGCAAGTACAGGGATTTAATATGATTTGCCAAGTTCCCATAATAATCACACAGTTTAGTACTAAGTTAATCTGAAGTTAAAATATCAAATCTGATGGTTGGTGGTTTCCAAACTGAAACTCTTCCATAATTTAGCTAGACTTAAGTTTGCTGTCCTGTTTTCTTAGTGTACGAACATTGTCTAAGAAAGATTTTTGATGCCATGGTGTCTATTCTTGACTTTCATGCTCAAGTCCACCAAGCATCTTTGAGTCCTTGCACTTGTTTTTTGCCTGTATGCCCACTTTGTTCTGAACTCTCAATCTTTTATGCACAGCTAAAGTAATGGAGGGAGCTGTTACTCTGTGGGAGTGGGTGCAGCAGAGGGATATATGATTGCTGCCTGTGTTTAGAAAACCTGTTAGAAATCCTATCAATTACTGGAATTCATCTTTATTGTGAGGAGAATTCCCCTCTCCCTCAATATTCTACTCACAAATACCCTCTTCTGTTGAACCTTGCATTTTGTAATGGGGGATTTAATCTCCTGTCCTTCAAAACCTTGTCCATCACTTTGCTGTTCTTCCAGGTCTGCAAACTGTCTTATGCTCCAGTGGTACAAGTGTTGGGATTAAGCTGGACTGCTGAAGTGATGACATGAGATTCCCAGGGTGGCTGTGATATTTATCCAGGGAGTCTGTAGTCTGTCCCAAGGTGCGTCCTTCAGGTTGGAGTGGCTACCTAAAATCTCATGATGGATCACGATGCTTCATGTAGGAATTTGGGGAAGGGATCTCAGACCTCTTGAGAAGTGAGGGAGCACTGAGCAACAGGCCTGCAGCAGCAAGGACATCTTTGCCAAAATACCTGAATAGAATGAGTAGTGGTATGAGTGGCACTGAGGTTTTGAGTCTGTCTTTCATCTTAATATTATACTCCTATGGATTGCTGGTTAGCACATTTTGAAAGCAGAACAGCTTTTATTTTTATTACCTGGTAGGACATAAGGACAACAGGCATATATTAGTGTTGAATTATACATTTTGTTTCTCTCTTTTTTTTTTTTTTTTTAATTGGAAAAATGCATTTTTTATTTAATTTTGTGTAAAATTCCTAATTAAAAAAGGACTTTTTGAGATCTTATAGCGGCCTCGGATAACTTGCTCAGCTGGATTTTTCTGAATGTGCCTCGTGCTCAAGTATCCTAAGGTTTGCACAGGTTATGCACATCATTGCCTTAGAAGCTAGATAATAAATGTAAGGATCATTCTCATCCCTGGCTGTCTGGGTGTGGCAGAGGAGATTTTTTGTGTTTTCATCTTCTTTCATTACTGTACTCAGCTTTTACTATGATTGCTGTTCAATACATGTTTCAATTTACTCTAAATAATATTAGAAAATCCAATTCCCCTGTTTATTTATGCTATAGGAATAGCAATGCCAAGAGAAGGGAATTTCCTCTCTCTGCTTCCTTGGCTCTTTGTCATGGTTTGTGATGTTTTTAAGCAGACTGAGTGTCAGTAATGAGCTTTTAGGGCAGCAGAGTAAGAACGTTTGGAATGAAATGGGTGACCTGTAACCTTCTGGAGTGGAGAAGGCTGATTCTAAGGGAGGTAGCAAAGATTTCTCACTGGGGTTGTAAGGCTAGCTGCTTTCACCACAACACTGGCTGTTCCACTGAGAAATTTATTAATGCATGACATTTGTGCTGGTTTTGGACAGAGGTGATGATTTCAGGACTCTGATTTTATGTATCACAGAATCTGTAAAATCTTTTAATTCATTAGTCTGTCATGCAGTAATTTACTAACTTCTGTGTGGCAGCCCTGTCAAAGTTAAAAAGACCATGTTGTCTTTCACAAATGAGAGCTCTTTCTGGCAGTAAATTATGGGCTTTTTTAGTGGGGAAAAATAGACAATTCTAGTATAGAAAGTTTCAGAGATTGAACTTCTGAGGTTGTAATGAGTAAGTGGAGGCCATTATTCTTCTAGGAATTCATTCTGGACACTTTTAGAAACAATGTGATACTTGATGTTGAAAATAGTTTTTATTTGTGTTCCTGCTTGCTGTGGGGTTTGAGAAATCCCACAATGAGTTTTGTTAGTGAAGGAAAATATTCTGGCAGTCTTGCATCCTGAGTAATGCTGATGAGCTGGTGTAGGAGTTGGGCTTCCTGAACAGTCTGAATCCATAGGCAGTTGCCTGTGCTTAAAGACAATGCTGTTTTCCAGAATCCTTTGCCTGATTTTCATACATGGTTATGTAAGCTTTAAAGTCACTGGAAAACAGCTGGGAGTGAAAGGGATTAATTTCTCTGAGGTTTGCTCAGAGTGCTGAGAGGTGCCTCTCTGACCTGCCACAAGGTGTTCTTCACCTGAGCTGCTGGCCAAAGAGTCTGTGCTTACTCAGGCCATGAGGATTGCACTGGTTTAGCCCTGGCCTGTAAGGAGCAACCTTGGGATGGGAATCAAACTCTGAACTATTGCAGAAGGTGATCACGACTACATTGAACTTTCCAGGACATTGCAGCCATCTGTTTTCTTGCTAACATAATTCAAAGTGCTGGTTATGCTGTGTGAAGTAGAACAAGCTAATTTGTAATGAATGTTCAATCAATTCTTTGTATTTTGTGGTTTTTTGTACAAAAGCCAAGGTCTCTTGCATACCTTCATATTTTGCAAATATCTGTGAAATTCCTTCAGCAAACAAAATCTCGGTTGTGTATATGCACCCTTCTGCAGGTAGAGAATTTTTGAATTTCTGTTAACCTCGTTTTATGCTGTGACTTTGTGGTTTTTTTTGTTGTTGTTGTTTTTGTTTTGTTTTGTTGGGTTTGGGTTTGGGTTTAGGTTTGGGGTTTTTTTGGTTATTTTTGTTTTTGTATGCCATGGCATTGCCAGGTTATTGAGGGCTATTACTCTCTTTGCCACCAGGTCAGCTCAGGGCAGACCTAACTGAGGAAAGCAATTAAAAATGCCAGTAGTTTTTTCTACCTGAACACTGCCATTGCTGCAATGGCCTTGGATTTGAGCTACAGCAGTAGAGAGCAAGGGAAAATTGTTCTTTGCTCACTGCAGTTTTTATTTCTTGATTGGATTAAGCTGCAGTGCAAAATGGAGTAGTGTCATTGGCAATTACACGTGCAATTTGATAGTCAAGCTATGTGTAATTAAACATGAATTTACAATAGCAGCAAGGTAATAAGTCTCTCTGTGGAGAATAAATATTGAAAAAAATGGCCATTCTAACAAAAGTCTAGCTTCACACTCAACTATTTTCAGTGTATGCTTTGCCAGTGTTGACTCACATTATCTGTTTGATTCTTTTATGGTATAAATTTCATTCTGGGAGTACAGCCCCGTTGTAAATTCATTTGAACGACCTTTGGATGGCCACAGAAGTTGCTGTGGATCTTAGCGCTCTTGTTGGATGTGAAGGTGTAGTGGTACCAACCTTTGGGAGATCTTTTATTAATGAGAAACATAGAATTATGAAATCTGTGTTCACTTAAGCCTGCAACTGTGTTCTTGTCTTCAGGCATGTGACTGCTTTGTCTGAGAATGTGAATTTTAGTTCTGCTGAAAATAATAGGAAAAGTAGTAGGTCGAAGAATGGGACAGACTATATTTGGAATCTGTGATTTCTTAAACTTACGTTCTGTGATTTCTTATACTTAAATGTGTAATGTGTTTATATATTTCAGACCACGTTGGTACATATTCACAGAATGGTTTGGGTTGGAAGGGAGACCTTAAAGACCACTCAGTTCCAGCCCCTCCCATGGACAGAGACACTTTCTACTAGACCAGGTTGAGTTCTTACTGAGCTTTTCTTGAAAAACCACTTTGTACTCAGTGCAAAACAGCTGAGAATAAGGGACTGACTAAGGACAAGCAGCTAAGTGGAAGGTGGGAAGTCAGAACATGATTTTCAGTTTCTCATTTGAACTTGCCACCACATTAGTTACAAGTCCTAGTTCTGGAATGGGTTTCCCCAGGAGAGTGAAGGCATGTAGTAGAGAAGAGAGCAGCCTTTGCTTGTAAAGGTGTTGTGATGAAAGATCTGGAGCAATTTCAAGGGGAAAGAAAAACTCACCGTAGGGTGGACGAAATGCTAAAGAGGTTTTTTCCAATTTATTGAAAACATTAGGCTTTTTTTTTTTCTTTTGTAAAAGTTCTGTCAGCAGTTTGAATTTTTTATACATTGTGCTAATCCTACCTTTATATAAAAGTCATAATCTTAGAATTAATGCATCAGGCAGTTACCAGAACACTTCAGTCTGTTTCTTTTTATGGAGTGATCTGACACGTTTTGCACACAGCAGACCTCGGTGCTCTGCATGAGTTCCAAACTGGATTTGTAGTGATCAGCTCATAGGAATGGACTCTGGCCCTACTTCCAGTCGGGCAAGAAAATGTGGTTTAAGTTAAATGCACTAATGCTGGAAAAAAAAAAAAAGATAGGAATTACTGACCTTTTGAATTGGATTTTAAAGTTTAGCTAATGGTACGGGGGCCTATGAATATTTTTATTGGAGCTCCCATTAGTTTCCTACTAATCTTGACATTGCCAGCTACATAACATTTTCTGGGTTGTAGAAGTCCCTATTCTTCAAGCATGCAGATACATTTAATGGCTAATTAGCATAATTAGTTTTGTTGCTTACATTGCTTATGAAATTTGAGGGGTATGATTCCGAACTTTTAGCTGCCCTCTAAAAGTACAACTTTTAAACTGTGCAGCTATTTACAAACATGAGTCACAACTGCTTTGTTTACTCTGTGAAGAAAATAAACATGTAACTGCCAATAATTGAAATATGTTATAGAGGGAAAACAATTTTGCATTTAATATCAAAAGGCAATTTTTGATACTGTTGAGCCAATAAAATAGTCTATTCAGTGTCTATCCTAAAAGCAGAAGCATTTATGGGCGGTATAGATGACCAGTATATATTACAGAACCAATTTTTATAAAAAATGTTTTCATCCGAGCAAATATCTTAGATTTTTTTTTAATAGGCTTTTGTTTTACATATTTCTGATAACTGTTGCTGACATCCAGCAAGTTCCAAAGTGCTGGAATTCTCTTGAGGTTTTCTGGTACAGAGACCAAACAATAATTGTAAATGCTTCCAGTGCTCCAGCCCTGAAGCAACATTCTGCAACCAGATGATCCATATAAACTCGCTTCCCATAAGAGAGCAGACTAGTGCTGAAGGAAAAAAACCCCATACAGTTATGTTTTTAATATCAGATGTTCTTAACCCCAGCATCTGGTTTGAAATGTTCCTGATCAGAAAATGTCATGTTAAAGAAAGTGCAAAGTACTTTAGGATAATTAGGAGCGAATCAGGCAATTTGTGTTCCAAAAAACCCAGGCTAACCACTGGTTTTTTGGAACACAAATAATGCTCATAAGAGATCTGTAAGAGCAGTAACGTTCAAGGAGTCATTCCTGCTGGTACTGGTGGTACCTGCAGCATTAGTTGTGGTGTTTCTGTGCCAAAGAAGCCAAAATCTTGAACCCATTTCACAGGTGGGTCTATTTTCTCACCTCTAGGTAGCCAGCTTGGGCCTGGGATGCTGAGAGAAGAGAATGGAAAGGCGTGCAACACAAAGAAATGCTTTTGAGGGGTGCCCTAAGAGCTGCTTCTGTATTTGTCAGTGTCTGCTACAATTTTAGGAAAAATGTCTTCACTGAAATAAGATCAACACATAACAACATGGTGTAGGTGTGATGTCTCCGTTAATTAACTGCTTCCTAAGCTGATGGTTTGATTTGTGATAGGGGATTTAACTTAGCACTGATAACACCTGAATTTTTTGCTATTTTGCTGGGAATTTGAAGCTTGGCTGTGTCACTAGCACAGCGCTTTACTGCAAAAAGCCTTTCTGACCCTCCTGACAAATGGAAACAGAGCTATGAAAATAAGCACCAGTGGATCAAGCTTTTCAGTGCAGGACACTGAGCGAGTGGAATTTGATGTGTCTGGGAACAGTGGAACACGTTGTCACTCAGATATACTAAAGGACAACATGTATTTGAGTGGAAACGTGCAAACTTTTGCATTTACTTTTGAAACTAAACATGCGGTAACCCAGAGTAAAACTGAATTTTCTTCTAATACTTTAAAAAGAAAATTATTTTACTCTTACTGTAATATTCTTTCTGTTGTTTGCTGTGATTGGCTGGTCAGCTTCTGCCAGTTCAACTGGCACATGTTTCTGCGGCAAAAAAAGAAGGCAGTTCCATTCACTGGAAGTTTCTAGTTCTGTACCAGGAGGGAGTTCAGTTCTACTTGACCACAGAGGTTATTTTCAAACAGGTTTTTTTTTTTTTTTTTTTTTTTTTTTTTTTTTTTTTTTTTTTTTTTTACTATTCTTTTCTAGTGGCTCTTTGACAAAAGCCAGGAGAATAATACCAGGAATGGCTCTTGGTTCCCATCTATGTACATTTTTCTCCTTCCAAGGAAGTAAATGTTGATCAGTTGGATACCTCCTGGTGGTTCTTGAACCTTAAATTTATGTGAATTGTGGTATTCCAAATAGATGCTTTAATTTTAGGATCTATCTTCTTGTAGGTCTTACTTCTTCATGAACTTACTTCTTGGGTTAAAAACATTTCACTTGCTTTCCTCATAAAAATGGTGTAGAGCACAGGACCAAGCCACTTCTTTTGGCAGCCTTTTGAGAGATTGCAGATAAATATTCTCTCTTTCTTGATAGTGATTACTTCTACCTCTTTTGAGGTTTAATTCTTCCTTGGGCTTAACCATTTTTCCTAGAAAGTGATTTTGGTGTGGTTATGCTGTTTCTGCTCATGTAGTAATTAATTTTTTCAATGTTTTGATACGGCTAATGGTGGGGGGAAAGACAAAAATATCTTAATGGTGTTGCAGAAGCCAACACTTTGGGAAAAGGTTGAAAAATCTATCTGAGAGCCTCCTTTTGTCCTGGCACAAAAGCTGCTGTGGAACTCTGTAGCTATGTTTTCTCTGTGTGCTTTTTCTGGTCCACTGACACACACACACACACAAATCCTTGCTGGGATTGCAGTGCACCTTGGTCGTGCAGCGGGTAGGCACAGAGCACACCAATCTCTGTGCCTGCTCTCTTTGCAGGGAGTTCCTTCAGTCACCTCGGTGTGTTTCTGCCCAGCTGGAGGTCTGTCTCTTCCATTCCAGGATCTGGATTCATTTTTATTCACCTGTCGGTTGTGGTGTCTGAGGATGAGCCCAGCTGTGGGATGTGTGTGCTGGATGGGATCTTGCAGTCCAGGGGTTCCCAGTTGTGGTCTCAGAAGGCTGCTTGTTAGTTGCTGCCTCTCTCAGTTTGCTTGCAGCTGCTAATTGCGTTTGAAACTTCTAAAAATAGACCGAATGTTTCTCCTTTTAGCTTCCCAAGCCAGGAATTGCTATAATTGCTGCTTTGTCACGTGGAATACGTGTGTACAAACGCACGAGTGTCTGTGCCTGACGGAGAACTGTGGTGAAACAGGATCTCAGAAGAAGATCCACTTTCATTATCTCCTACTGAATTAAGAGTTTTAAGGAACTCCCCAGGAATGGGAGGACTCTTCCTTTTAATTTCCCTTTATGCTTTGTGGAAGTGAGATTGAGTAACGTTGACTGGCAGGTCAGGAAAATGCTTCAATAAAGAGATAGTCCAGGTTTTGGAAATAATTTGGTTCCCTTACAGCAGAGGTAGAGCTCTGTGAATTTTCATTGCACAACTTTTTACCAAGCCTGATAGTAATTTCAAGTCCTGTAGGGAAAAGGGAGGGTAACTCTTCTCAGATTAATATTTCAGTTTGTCTGTAGATCAATGCAAGGAATTCTGAGGGTTTTGTCTGAAGCCATAAGTGCAGCATGTTTTAGAGCTGGGAGCTCAAAACATCAGTTTAGCATAATTTTTTAAAATCTCATTATCCCTCCCAAATATTCTTTCAGTCTCTTTTGGGTCATGCAGCGAACAAATAAAAATGATGTTAACCCTGAACAATGACAACAACAGCACAACATGTCTCATGCTCTGTCAAGTGTCTGGGTACCAGTCATTCTGCATTTGTACTGTTTCATTAAATGAGTTCTGTACTCTTTAATTGGAAATTTTACTGGGAAAATTTTAGCTCACTGTTTTTATGGCTTTTTTGATTCTTTTTGGCTTCCAAGCAAGCAGTCTGCCCAGTGCTGGCAGGGGAGGGCTGCAGGCTGGAGGTGAAGAAAGATCAGTGTCTTTTATTAGAGGTAGGTAGGAATCTTCGCCTTAATTCCTATAAAGTTTGTGTTTTTCCATAAAAAACCACCAGAATCAACCCTAAAAGCAAAATACTCCCCAAAAAAGCCACAAACAAAAAAGACCTAATTAGGGTTGCATAAACATGATTTTTTAGGAACTAAAAAAATCAATCCAACATTTCCCCTGAGCTCTACCCCTGCAATGAAGCCTGCTGCAAAACTTGTTGATTTTCTTTTGACCAAGAGAGGCAAAGACTGTAAAAATGCTCAGTAAATTCCACGTTGGTTAAAAAAAAAAAAAAAAAAAAAAAGGAAACAAAAAACTGCAGAGAATGTTTCAGTGGAAAGAATTTCAGAGAATTTCGGTATTTCTCCCTGCGGTAAGGTTCAGAAGAGACGTGAGTGAAAATCACTGGGAGGATCTTGTGAAATTTTGTGTAGAGGCTTCCCTGGGGAGGGCTGAGGTGGTGGGATGGGTTGTAACTGAGCTCATTAATGCAGCCTCTGCATGGGAAGAGAAGGCTGAGCACCAAGAGAGAACAGCTGTCCCCTCAGGTTTGTGCAGGTGGCCTCTGGCCTGTGGCTACAGAGCTGTAACTGCACGAGACAGGAGAGAAACAGAAACCAGAGGGAGGGCAGCCAACGGGATGCTCCGCCAGACAGTCATGGGAATTGAAATGAAGTTGTCAGGAGCAGGGATGAGTGAAACCTTAAAGTCAGGGAGCCTGCTCTAATTCCAGAGGAATGGTTGTCGCCAGCCAGTTCATGGATTTAAGTGGAGTAGCTAGAGGGGCAGGTGAAGTTGATCTCAGGCCAGATTAATCCCTAATGTAATCTTGTTGGCATCACTGTGCTGTCTTCCCTCCGTTTCAAGCTTCAGTGGAATTCCTTCAAAGATGTATTTCGCCCTTCCAGCTCTTGTTTTACAAAATTCCACTGAATCATCACGTTTTACCAGATGCTCCTCGGAGCCTCTGCCCTGGATTACATCACTGGTGTCAGGACAGCGGGTCGGGTTACTGGGAGAGAAGGTTCCCTCAGAAAGAAATTGTCAGACTCGTGAAATGATTTGCCTAATGAAGTTATGGCTGTAGCTCTAAATTTGCAAATATTTGCAGTGCCAAAAGAGCTGAACGGATCAACAGCAAACCTCCATTTATGTGTGTGTGGGAGGCTTGGCAAACTGCTTCCCTCATCCTCTCCCTGAAGGTTTGAGAGACAAGCTCTCTTTCCAGCTTTGCCACCAACACATTTGGTGACGTTGGGTGCTTCACACAGGACCCGTGTCCCCATTTCCTGGCCCAAAATGTGGGAATGACAGCATTCCCTGTGTTCTATTGGGAAGCATGTAGTGTTACTAGACCGTGCGACATAGCCAGCCCTTACTGAGCTGACATATATTTGATCTGATTCCAGTAATAATGATTAAATGTAACAAAATTACACGAGGAAGATGGCCTTGGGTAAAGGAAAAGAACAGAATAAGTACCAGGAGAGGTACATAGCACTGGAATTTAGCTGCATGTCAAAAAAGCAATGGATATGTATTTCTGTAGGAAACCACAAATCCTTTGTCAACAGAACTGACAAGTCATCCTTGAATTTTAATCCACAGAATGGCCTTATTAATTTTAAATTTGCCTCGTGCGATGGCATGCAAGGATCAGATGCAGACCTGAATGTTCTTACCACATGGAAAACATTTCAATGAAGAGATGGAAAGCATTATTCTGTAAATGCATTTATTAGCAGCACAAACTGGAACAATTGAGCACGTCAGGCCTCAGTTTGATTGCACCGTGTCCCATGAGTTTGTGGGTGATGGTTTAAGTGTAGCTAAAAAAGTACAACAGTTTCAGTAAAAAAACCTGTAGGAAAAAACCCGCAAGAAATACCTTTTCTTAATCATATACTACTGTGTCTTGAATAATTTTTTTTTTTTTTTTTTTTTTGCCAGCTGACTTTTTAAAATTTAATTTTCTATTATTAAGATGTTAAATATTACTCTCTTTGGCCTGTGGTCATAGAGTTTGTAGACAGAATTTTGTTCAGTTCAGTTTCATGTTTAATCCTACTGATGCTAACAAACTTAACTTCAGAATCCAGTTTGCGAACACCATTGTGATTATACCTGAAGTGGAAACAGATTTCCAGATTTTTCATGGGAATCTTGCTAGGAACAGCCTTTCTTCTTGTTTACACAGTGGAGCTCAGCTGTTATGAGAACTAAATTCTTTTAGAACACCTAAATAAAATGTCTATCTTTTCCATTAACAATACCCCGAGAAGCAGGATATTTGCTTCCAGGCGGTAGAAGTGTTGTGTCCAAATGGACTCTGTGAGGCCAAATTAAGCCCAGATCCACCTGCTTCTTTTGCACCATGATTGACATTTTCTGTAATTGAAGAGGACAACCCAAATTGACCTAAGCCTGCATGTTTCTAATAATAAAATGTAGTCAATAAACAAAAGCCACATGTACAGAAACTGCACCTGTTGAAGAGATCACTTTTCATTTTGAGCAGTGTCAGATGCCTGCTTAGCAGCTTCAGACTGTTGGCATATTGACTGCCCAGAAGTGCTGTGTTACACATTGAAGAAAATGTAACGAGGGCGCTAATTAGAAGATGGTAATTGAAGGCCTCCAGATGATGCAAGGTTGGCGCTGGGCTTTTAGTGCTGTGCTTGAAGAATGGTGGAAGCCATCATCAGCTGCTTGTGTTGGTACCTTTCTATTCCTTCCCAAACTCTCCTGGCCCAGCTGCCTGAGGCTGGTATTGGCTTTCCTAGATTTTTTTTTCATTGCTCCATGTACCATGTGTTGAAAGAAAACCTTCTAGTTAAAGGACCGAGCTGGGGCAATGGGTGAAGGTGAGCAGAGTGCCTGGATGAAGGAAACTCTGGACAGATACATGTCTGAAAGTTCTGCTTAAACACAGCATAAGCTTTGTACCTTTTTATTTATTGCCTCTTGAGTGTTGCTTGCTCTGAGACTGTCGTGAGATTTCTCAGTACCTCAGAGGAAGTCGGTTTGTAGATGGTTCGTGTAGTCTGTTTTGCATGATTTCTATTTAGAGAATGTTTAATGAGTGATAAATAATTTCCAAATGTATCTATCATGCATTAACGCTTCTGTTGCATCAAAAGAAAATATTTTGGTTGGGCTTATTTCAGAGTATTGGCATAACAAAGCCTAGAAGCCAGATGACAGGCATCACCCTAAGATTAGCTCATTTTTGGCACAGGCAGATTCAGACATGCAGGCACGGGCATAACACCCCCCCCTCCACTTTGCTGGTGATGATTGGGCTGGGCTCTGTCCTCACCATGTCAGTACACACTGACACTGCATCACTATGAACACGACATGTTGCACACCGAGAGCTAATCCAAACAAAGGATGAGCACAAGGAGTCCATTATTTATGAAACAAAGCAATCTGAGGAAACCTCTCAAGGGCAGCATAAACACGGGAACAGTTTCCAGTTATGTGGATGACTTAAGGCAGATTGTGAAGTGGAGTAAAATCAATCTGTGCCGTGGACAGGGCGGAGTAAGTTGGTGTTTCTCTGGGAAAAAAACCCAAACCAACAACAACCAGGCTTAGGAGAAAAAGAAATACGTATTGCAGTTTGATACATAAGATAAACTTTCCTTCTGTGCATGCAAAAGCAGAGTGTGGTCAGAAACAGAGAGCCTGCTCCAGCAAAGGCTCTGCAATGGGAGACATCACACTGGAGTTAGGATGTACTGTGTGTATGGTAGAACCAGTCTCCTGACTGTAAGGCAAACTCAAAATACGTTTTCTCTTTCTCTTTCTATTAAGTGATCAGTATCCTAAAGTTTCTAGACTAGGTGCCCAAACTGTGAGACCCTTCAGGGAGGCGACTTAAGATACTTGAGAGTTTCTTTCTTTGGTTTGAGCAGACATGTTCTCTTAATGTACACACCTTGAAAATCAGTGATGTTCTTTCTCTTCTCTAACAAAAATCAAATAGGAAGGATTCCTAAAAATGATGCTCCTTGTTAAAGGTAGACTTTGGTCTAGCTTGGCTCTGGCTTTGCAGTGAAACTTGGGTGGCAAACTGGTAGGAAAGACTGAACCAACGAGAGTGTTCTCCAAGAATGAGAGGGTGAACTGAAATTTGAGCACTGGGATAGAGAAAAAAAGTTATTAGTCTAAGTCCAATTTAAACATTTTGACTGGGTGTGTAACTCTGGCATCAAGCACTGGAAGGAGCACGTTCATAGTTAAAATCCTAGGCTAGTGGAGATGTTACTAGATTGGCTGTTTAATGCTTTTTTTCATTTACTGTATTAGCTCTTTCGTTAGAAGAAACAAATCTACTGTACATTTTTGTTTGATTAACTGAGAAATTTACCTTTTTAAAAATTTTTCATTTGTCTTACTACCTGAGATTAGAATCAATAACTCAGTTTTATCTTCAGGAGTCAGTCTTCTCTTTTCAGTTTAATTTTCAACTTCATTCATTTTGTGTGTGAATATCATGCTACATAACTGTATGCTTTCTATGCAACCTTAGCCCTAAAAGCTAAATACCAGATTCTCTCTCTATATTTTGTTTATCCAGCCCCTCATGCTCATCCATGATTCTAGGGAAAGTTACTTGCTATAAAATTCAGTTCTGAGCCCTTGTTAATACAGGAAATTTTTTCTTTCAATTTTTTTTATGGTCAAAGCTGAGAGGGGCTGGAGCTCTGGCTCCCTCAGAGTACCTGCAAAAAAGAGCTTAAATGTACATCTTTAAAATATACATCTAAAAAATGTACTCTTTTGGCCTCTGAAATCAGGAATGAAGTTGCTCAGCCTTACTTAACAGGAAGTTAGGTATAGAGTATTACCCTCAAGGTACTTTTATCTCAGTTAGAATTATTGCTATTTTTGCTGCTACAGTCAAAAATATGGAAGCAGCTTCACATAAAAGTGACAATGTCAGCACGCCACAAGGAAATCATTGATGAGATAGGCTGTCCCATCCTATAATTTTGGTCCTTTTTATATGGAGAAAAACTTAATGGCTTTAGTGTATTTATATCAAAAGATTATTTCTAAGAGCCTGGATAAACATTGCTAGGACCTATATTTCAACTTTCAAGTGTTTAACAAAGAATTATGGGATTGTCTTATAACTGCGAGCTAAACTATGGGAATTTACATTTTCCTTTTTGCAGGATAGTCCCTCTTAAAATTATACTCTGAACAATGGTTATTTTCTTGTGCCAGTACTTGATTCCAAATACTGTGGCTTGGCAGCAGGCAGGTCTCAGATTTCAACCACATGTATTTCAAAAAAAATCAAAAGATCCTTATTTGGCACTCTTACATATCTTAAAAAGCTGTGTTTGTGTGTCAGATTTAAAAATAATTGAAACCAGGGGTGTAAAAACCTGAACTCTTCTTCCAGGATGTTTTGACTTCAGTTGCTTCCAAGAGCATTGAAAGGAGCAGAATGGAAACCGTGTGCAGCATGAGGCACTGACAGCTCTCAGAGACACTTAACTTGAAATGGACACGTGTGATACCACAGTGGCCTTTCCAAAAATACTCATATTTGTGTTGCATTATGTATTTTAAGCAACTACATGCACACAAGTGCATGCTCTCCTGGAAAAATGCTATGCAGGTTTTGTTTGGTAAAGAGGAGGATTGCTTTGCATAAGGAAGTGGTGTGGATTTTTCTTGGCTGAAGATGGGTTGCTGTCTATCTGTATGTGCAATAATTAAGAGTGCATTCCACGTGGAATTAAAATCGGTGAGGGAATTACAATAGTGACCTACATTAGAACAGAATGACAGAGATCAATATATTTATTTGTCAAAAATAATACCTATGATTTATGGTTTTTTGGCCACTAAGGTAAAATAGTACTGCCCGTGCTAGAAGCCACAATATACAAGAGGCCGCCTCTTTATTTTTTTACACAGTTTTTAGAAATGTTTGAGAAAAAATTATCTAAGCTCATAGGTGGCTTCTAGTAACCCATTATGGAGGAACTTGTCCTTGTTCCCTTGGAACTTCTTTTTCATCCACAAAAAATTGTGTGGAAAGTTGAGTCCCAATCTTCTGCAAGTAAAATCCACCGAGGGAATGACTTAGAACAGACACGAGGGGAGGAAACTCCAGCTTGCTTCTTCTCATTAGTTATAGGGGAGGCAAAATATCAACTAAGAAACTTATCCCAAAAATTATCAAGTAAAGCCCAAACTGACAGCCTACTATGAATTATGCTATAGTATAATCATGACAAATAGAAATTGAAGCTGACACATACCTGGTATTGTTTTCCCATAAAAAGGGGTTGTGTGGCTGATGATGACCCTTCCAGGTCTTATATTGCCCTGGCTCTCTTGTGCTTCCAAAGGATGGAGGGATGTAGAGAGCAGCAAAGGATCCCAGATGGAAGAGAGTCACAGGGCTGGGTCAGATACCCTCCATGACAAATATGTAATGCTGTCATGT